>NC_140167.1:4948332-5170053 GCF_963971535.1 Notolepis coatsorum | reverse complement strand
GTGGGTGGAGGACACTGTACAACTGTACAAGCAAAACTGTACATTGGAATATTGACAAGACCATACATGGTAATTTACTGTACATTGGAGGGGGTTGTGTTAGGACATTTACAGGGGCCAGTTTCGAATTGCAGTCTCCCGTAGGTGTTTTTTTAGAGTGTTTTTGAAAGTGGGTAGTGATTCACATTCCTTTACAGCTTTGGGTAGGGCATTCCACATTGATGTGGCATAATTGCGAAACGTGAGAGAGAGAGAGAGAGAGAGAGAGAGAGAGAGAGAGAGAGAGAGAGAGAGAGAGAGAGAGAGAGAGAGAGAGAGAGAGAGAGAGAGAGAGAGAGAGAGAGAGAGGGAGAGAGAGAGAGAGAGAGAAAGAGAGGATGCCAGTGTGAACGAGCCCTAGGAGAGAGAGAGGACATTTTCAGTGAGTTTCATGTGACGAGGACGGTGTAGCCGCTCACTGTGGCCTGCAGTGCCCTCTAGTGGTTTGGACTAGGAAGGTGTGAGGGCTGCGGGTATTTAGGTCGCTAGCAGATAATAAGGAAGTTATTTGTAACGAATAATACAAAACTACTTATGCAGACAATAAGGAGAAGGTGGAAATAAACAGTTAAAAACAACACGTACAGTTGGAATGACTGAATAAACAGTTAAAAATAACCATTACAGTTGGTCTTTGGAATGACTGAATACACAGTTACAAATAACCTTTACAGGTGGAATGACTGAATAAACAGTTAAAAATAACCATTACAGTTGGAATGACTGAATACATGTACAGTTAAAAATAACCTTTACAGGTGGAATGACTGAATACACAGTTAAGCTTAGGCACTCTTTCGAAGTTGGTTAAGGTTGAATGAATGAATGAATGAAAACTTTATTTAACAGATTGCAGAATGGGTACAATACAGTACGGCTCAATACATACAATTGTTAAGGGGATGCAGACCTGAGAAAGACGTTTGTCTTGTTTCCATCAGGGTCCCCCATTTTCAATTCATATAGACATTTATGACATACACAACATACATGACATTTATGGCATAGGGACATATAGGTATTTAGTACTGATACATTTGTGACATAAGCGGTATTCAAATATACAGTACTGTTAACCCTAGATCCTGACAGAGTATATACATATGATGGGGAGGGGACTGTACATTAGGAGGGGGTGGGTGGGTGGGAGGGAAATATACATACGGCGGGGATGGAATATATACATGCGGTGGGGAGGAGACTGTCTATTAGGATGTGGTGGGGGTTTTGGGCATTTACGGTGGCCAGTTTCGAATTGCAGCCTCCCGTAGGTGCTCTTTAAGAGCGGTTTTGAATGTGGGCAGGGATTCACATTCCTTTACAGCTGTGGGTAGGGCGTTCCACATTGTTGTGGCATAATTGCGAAACGTGTTTAGTCCCTTGTTTGAGCCGAATCTGGGTTTAACATGATTTGTTGAGCTTCCTCTGGTGTTGTGATCGTGGTATTCACTGACCTTTGGGAAGTATTTTGACATGTACATGGGCACCCCGGTCGTACAGTGTATCTTGTAGACCAGGCCCATTGCAAGTTGCTGTACTCTGTCGTCTACTCTAAGCCATCCTAGGTTGTCAAAGTGGGCAGGGGTGAGGTGGGTTCTGGGGTTCAGGTCAAGTAGTAGTCTGACCAGTTTGTTTTGTGATGTTTGTAATTTTGTTTTAAGCGCCTTTGAGGTGCTTTGGTACCATGAGGTGCACGCATAGTCGTAGTACCCTTGAATGAGTGCTCCTGCCAGAGTCTTCAGGGTATTCTTGTTTACCAGAGAGGAGATCCGGTACAAGAATCTAGTTCGTTGGTTGACTTTTTTTATTACATTGGATGCCATTTTGTCACAGGAAAGATTTGCCTCTAGGATGGAACCCAGGTAGGTTAGAGTTTGTCTTAGAGCGTGACGGCAAGTTCTTTCGATGGTTAAGCTTAGGCACTCTTTCGAAGTTGGTTAAGGTTAGAGTTTGTCTTAGAGCATGGCGATAGAACGCCAGGTAGTTTGCACAATAGGGTATATCTGCAGAGCCACAGAGCCCAACGTCTGGGCGGGGCTTCGTGGCGTGGTGGACGGGTTTGAGGCGGGGCTTCGTGGCGTGGACAAGTATTGTGGCCTGGACAAGTATTTGCACTACTGTGCATGCGGATGAGGGGGGGGGGGGGGGGGGGGGGCTCTCGCTCGCTCTCTCTCTCGTTTACGACATACACAACTTTCGTCTTGTTTACATCAGGGTCCCCCATTTTCAATTCATCATAACATGACATACAGATAGACAGTTAGTTGAAGTATTTGCAAATTGTATGGTATTATATGTATTGGTAATCGTGTCATACTTGCTGAAGTATATAATTATTGATGGGGGATGGAAACATATAAGCTTTGCTTCTTCCATCTCCTTTTCAAACGGTGTATAGTTTTTGGCTGTTTTATTTTAAACTTTTGGGGGGGGGGGGTTCCTCTTTTCCCATTTCATTTATTTTCAAATGTTGTTTTGCCGGTCAATGGTAAATGTAGCCAAACTAACACTGTGGTTTGAAATAAAACGATTGAATCTTGAATCTTGAAAACAGTAATGTTACATCTAGACATTTATGACATAACAGATCTACAAATATACTAGACATTTATGACATACCAGATCTACAAATATACTAGACATTTATGACATACCAGATCTACAAATATACTAGACATTTATGACATACCACCAGATCTACAAATATACAGCACTGTTTGTGATACAAAAATAGTAGAGTATATATAGTAATAATAGAGTATATACATTTGAGGGGGAATAAACTGTACATATACAGCACTGTTTGTGATACAAAAATAGTAGAGTACATTAACCTGGCACACTGCTAGGTTCTTGAGTGCACCCCCTACCTACCCCATCAGGGGCACCCCCTACCCCATCAGGGGCACCCTTGCCATGAGATGCCTCTGAGAAGTTCCAGGTGACATATTGAAACCCTCTCATGAAAGGCACTGTCGAGGCCGGATAGAACGCCGTCTTGTTGCGGTACTGTCTGGGAGGTGGGTCCATCTGAAATAAAATGGATGTGCTTCACTTCTGGATGTTCCTCCCGGATGGACTTGAGCACTGGATTAAGATGAGCCCACGTTGCAACAGCATCATGCTTTAGGGACGCTGACAGAGACGCAAAAGACTCCACACGTCCCCCACGCAGGTATTTGACCCCACTGTATGAAGCGTCACTTGCTGGTTCCCGCCACCAAAGTGGGTGTCTTTCACTTCCCTGGTGTACTTACAGCTATAGTTAGTGTGGGTGACCCACACTATTGTAATCTATACTATTTATTTATTTATTTATTTATTATTTATTCCACAGATTTTTGTCCAGTAACTCCTGCCAGAGCTTTTTTTGGTCCAACTCGAGTTGCTATTACTTTTTGGAAAGTTTCACCAAACAGGAACTTTTGGTCCATGAATGGCAGACCATTCTAGAACATTTGTGATGTCACAGTATGATGCATAATAGACCATTCTAGAACATTTGTGATGTCACAGTATGATGTCATAAAATGTCAACTCTACGACAAGCGGTTCAAAAGATACAAAAAGGGGGCGCGGCCTAAGGATCAAGATGAATCCCCTGAAGGGGAGGAGCCGAACCATGGGGGCATGGTCAACATAGACCAATGAAAGAGTATAACACTACTGATTATGATGTCATAATAGAACATTCTAGAACATTTGTGTTCTATATATATAGAACAATTCTAACAAGGTAGTTGATGACGGGGTCCAGTAGAAGGAGAAAAAGACGGTGAAGAAGGAGAAGAAGGAGAAGAAGAAGAGCCCATAAAAAGAATTGCGGAGGGCAGTAATACGCCACGATGCGTCTACACTGCCGGAAATTCAAATAAGAAGAAGAAGAATTCTCTCAGAAGATCTCATTGTGAAGAAGAATCAGGACTTGACACAGACTGAAGCCTGCATTGCTCAAACAAGATACCTAAGGTGAGTGGCCACACTTGAATACTGAATGTTAATATTGAATCAGACAATATTGAATACTGAATGAAAAAAGACTCATTTAATCAGATGAATCACTTTATTTGAGGATATTAAAAAAATTATACTTTTATTTATTTATTTATTATTTTTTAATTAAAAACGAAGGTTCGAACGTCCGTTTAATCAGATTAATCACTTTATTCAAATTGAGGATTTAGTTTGAGGATAAAAAATAAATAAAAAAAAGTATATTATTATTATTTTTTAATAATTTTTATTATTAAAAAACGAAGGTTTGAACGAAAAACCCTGACGAAGTTTGAATCCCAAAAACAGGCTTCAGGGACAGCCTTACCAAACATTATTATTTATATTATTCAAATGGAAGTCAAACATCCCGTTGTGATGTCACTGTATGATGTCATAATCAAACATTCTAGAACATTTGTGTTCTATATATATTCAACAATTCTCTGGAGGGATATGGGTCAAGGAGTGATAGGGTGAAGATGTGTAGACTGAGGCTGGGGCACTGTGGGTTGAACAGTAGCTTGTTCATTGTGGGAAAACATCCAGATGGGGTGTGTGAATGTGGAGAGACTGAAACTGTCGGGCATGTCTTCCTAAAATGTGAAAGGTATAGGAAAGAGAGGGAAATCTTTTATAAAAGTCTGGTAGAGCTGGGAGTATCTTCCTTCTCTCTTAAATCATTCTTTGGCATGGATAATGAGAACCACCAGTTGATCACAGAGGCAGTGCTGACATTTCTGCATGCTTCAGAGTTGTACCAGAGGATATAGCGTTAGTGTATGTATTAGTATTGGACAGGCAAGAGGAGCAGAGAAGAAGGAGAAAGTGTGAGTTGAAGAGGCCTAAAGATGGAACACCACTAGTGTAGTATAAGAAATGGGGAGGGAAGAAATACGCCAAGAAAGAAGAAGAAGAAGAAGAAGAAGAAGAAGAAGAGATCATCAAAAGAAGTGCGGAGGGCAGTAATACGCCACGATGCGTCTACTCTGCCGGAAATTCAAAAGAAGAAAAGAAGAAGAAGAAGATCTCATTGTGCATCTTGAAACATTAGTCCTGGTCAGACAGATAGACTAAACAACACATAGACTGAAGCCTGCATTTCTCAAACAAGATGCCTAAGGTGAGTGTCCACAACGGCTAGCTAGCTGTCCGCGCAGGGAAATTGTGAAGGTGTGGGTGATGCCTGTGCACCGCCGGCCAACGGGAGAGGGTCTATGAATTGTTGAATAGATACACAAATGTTCTAGAATGTTCTATTATGACATCATACTGTGACATCACAAATGTTATAGAATGGTCTATTATGACATCATACTGTGACATCACAAATGTTCTACAATGATCTATTATGACATCATACTGTGACATCACAAATGTTCTAGAATGTGCTATTATGACATCATACTGTAACATCACAAATGTTTTAGAATGTTCTATTGTGACATCATACTGTGACATCACAAATGTTCTAGAATGTTCTATTATGACATCATACTGTAACATCACAAATGTTCTAGAATGGTCTATTATGACATCATACTGTGACATCACAAATGTTCTACAATGATCTATTATGACATCATACTGTGACATCACAAATGTTCTAGAATGTGCTATTATGACATCATACTGTAACATCACAAATGTTTTAGAATGTTCTATTGTGACATCATACTGTGACATCACAAATGTTCTAGAATGTTCTATTATGACATCATACTGTGACATCACAAATGTTCTACAATGATTTATTGTGACATCATACTGTGACATCACAAATGTTCTAGAATGTTCTGCCATTCATTCCTTATGACCAACAGTTCCTGTTTAAAGTCGATTTGTAGCCAAACGGTGCGGTGAAACTTTCCAAAAAGTTATAGCAACTTGAGTTGGACCAAGCCGGTCGTTTTTATTTTTGTATCCACTTTTTCTCCCATTTCTTTTCTATTTTTCTCCCATCCCAATTTTGCCTCGCCAATTCTCCCTTCAATTCTTCCCTCCCCTGTCTCGAACGTTGCCAGACCATGCCTCCCACTGGTCGGCTGCAGTGAGGACGAAGCCTTGCATCACGTGTCCCCTCCGATACACGAGGAGGCAGCCGTCACATCTTTTCACCTGTACAGCGCAATCTCTCAGTGGCGAGGAGTAACGCGTGGGAGGCTCACGTTGCCCCCGTTACTTCCTGATTCTGCTGTACAGGCGCACCAACCGACCTGTAGGAGTCGCTGTCCACAATGTCCGATCCCAGTGGAGCATGCACAACTCTGCAACGCTTCAATACTGCCGCCTGGTGGATGATCGGCGAGTTGCAACCGGAAGTGGATCTCTTGTGATCCCGGTGCATCTGGCAAATGTGTCCGGCTGTTGCGTGACTGTAGACACACGTCCGTGTGTAGCGATCGCTGCCATAACGCAATAATCGATACGATTTGGGCGTTTATTATGATGATACAAACCGGAAATGGATTTAGGAGATCGCCGTCAAATAAGTGGGATCTTTTTCCTCCAGTCTCATCGTCGAACGGTAAGAGGACGCTGATGTCATTTTCAGCGCGTTTGTTTATTATTATCCATGCAAACTGCTCTGATCAATATATCACCCATACTACGTAAAGCATTTACTGGCAATCACGGAATTATAAACGACCCCCGCCCCCCCCCGTTCATCCGCGCATGATCAGTCATAACGTTTAGGATGTATATAGCGTGTATCGCCAACAAACGGCATTTGATAATCTATATATGCGTTTATGCCTATATCTCACGTTCTAGGAATTACTGCAGAAAACGATAAAAACATATTTATATTCTAGACGGTATTTTCGTATGAATCTATGAATGAAAAAATAAAACGTTCCTACATCCTGAACGATAGATAATCGATGTTGAATGGGCCATAGTAATGTCAATTTAGCAATACAATTTAAAAAGTTATAGCCCTGCAAAGAAGGTGAACATCTCCATAGACTTATAGTGCTGGCAGAGAGTGGTATAAGATGCTCAAATTGCGTGGCAGGGAATGTGTTAACAGGAAGGTGAAAACTGTTGCGGAGAATGAGAACTGCATCCATGGACATTATGTTTTCCACAAAAAAATCATTAATTTGTCAATTTAATTGTATAATTCATCAGAATTTCCTTGATGACACGAATAAATAAACAATATTAATAAAGTTTTAGAGAAACATTTTGAGTTTATTAAATATAAAATTAAGTCAATGGTCCATAGAAATCAATGTGGACGCATTGCGCTAATGAGAATTTAAGCACAAAATGTACTAAAATAATTAATTGTTATGAGTAAACAACTCATTGTACAAGAAAGAGCACATTTTTATCTTTAATATTATGTTTTGTTTACTTGAATAAATGCTAACCTTTATTTAGAAAAGATCACGGCCATGGTAAATCATTGATTTCATGAGAATGACCCACGTTCTTGTCTTTGTCTTTGTAGAATAAAATGGCGCAGCAAGGAGTTGATCTGTACTGGGACCAGTGCAGCTGTTCTCTCTGTCTGGATGTACTGAAGGATCCAGTAACTATTCCCTGTGGACACAACTACTGTATGGGCTGTATTAAAGACTGCTGGGATCACGATGATCAGAGGGGGATCTACACATGTCCCCAGTGCAGGGAGACTTTTACTCCGAGGCCTGTTCTGAAGAAAAACAACATGCTGGCTGAAGTGATAGAACAACTAATGAAGACAGGACTCTTGTCTTCTGCTCCTCCTGATCACTGTTATGCTGGACCTGGAGATGTGGCCTGTGATGTCTGCACTGGGAGAAAGCAGAAAGCCCTCAAGTCCTGCCTGGTATGTCTGGCTTCTTACTGTGAAACTCACCTCCAGCCTCACTATCAATCTGATACCTTTAAGAAACACAAGCTGGTCAAAGCCTCCACACGGCTTCAGGAGAACACCTGCTCTCGTCATGACAGGATTCTGGATGTTTTCTGTCGTACTGATCAGCAGTGCATCTGTTATTTGTGTTCCATGGATGAACATAAAGGCCACGATACAGTCTCAGCTGCAGCAGAAAGGACGGAGAGACAGAAAGAGCTTGGCATGAGTCAGCAGAAAGTCCACCAGAGAGTCCAGGAGAGAGGGAAGCAACTCAAAGAGGCCCAACAGGCTGTTGATTATCTCAATCGCTCTGCTGATAAAGCAGTGTGGGACAGTGAGAGAATGTTCACTGAGCTGATACGCTCCTTGGAGACGAGGCGCTCTGAGCTGAAGAAGGTCATCAGAGCCCATCAGAGGACCACAGTGACTCAGGCTGAAGAACTGCAGAAGAGACTGGAGCAGGAGATAGCGGACCTGAGGAGGAGAGCCACTGAGCTGGAGCAGCTCTCACACACAGAGGACCACATCCACTTTCTACAGAGTTACCCCTCTCTCTCCAGTCCCAGTGAGTCTACAGACTCACCCAGCATCGGTGTCCTTCCTCTCCTGTACTTTGCAGATGTGACTGAGGTCGTCGTGTCTGAGCTGAGAGACAAACTAGAGGACGTTCTGAAACAGCAGTGGTCCAGAATCTCAACAACAGCGAATGCAGTTTTACTGCCAGAGCTGAGAGCTGACTTTCCTGATTTCTCTCAGATCACACTGGACCCAAACACAACAAACGCAAATCTGTCTTTGTCTGAGGGGAACAGAAAAGCAACACGGATGCAGCAAGATCAGTCATATCCTGATCACCCAGAAAGATTTGAAAGGTGTCAGGTTCTGGGTAGAGAAGGTCTGACCGGACGCTGTTACTGGGAGGTGGAGTTCAGTGGGTGGGTTTGTGTAGCAGCCGCATACAAAGACATTGGTAGAACAGGCACTATGGCGAACTGTGGATTTGGATTAAATTCCAAATCCTGGGCTTTATTGTGCAGACACAGAGATTACCTCTTCAGACACAATAACGAGAGCATAACAGTACCGGGCCCCCGGTCCTCCAGAATAGGAGTGTACCTGGATCACAGCGCAGGGACTCTGTCCTTCTACAGAGTCACTGACACAATGACCCTCCTGCACAGAGTCAACACCACATTCACTCAGCCTCTCTATCCTGGACTTTGGTTTCCATCATACCCTGCGAAGGCTGAGTTTTGTGAGCTGAAGTAGAGATCGGTGACATTCACAGCTCCTCTACCCACTTTTATTCATATTTTATATTGTATTTTTCTTTTATTACCTATATTCATTGTCATTCCTCTTCTCCTTCCCCCATGCTGCTGAATTACCCCAAGGGGATTAATAGAGGTGTATCTTATCTGATCTCATCTTATTTTATCTTACCTTACCATGTCTTATCTTATTGTGGTGTTTTATATCCATTATGGCATTTTATAGTAATATAAAATTGATAATTTCATTCATCTGATCATACTTACTAATACGGCAAGGGTTGGGGGTTCCATGCACATTGTAGCTCATTCGGTAGAGCAAGGCACTAAACATACCAGGGTTAGCTGTTCCATTCCCTTTTTAGCTCAATGGGATGGCATTAACACAGCAAGGACTACAGTGCTGTATGGTTCTTAAATGGGTACAAGTTGCAACGTTATAACATAGTACTTACTTACACAAAGTATTGAACTTGCTGATGAATAAAATCTCAGAATGAAATTAACATTAAAGTGAGTTGTAATGGATGACACGTGTACAAAAGGGGAACTCCGGGAAGAAATACTGAATTCCAGAGATGGTCCCGTCTCCCTGTCTCCCTATGACTTGCTGTCCTGGAGTGTTGACCGGAGTGTTGGACGTCCCGTGACGAAGGCCGGGAGGTTGCGACCCCCTCTGCGTGCCCCCCTGTCTCCGGAGGTCTCGTAGTGGTGACCGGAGTGCCGGATGTCCCGCGATGATGTCAGGGAGTTCGCGACCCTCTCTGCGCCGCCCCCTATCTCCCTGTCTCCGGCTGTCCCTGAGCAACGACCGGAGTGTTGAATGTCCCGTGACTAAGACGGGGAGGACGTGACCCTCTTTGCGCCGCCCCTGTGCCTCAAATAGATTCGCTATCAGCTCTATCTTTAATCTTTCAAAATGTTCAGTTGCTATCGCTATTAGCTCTATCTTTAATTTTTCAAAATGTACAGTTGCTATTGCATGCACTCATCTGTGTTCCACTACACACATGAGTGCATGCTTACCAACTGTCCGTCTGCAACACTACTATCACCAACATCTAAGAAGGGAGATCCCCCCTTGAATGGCCCTTCTAAGGTTTCTCTCCTCCACACTGCCTGTGGAGCTTTTTTCCCTATTGTTAGGTTTTAGTGAGTTTTTCCTTACCTTCGCGTGGGGTATGTCTGGGAGTGCTTGCATTCTTTCATTTATTTGCATTCATCTAAAAATGTTTGGACATTATGGTGTTCCTGTTCTGTTCTTGACTTATTGTTATGTTTTCTTCTTGACTTGTTTAAAGAAGATCTGTACGGCCCATGGGGACATTAACGTGTGTTGTCGGGCCCTATAAATAAATTTGATTTGATTTGATTTGATTTGAAAGGTATTTACACTTTAGTAGAGTAGTATCTGCAAGACAGGTTTGACAAGACAATCTGTCAGCTACAAAGAATCCTTGCCATTGGAACAGATTCTTGTCATTCAATTTGGCATCTTGTCTGACAACAATGACTTTTCAAAATGAAAAACAATAACATCAGCAAGCTACACCAATATTTTGTAAAATATAAAAAAAGTGAAAAGTATTCATTTTTCCAGGTAACTTAAAGGAACACGCCAACATTTTGGGAAATTAGCTTGCTGTCTCTTCTCCAGAGAGAGACAAGAAGATAGATACCAGTTTCCTCTCTGTGCGTTCAGTAGAAAGCTATCTGCCTGCATGTTAGCCTAGCTTAGCACAATGAATGGAAGTAGACAGGTCCGGTTAGCCTTCGGGAGAGGTGTTAGTTGGACAATGCCTAGCTTTCTACTGAACACACAGAGAGGAAACTGGTATCTATCTATCTACAAACGGGTATTTAATAGTGTTTCAAGCCCTGTGCTAGATATCATAAACACTTCCCTTAGGACTGGTATTTTCCCGGATTTTCCGAAAGCCATTACTAAAAAAACCTAACTTGGATAGTAATGAAATGGCAAATTATCGTCCAATATCCAACCTACCATTCATTAGTAAAGTACTTGAAAAGATAGTTTCAGTTCAAATAAATTCCTTTCTTGAAGAAAACAACATCTTAGAAGAATTTCAGTCAGGATTCAGAAAATATCATAGCACTGAAACTGCCCTCACCAAAATAATCAGTGACCTCAGACTAAACTCTGACGAGAATAAGATCTCCATCCTTATCCTGTTAGATCTCAGTGCAGCATTTGATACAATCGATCACGATATTCTAATCGATCGTCTTGAAAACCATGTCGGTTTCTCAGACCATGTGCTGGGCTGGTTTAAAACATACATCAGAGGGAGGAAATTCTATGTTAAACTAGGAGATCACATGTCTGATATATACGACAACAACTATGGAGTTGCACAAGGGAGTTGCTTATGTCCTTTACTCTTCTCCCTTTACATGTTACCGCTGGGTGATATCATCAGAGAACATAATGTAGATTTCCATAGCTATGCGGATGATACACAACTGTACATATCTGCTGAACCAAATGATACAGCGATTAGCTCCATTACAGACTGCTTACTGGCAATAAATAAATGGATGAGTAAGAACTTCCTGAAACTAAACGAGAACAAAACTGAAATTCTAATTATCGGCTCCAAAACTAAAAAAGAAACATTAATAAAGAACCTGGGGGGACTAACCCCGTCCCCTTGGATCAAATCTGAGGTCACTAGTCTTGGGGTTATCATAGATTCAGAACTGAACTTCAATTCTCATATTAGCAAAGTGACGAAAACATCGTTCTTCCATCTCAGAAATATAGCAAAAGTACGACCATTTCAGAACGATGCTGAGAAGCTAATTCATGCATTCATATCTAGCCGGTTAGACTACTGTAATGCACTTTTCACAGGTCTCCCTAAGAAAACCACAGAGAGGCTTCAGCTAATCCAAAACTCTGCAGCCCGACTGCTAACTAGAACCAAAAGGAGAGAGCACATTAGTCCAGTCTTAGCCGCTTTACACTGGCTTCCTGTAACATTTAGAATTGACTTTAAGGTCCTTCTCCTTACATACAAAGCTCTAAATGGACAGGGACCTAGCTACATCGCCAACACTCTAATAAATTACACACCAGCAAGAACACTGCGATCATCAGCTGCTGGACTACTAGAGGCTCCCAGAAGCAGTCAAAAGAGGATCGGTAATGCAGCCTTTATCAACTATGCCCCAAAACTATGGAACAAACTACCCCAAAACATCAGGGAAGCCAACTCGCTAGACATCTTTAAAAGACAGCTTAAAACCTATCTCTTTGCTCAGGCATTTCACTGATAGATATCTGCTACCACCTAGTGACAAGAGGAAACATCAGGGATATCCTGACACAACTTGTATTTATTCTTACCCTGCCTACTCTTATACACTGCCTATCAAATTCATGTGTCGGTTATTGCACTTTTTACTTCTTACTGATGACTATTTTTAAACTGAATCATTTTAAACTATTCTTATTATTTGCTAGATCCAAATGTGAAACACTGTGATTATTTGTTCATGAATTACAGGAGTATTACTGAATAGAGAGCCTATTAGGATGCTAGATCCTAATGTGAAACACTGTGATTTGCCATATCTTGCTATGCTCGCTCATGCCTGTATTTTTTATGTCCGTTCTATTTTATAATTTTTTGACTATTTTTAAACTGAATCATTTTAAACTATTTTTACTATTGTGTTACTGAAAACTGTAAGCGGAGAGCCTATTGGGATGCTAGATCCTAATGTGAAACACTGTGATTCTACCTGTCTATCTTTTTATGCTCGCTTATGCCTGTATTTTTTACTGTTGTGAAGCACTTTGAACTGCAACCTCTGTATGAAAAGTGCTATACAAATAAAGTTATTATTATTATCTTCTTGTCTCTCTCTCTGGAGAAGACGATAAGGTAATTCCCCAAAATGTTGGCGTGTTCCTTTAACTACCCGTCAAAACACGTCCCAAAAAAAAGACAAACATGTTTTACTATAAGCCGTCTGTTTTACACTATATAATTGGCAGTATGTAATTGGAAGACATTGCAAGAAAGCAGTCCTTGCAATAATGCATTTAAGAAAATAAGTGTCTCCCCAATCAATGGTTGAGAGTAGAATAAAACACTCCACGCATGGAAGCAGGCACAATGAAAGACAGAATGTTTGCTTACTCATATATTTCAAAATATATTCCAAGCAAGTACAATAATGGATACTCTACACACTGGACTGCAAAGAAGACTGTCAACATGTTTTGATCAGGTATAGGCCTTGATATTACCCTAGATCAGGGGTAGGCCTTGATATTACCCTAGATCAGGTATAGGCCTTGATATTACCCAAGATCAGGGGTAGACCTTGATATTACCGTAGATCAGGGGTAGGCCTTGATATTACCCTAGATCAGGGGTAGGCCTTGATATTACCCAAGATCAGGGGTATAGCCTTGATATTACCCTAGATCAGGGGTAGGCCTTGATATTACCCTAGATCAGGGGTAGGCCTTGATATTACCCTAGATCAGGGGTAGGCCTTGATATTACCGTAGATCAGGGGTAGGCCTTGATATTACCCTAGATCAGGGGTAGGCCTTGATATTACCCAAGATCAGGGGTATAGCCTTGATATTACCCTAGATCAGGGGTAGGCCTTGATATTACCCAAGATGATCAGGGGTAGGCCTTGATATTACCCTAGATCAGGGGTAGGCCTTGATATTACCCAAGATCAGGGGTATAGCCTTGATATTACCCTAGATCAGGGGTAGGCCTTGATATTACCCAAGATGATCAGGGGTAGGCCTTGATATTACCCTAGATCAGGGGTAGGCCTTGATATTACCCTAGATCAGGGGTAGGCCTTGATATTACCCAAGATCAGGGGTAGGGCCTTGATATTACCCAAGATCAGGGGTAGGCCTTGATATTACCCTAGATCAGGGGTATTCAAATAACAATTGAGAAGCTATTGTGTGGCTACCGTTCTAGACGGCCTACAACTCTGCAGCTGGGCTATTCTGCAGCACTACCTTCGTCATTTGCATGAACGCACGCAACGTCTGGAACTCTGTGCTGAAGTTTGTGGATTTTCATACATGGGAAGGCAGTTTTAATAAGACAGAATAATAACTACAACGCATTAGTTAGAGTGCAGACCTCCAACAAGGACATATACCACTGATTTAGAATAATACATCTAGCGGCTCAGGTGTGCATTTATTTTAATACAATATATAGAGAGAATTAAAGCCCTGTTTGTTGCCTGTCGATTGCCGTTTCAGGCGACAAAATCCGTTCAGCGGTTCTCGAGTTACATGCCGATATGTGAGGTGTGCGCCAAAGTACATGTCAGTCAGATTACCACCCCCGAGAGAGAGAGAGAGAGAGTTTTATTGAGTATGTTTACCATTTTATCTCTGTCTCTCTTTGTGCTTATTAGTTTTAGTGGGTTTTCCTTGACAAAGTAAACGAATTAGAGGTAGTTGATGATGAGAGAAAGTCCTGAACTATGTAAAAACATCTATCTATGATCACTCAGTTGCAGTGGGTGACAATATTGTCACAAGGAAAGACGAAATTACCTACCTGGGTTCCATCCTAGAGGCAAATCTTTCCTGTGACAAAATGGCATCCAATGTAATAAAAAAAGTCAACCAACGAACTAGATTCTTGTACCGGATCTCCTCTCTGGTAAACAAGAATACCCTGAAGACTCTGGCAGGAGCACTCATTCAAGGGTACTACGACTATGCGTGCACCTCATGGTACCAAAGCACCTCAAAGGCGCTAAAAACAAAATTACAAACATCTCAAAACAAACTGGTCAGACTACTGCTTGACCTTACTCCTAGAACCCACCTCACCCCTGCCCACTTTGACAACCTAGGATGGCTTAGAGTAGACGACAGAGTACAGCAACTTGCAATGGGCCTGGTCTACAAGATACACTATACGACTAAGGTACCCATGTACATGTCAAAATACTTCCCAAAGGTCAGTGAATACCACGATCACAACACCAGAGGAAGCTCAGCAAATCATGTTAAACCCAGATTCGGCTCAAACAAGGGACTAAATACGTTTAGCAATTATGCCACATCAATGTGGAACGCCCTACCCAAAGCTGTAAAGGAATGTGAATCCCTACCCACATTCAAAACCGCTTTTAAGAGCACCTACGGGAGGCTGCAATTCGAAACTGGCCACCGTAAATGCCCAAAACCCCCACCACCTCCTAATAGACAGTCTCCTCCCCACCGCATGTATATATTCCCTCCCCGCTGTATGTATATCTCTCTCCCACCCACCCACCCCCTCCTAATGTATAGTCCCCTCCCCATCATATGTATATACTCTCTTTCAGGATCTAGGGGTAACAGTACTGTATATTTGAATACCGTTTATGTCACAAATGTATCAGTACTAAATACCTATATGTCCCTATGCCATAAATGTCATGTATGTTGTGTATGTCATAAATGTCTATATGAATTGAAAATGGGGGACCCTGATGGAAACAAGACAAACGTCTTTCTCTGGTCTGCATCCCCTTAACAATTGTGTGTATTGAGCCGTACTGTATTGTACCCATTCTGCAATCTGTTAAATAAAGTTTTCATTCATTCAATCACAGTAAACTAGACAGTGTCTCTCTAAGGCGCGACTCCTCCCCTGGATAACGAGAACCAGGAAGCACCTCCCAGCCACACGCGTTATTTTTTTTCCGTAGCCGCATTTGTGGCAAGACGCTCTCTGATTGGCCGACGCATGTTTATACACTGGTTAAAAGTAACCTTTACAGGTAGAATGACTGAATAAACAGTTAAAAACAACCTTTACAGGTGGAATGACTGAATAAACCGTTAAACACGTTACAACACGTCGTTAACTTGTTAGAGATGAGCCCCACCACCACTGTGTCGTCAGCAACCATGGAGTTGGAGCTGAACCTGGCCACACAGTCATGTGTGTAGTGAATACAGCAGGGGGCTGAGAACACAGCCCTGGGGGGACCGGATGCTCAGGGTCCCCTTCTCCCCCCATAAACCATTCTTATTGAATACATTCTTATATTTTAGAGGCAGCCTAATTTTCATAGCCCAATTGATCTAAAAGATGCACATGCTACTGTTTCTGTTTGTTTATTAAAACCGGTTGATAGGCCAATGCAATGCTGTTGTTATAGGCTACGATGGCGAATGGTGTCATTTTGACAGTAAGAAGGTTATTTAGTGGAAGAGTGCAGGATGTAGGCTAATCTTCCACCACAACGTGGTCCAAATCACTCTAAACAGGTGTCATTCGTTACGTTAGTGCCGCTTTGTTGCCGTATATATTTTCATGTCTTTATAAATAAATAAATGAATACCAAAAAGGTGTTCTTAAAATATTTAATGCATGTATATTTACAACTGAAAACTCCTTCGAGTAATAGGTCAAAAGTTCACGCTCAAACAAGCAGGAGTAGAGATGCTGCATGACTGAAGTGTGGAGTCCATGATGGATGAAGCACAACAACTATTTCATCCATCAGACATAAAGTCAGCCTTTTTTACGAAACATCACCGTTTTAAAGGTGCTATAGATAACATTCAGCCACTAGATGTCGCACTAGAGCACCAGCATGAATGGTAAATGGTGCATTTATATAACAGCTTTTATTACATGGCGTTTTAACATTCGCCAAAATGCTTGATTGTGATTGGTCAATAGCGCTCGGTTGCCCCCGACAACGGTTATTTCTCGATAACCGACCGCTGTCATGGGCAACGCGCAATAACGACCGCTGATACGGGTAACAGAGCGCTATTGACCAATCACAATCAAGCATTTTGGTCGCAGTCACGAAAGCTAAGCTCAGCATATGCACAGCTGCACTCATCAGTGCAATCAGACCACACACCTGCCGGCTGCCGGCGATGACAGAGGAGCCACAGAACAACTGCGTCTGCATTTGATCTCGTCTTGTCGATGGTGTAAAATGAATTAGGTATATTGTTAGTAAGTTAGCCATGTAATAAGCGGGATAATGTATAGCTATACTCGGTCATTGTCGCAAAATAATTTACCTTCACTGCGTTTATTCCAGAACTCTGTGTCGGTCAATTATTTTGCGACAATGACCTCGTTATCCCTTACTTATCCAAAGCCTGTTACAATTTGTTCCTCACATTTTACCCATTCACTTCACACACCGACGGCGGAGGCGACCGTGCGAGGTGCCAACCTGCTCATCGGGAGCAGTTAGGGGTTAAGTGTCTTGCTCAAGGACACTTCGACACGCTGCCCGGGAGGAGCGGGAATCGAACCGGGAACCTCCGGATTACCAGACGACTGCACCTCCTGAGCCACTGTCGCCCCGACATGTAATTTATCATTTAAAGAAGACAGTGCATTCTTTTTCAATAATATCCGTTTGATTCAGAGGAGGGTAAGAAAGAGCATTATGTAAATGTTTACACAAAGAAAACTATGTTCACAAAAGGTAGACAGTCCCACACTGAGGTGGCATATTTCCTGTAACCCTGGCATTTGAAATATAGGATATTTTTAATAATCACATTTTTATTTGTCACTTATCTTTAAAGTATAGTCTATATATAATGCATCACTGTGCCTCACTGCATGACTGAGCACAGAGTGACAGTAAAACTCAATAATCTGCCTGGACGTTCACTTTTTTTTTTTTAATAAATTTTTTTACATTTGACAATTTTACACTCATTACTGTACATTTTACTGTATATTTTTGGCTGTATATTTTAGAATGTATATACATATCGTAGAAGGTATAACCCTGACTGGACAGGAGCGATATAATACTGAGATTCACTTAACCCCTTCACTACCGCACTACCAAATGGTTAACCCTTTCGCTGCGACAATACAGAAGGTTTCACTACCACACTACAGAAGGTTAACCCTTTCAGTACAGCTCAATACAAACAACTGCTAAGAGGATGAATACCAGAAAAAGACTTATCTTGTTTACATAATGGTCCTCCATTTTCAATTCATCAAGACATTTATGACATACATGACATACAGATATACAGTACTATGTAAGAAACAGAGAACATCATAAAAAAAATAGAAGTCCGAAGGGGAAGAAACTGTACATTAGAGGGGGGGGGGGGATTTTGACATTTACCGGGGCCAGTTTCTGATTGCAGCCACCTAACTGGTTCTAACTGGTTCTAACGGGCTCAGAGGTTCTAACTGGTTCTAACGGGCTCAGAGGTTCTAACTGGTTCTAACTGATTCTAACAGGCTCAGAGGTTCTAACTGGTCCTAACTGGTTCTAACTGGTCCTAACTGGTTCTAACGGGCTCAGAGGTTCTAACTGGTTCTAACTGGTTCTAACTGGTCCTAACTGGTTCTAACTGGTTCTAAGTGGTTCTAATGGGCTCAGAGGTTCTAACTGGTCCTAACTGGTTCTAACTGGTTCTAACGGGCCCAGAGGTTCTAACTGGTCATAACTGGTTCTAACTGGTCCTAACTGGTTCTAACTGGTTCTAACTGGTTCTAACAGGGTCAGAGGTTCTAACTGGTTCTAACTGGTTCTAACGGGCTCAGAGGTTCTAACTGGTTCTAACTGGTTCTAACTGGTCCTAACTGGTTCTAACTGGTTCTAACGGGCTCAGAGGTTCTTGTGGGCCGGCGCCACCTCCAGCAGCAGCTGCAGGAACACGGTGAGCCGGGTCAGAACGCCGGGGCAGAGCCGGTAGTGGATGAGGGGGAAGTAGAGCAGGGCGCCGCTGAGGATGAACAGGGTCACGTACAGGTACTCTATCTGAGGGCTGTCGACGATGGGAGCCAGTACCAGGAACACGGCCGCCAGGATGACCAGCACGGGGAGGAAGAGGGGAACCTGGGAGGAGAAGAGAGGAGAGGAGAGGAGAGGAGAAGAGAGGAGAGGAGAGGAGAGGAGAGGAGAGGAGAGGAGAGGAGAGGAGAGGAGAGGAGAGGAGAGGAGAGGAGAGGAGAGGAGAGGAGAGGAGAGGAGAGGAGAGGAGAGGAGTTAAGATGAGATGAGACAAGATGAGATGAGTTAAGATGAGATGAGATGAGGTGAGATACGATGAGATGAGTTAAGATAAGTCGACTAGTCGAGGGCAGCCCTAATATGGTATATACCGCAAGAAAGTAGTCTGGTCTGGAGTGTCAGACTCACCCGTTCTGAGAGAGACTCAAGTTAACTAAAACATGCCACAACAAGTATAGTATTAGAGTATAGTATAAAGTATTTAGTGTTGGTCTGAGACTCACCCTGTATGGTCTGGGGAGCTCTGGCTTCTTGATCTTGAGATACAGGAGCCCGGACAGCGTGATGGCGTAGAAGAACCAGGCGGTGAAACTGTCAACATCGACGGACGTAAACGTTAGTTAAACACCACATTTATGTTCTTTCTACACAACAAGACATACAATGTTAAACATCAGTTTGCACGTACCACACTTAAACAGATGTGTCCTTCAGTTATCGGTGTAAAGTTGTGGAATTATCTCCATAGCGAGCTTAAGGGATGTAATAGTGTTTATCAATTCAAAAAAAATTATACAAAATAAATATTTAGTCAGTATGAAAATCAAATGTGATCTGAATAGTGAGATCTTTTCTTTTTTTTCCTTTCTTTTATTCTTTATTCTTTATTATTATTCTTACATTTTTTCTTGTTTTACTGTGGATTGTGTGTTTCTTGTATAATGGTATAAATTATTATTTTGTGTAAATTAGGTTGTATGCTGACCATTAAGTAAATACTTGTTTAGGAATAAGGGGCAGGTAAGATGTATGTATAAGATGTATTCTTCTTCCTGCTCCTTTTGTCCATAGAATGATATTTATGATTGTGTAATGAAGAAACTCTGATTGTATTGATTCCATGTGGCAAATAAAAACTCTGAACTGAACTGAACTGAACATGAATGATTAACACTTTGGGTGCCGTTCCCGAGAATTCTCGTTTATGTGGCCCAACGGTTCAGTGCCAGAAACGAAGATTCTCGTTTCTGGGTCGTTATTTCTTTTATTCGCTATTGCCATTCATAATCCATCGAGGCAGCCTGTGCAGGCTGTCCTGAATGGGTCTGAGATCGCAAACGTCCAATACCGCCGCCTAACGCCTTGCGGCCGGTATTGCACATCCTAGGAATCTCTAATCTCTAATGAAATGCAGTAAACGCTGCTTAGCTGCGTTTCCTGGGATTACACAGAATTACTCTAAAACTATACTCATATTCACCAGGGTATAAAACGGGAATGTATGGATGTATTTTGTTTTTTACTGTTTTGCTGAAATGGTGCGAAATAAAATAAATAAAATGTATGGATGAAAAAATTTTCTGTTTTTTGCATCTTGACCGGAAGAAACTCAATGACAATCGACTATATTATTAGATCCATAGCTATAATATTTAATATAGTTTTAGCACTGCAAACACCGGCATGTATCCCCATTCATTACAGCGCTGGCACACACGGCCATACACCCACAGCGACCTCTCGTGAACGGCACTGGATGTGTTAAACACCACCTATGTTCTTTCTCAACAGAGGGCAGTCCTCACCCCACAACCAACAGAGGGCAGTCCTCACCCCACAACCAACAGAGGGCAGTCCTCACCCCACAACCAACAGAGGGCAGTCCTCAACCCCACAACCAACAGAGGGCAGTCCTCACCCCACAACCAACAGAGGGCAGTCCTCACCCCGCAACCAACAGAGGGCAGTCCTCACCTGAAGAAGTTGACGATACTCTGGAAGTCCCCGGGGATCAGGACTATGAGAGAGACCGCTGTGGTGAAGATCAAGGCCGGAGAGGGGGTCAGTCTGTGGACGTGGGCCATGGCCAGGATACCGGGCTGCAGAGCAGAGACGACATGGAGAGTTAAAAGGTGCTGTACGTGGTATTTTCTTTGTTAGAACAATAGGTCAACATTCCGCCAGCCATCACTGATATAGAGTGTCAGTGTGGAATTCTCTCTCTCTCACTCTCCCCGATTGGGAGACCCATGTTACTGACCAAACAATCAGGCTGTCAGAATGTAGAGCTATTTAACACGTATTTTTAAACAAAAAACGCTGAATGGATTTTGTCGCCTGAAAGGGCAATCGATATCGAATCGGGCAACAAATAGGGCTTTAATTCGATATATATATTGTATACAAAAATATGCACAACCGAGCCACTAGAGTGACACGTCGCGCCGGTGGGCAAATTGTTAACAAGACGGCCCGGGGCCGGGTCGGTGACAGATAAGAGGTGAATCCACTTTTTATTTTTTATGGAATTCTTATTCCATTTTTCAAGTGGAAGAGACGATACATGATATTTGGACAGTACACAGCAGGAATACGCAATGTACATTTACTCACATTATACATACATACAGTATATTTACATGTGTCCTGCATAACATACATTAAACAGCTGCATTCTCTAAGTGATTTCATATTTCTATCATTTGTCTACTTATATCAGTACAGTGTGTTTTCTTCCACCCATCAACTTTAGCTGAGGCTGCGGCTGGGCGATTAATCGATATTATCGATTAATTTGAATGAATGATTTAAGAGTCACCTTTTATTTTACAAAAAGTGATGTTTGGTGAAAGTTCGATTTGCACTTTATTAATCCCAATAGGGAAATTCATTCTTGTTTGATGATCAAGAGGCACCTTTTATTTGTTTTAAGTGAAGTATGGTGAAAAAGCTAGTTATTGCACTATTAATTCCAATAGGGACATTCATCTTTGTTTGATCAAGACCCTTTTATATTATATATATATATATATATATATATATATATATATATATATATAATACTTTTTTTTAAGTGAAGATTGATGAAAGTTAGGTTTGCACTTCAATCCCAATAGGGACATTCATCTTTCAACGTTTTTTTTATTTTTTTTAGCTCAAGAGAAAAAAATCTATTAAAATCATAAATCGATTAAAAAAATAATAATCAGGGATTTTTTTTGGGCCATATCGCCCAGCCCTACGTTCATACTGCAAAATTGATTGGTCTTATGTAATATTCAAACTTTCTGAGATACTGAATTTTGGGCTGTAAGCCACAATCATAAAAGATTTATAAAAATAAAGGCTTGAAATATTTCACTTCGTGTGTAATGAATCTATAATCTATGAGAGTTTCGCTTTTTGAATTGAATTACTGAAATAAAATAACTTTTCCACGATATTCAAATTGATTGAGCTGCACCTGTATATGAGCAAAAAAAAAGAAAATAAATCTGATTTGGGCCTGCAGTGTGAACGTGAGCCTGATTCACACAAGCCGTCAACCCAAAACCAGAACGGGCAGAGAAGCAGGGAAAACAGAAGGACAGACTGAGAGCACCTAAGTAAATAGTTAAAACGTATAATAAACTCAACTAACCGCCTCGGCCAGTCCTTCATACCAGCAGCCATCAGGCTCCACAACAGTGGGCAGGGACTGCTGCCAGACATCCAACTACAACTACTAGGAACCCAAGGAGGACAATAACACTACCTTATGCATACTGCACCTTATGTGAATACTGTGATACTGTGAATACTGTATATTTCTTTCAGTTAGTTAGATAGTAAATTATAACACTACCTTATGCATACTGCACCTTATGTGAATACTGTGATACTGTGAATACTGTAGCGGTTCCCAAACTTTTTGGGCCGTGCACCCCCTGTCACCTCCCGACCTAGCTGACGCACCCCCCAATGGGTTTCTGTTAGAAAAAATTGTTTTATTTTATAAATTTGTTTTATTTAATCTCTTCCCACGGCGACTATGGATAGGGACTTTCTTTATTTAATTAAAATGTTCACGACAACATGGATGCATGTACTCTGCCAGCATGTTTAATATCCATAATACTAAAGGTATTTTCTTTATCTTTTATTTACCACCATTAGCCTTTTCATGTCACGCACCACCTAGAGGGCGCTCATGCACCACAAGGGGTGCGCGCACCACAGTTTGGGAACCACTGAGTTAGATAGTAAATTATAACACTACCTTATGCATACTGCACCTTATGTGAATACTGTGATACTGTGTATATTTCAGTTAGTTAGATAGTAATTATTTTGACTTATTTGTTTACACTGCTTGTGTTGTTTTTACTACCTGTACCCCCCCCCCCCCCATCCCCCATGGTGCTATGATGCCTGAATTTCCCCAAGGGGATCAATAAAGGAATATCTTATCTTATCTCATCTTAAATAATAAAGTTGTCCCCCGAAGAGGGGGGGGGGGGGGGGGGGGGTGGATGGAGTGCCCTCAAAAAACGTCCGGGAAAAAATAAAAAGGGAAAAAATTATATATATATACAAATATAATAAAAAAATATAATAATTTATTTTTATTTTTATTTACATTTTATTTTGTCCTCGTTTTTATTATTGAGTCTTATTTTTGTTTGTCTTTTATTTTATCTTTTATGTTTTCTTCTTCTCTCCTCTTTTTGTCACCTCCCCCCCTTCCCCTTCCCTCTTTCTCTCTTTCCCCCCTCTTTCCTCTCCAACTTCTGTTCACTCTGTTACCTGATGTGTACCAAAAAATTTATCTAGTGGCCATTGCCCACTGGTAAAAAAAAATATAAAAAAAATATATATATATATATATATAGAATAAAAAAATAATAAAAAAAAACAGAAGGACCGAGAGCCTCACCATGTGTCCTTCCCTCGCCGCCACGAAGCACACGCGGCCGCCGCTGAAGAAGGTCCCGTTCAGCGACCCGAAGGCAGACAGGGCCGCGGCCACGGACATCACCCAGCCCCAGCTGCCCAGCACCTTGTTCCTGCCGACACAACAAACCGCTGCCGTCACACCCACACCTCTGGGTGGCGCCACACTCCCTGTCCATGACACAACAAACCGCTGCCGTCACACCCACACCTCTGGGTGGCGCCACACTCCCTGTCCATGACACAACAAACAGCTGCCGTCACACCCACACCTCTGGGTGGCGCCACACTCCCTGTCCAAGACACAACAAACAGCTGCCGTCACCCACACCTCTGGGTGGCGCCACGCTCCCTGTCCATGACACAACAAACAGCTGCCGTCACACCCACACCTCTGGGTGGCGCCACACACTCCCTGTCCATGCCACAACAAACAGCTGCCGTCACACCCACACCTCTGGGTGGCGCCACACTCCCTGTCCAAGACACAACAAACAGCTGCCGTCACCCACACCTCTAGGTGGCGCCACACTCCCTGTCCATGCCACAACAAACAGCTGCCGTCACACCCACACCTCTGGGTGGCGCCACGCTCCCTGTCCATGACGGCCCAAACCCACCGAACGTGGGACGCGGGCGTGAGGCGGGCGATCAGCGCTTCACTTTCGCTCCCATGTCCGCTGTTCACACCGGCCGCGCACGGGAAGCAAATTTGATTACTTTGGTTGGATTCAGAGGCGTGCGCGCCACGCACACTTTCACAGAAATACACTCAATATCTGCATTATTATTACCACACATAGATGTTTGTTCAACCAGCTAATGTGTCTGTATCTTTCCCAATATCAATAAACCATACTATACTTTATCAGGAGTACAGTCAGACTGATTTCATCATTCTAAAATGTATTCTAACATTCTAATTAATTATATAACAACTGGTTATACATGCGAAAATGGACAATATAACACTGGAACTGGAAATCTTAAAAAAAAATCTTCAAACAGGGACTGACTGTGCATATAGACTGTAGCATATAGCTGTTCCAATGCAAATGTGCCTCTTCCTCCTCCGTGCGCTTTCGCCCGCTCTGAAGTCGGACTATACTGTATCTGTTCCGTAATTAAACTGTTCAAAGATGAACAAGACAACGAGCAAAGGTTTATTTGTATCCATTCATTCCAGGCTGCATTTGAGATAAGATAAGATAAGACATTCCTTTATTGATGTCCTTGGGGGCCATTCTGGCGTCATGGCAGCATGGGGGAGGGAGAGAGAGGGGGGGGGTATAGATATGGTAATATACAATTAAATCTGAATATAAAATATGAGATGATTAAACGGTATAAACAATATAATTAACTCTGAATATAAAAATACAAGAAAAATAAACAATGTAAACTATATTGTTAACTCTGTATATAAAATGTGAGAAAAGGGAGGGAGGGAGAGAGAGGGAGGGAGAGAGAGGGAGAGAGAGGCAGAGAGAGGCAGAGAGAGAGAGGCAGAGAGCGAGAGAGAGTGCGAGAGAGAGCGTGAGAGAGAGAGGCAGAGAGAGAGAGGCAGAGAGAGGCAGAGAGAGGCAGAGAGAGAGAGAGAGCGAGAGAGAGAGAGCGCGAGAGAGAGCGCGAGAGAGAGAGGCAGGGAAAGGCAGAGAGAGAGAGAGATAGAGAGAGGCAGAGGGAGAGAGGCAGAGAGAGGCAGATAGAGAGGCAGAGAGAGAGAAAGAGATAAAGAGAGGCAGAGAGAGTGAGAGAGAGAGAGGGGCAGAGAGTGAGAGGCAGAGAGAGGGAGAGAGGCAGAGAGAGGCAGAGAGAGAGAGGCAGAGAGAGAGAGAGAGATCGTGAGAGAGAGCGCGAGAGAGAGGCAGGGAAAGGCAGAGAGAGAGAGAGATAGAGAGAGGCAGAGGGAGAGAGGCAGAGAGAGGCAGATAGAGAGGCAGAGAGAGAGAAAGAGATAAAGAGAGGCAGAGAGAGTGAGAGAGAGAGAGGGGCAGAGAGTGAGAGGCAGAGAGAGGGAGAGAGGCAGAGAGAGGCAGAGAGAGAGAGAGGCAGAGAGAGAGAGAGAGATCGTGAGAGAGAGCGCGAGAGAGAGGCAGGGAAAGGCAGAGAGAGAGAGATAGAGAGAGGCAGAGGGAGAGAGGCAGAGAGAGGCAGATAGAGAGGCAGAGAGAGAGAAAGAGATAAAGAGAGGCAGAGAGAGTGAGAGAGAGAGGGGCAGAGAGTGAGAGGCAGAGAGTGAGAGAGAGAGAGAGAGGCAGAGAGAGAGAGGCAGAGAGTGAGAGGCAGAGAGTGAGAGAGAGAGAGAGAGGCAGAGAGAGAGAGGCAGAGAGAGAGAGAGGCAGAGAGAGAGAGAGAGGCAGAGAGAGAGAGGGAGAGGCAGAGAGAGAGGGAGAGAGAGAGAGGCAGAGAGAGAGAGAGAGGCAGAGAGAGAGAGGGAGAGGCAGAGAGAGAGGGAGAGAGGCAGAAAGAGAGAGAGGCAGAGAAATCATATTTTAGGTTCAACTTTAGGTAGAAAAAGATAAGGTTTGCCACCAATTTATTTTTTTAATGATAAATTCATTAATCAATCATTTTTGGGGGAGAAAAGCAATACTTTTAATCTGCACCTTTCTAAAAGTGGGTGTATTATAATATTTCTTTTTTTAAAGATTAGGCTACTGTATAATTTCTTTTAAACAAGCCCCTTCTTACCCCCAGGTGACGGCCACGGCACTGGAGGACATCAGCTCCCTGGGCGTCATCACCGTCAGGTAGCTCACGTTCACCAGGAGATACAACACCGTCACCATGGGGATGGCGATCAGGACGGCTCGCGGGAGATTCACCTGGAAACAAAGTCGACACGATGTTAACAACCGACGTGCTACCGGAGTCTCATGGCCAGTACAGAGAGACTCTGGAGCTTCTGTCCCCCCAGGCCATCAGGATGCTCGATGACAATAACACTATTTAACAACCATCATCTACACTCACAGCACACACGTACACACTCACTTTAAATAAACACTCACCTTAACACATTGGACGCCAACAACGTCATAATTCGTTATTGCCCGCCATGCGTTGAACGGCAACAACGTGATAATTCGTTGTTGAGATCAATATTTAATTTTTTTGCCATGGCATTCATAATTCATCCAGCCTCCCTGCGGGACTGCAGCTGCACCCTGTCTGATATTGCAACGTCTCAATACCGCTGCCTGGTGGATGATCAGGCTAGTTACACTCCACGCCAAACCGGAAGTGGCGCTGGTGCATCGAGGAAATCCCTCCGGCAGTAATATCTTGTTACGTGGCTCCAGACAAACACTCAAGTGCATCGGATCGCTTTCGAAACGCAATAATCTATATGATTTCGGCGTTTATTGCGTCATACAAACGGGAAATGGATCTAACAGATCGACGTCAAATTATTGGAATATTTTTCCTACAGAAAAATACATTTCATGGAAAAGTATTCTGTATTTTACTATGGCAACTAATAAACAAACTTGAAACTTGAACTTGATGTGTTTCAGCTTATCGTGAGCGGCCATCGCCAAGGGTGTAAAGTACTTATTTGTACTTTGTTACAATACTTAAGTACTGTTTTGGGGGATTTGTACTTTACTCGAGTATTATTAGGTGTGTATACTTGTACTTTTACTCAATTACATTTCAGAGAAAAAAAACAGTTATTACTCCTTACATTTAAAATGCAGACCTACAAAGTACAAATCTCACAGGTCCAGCCATTTTAATTAGTATATTTGTTTCTCTGGCCGAACTAATTCGAACGTTATTAATCCTGCGGCCGCACTTTATTTAAAAACAGCCAATCAAATCCCCATCAATGGAAAATGAACCCGCCCACACCCATGCTGATTGGTCCTTGTGCAAGACCAGAAAGCAGGGATGTTCGATTAAACACCTGCTATCAGAAGAATAGACAGTCAGAAAAAGTTTTAACTTTTTAGTACTTAAGTACATTTAAAAGTAGAAACATTTAGACTTTTACTCAAGTGTGTTTTTAGCCAGACACACTTTTACTCGAGTACGGTTTTGAGACGGTACCCATACTTTCACTTAAGTATAATTTCTGGGTACTTTTTACACCCGTGTCGCTGATGCGCACGTGGAGCTAGACTGTGATGGAGGAAGATAGACTGAGATCTGACGACGCAGGGAGCATTTCAAATGTAATACAGTCTATTCAGTTCGCTTGATATTCTGAGATAGATTATTGCTTGTGGTCTTCAGTTCGCTAGATATTTTGTCTTTATTCTTTGATGCTTTGTCCTGATTTCAGTTCCTTAAAAACCCTGTTCACCGTGCAAAGTATATACTTGCAATCGGGGGGGGGGGGGGGGGGGGTCACGAGATAATTTCCAGAATGTATTGATTTCATAAAATAAAAAAATATATATATATTTTTTTTTCATGCAGTCAGGCCACTGAATTTAGAAGCAGGCCAGGCCAGTGTTTCTAGTTGCAGCGGCACGATAGTTAGATAACCTAGGTGGGGAACAACCAGGAGATCACTGCAACAGAGGGTAACGCAGTCTAAACTCACACAAGTTGGAGATCTCTCTCTCTCTCTCTCTCTCTCTCTCTCTCTCTCTCTCTCTCTCTCTCTCTCTCTCTCTCTCTCTCACACACACACACACACACACACACACAAATAAAAGGGAGCCGCATGTGATTGGTGGAGGCGGGACCCTTACAAAAAACAAAGAATCCATCAAAATCAGTGTTGTTGCTAATCATTGACATACTGTATGCTAGCCTGTTTTTTTTTACAATAATTTGTGATGCCATCACAAACACTGGCATTTAAAGGGTACAAATTCAAAAATTCCTGCACCAGAATGCAGGAAATTACGTCTTTGTAACAAAACATTTCCTGGTGGGGGACCCCCAGACCCCCCGCTTAAAAAGTGGCCTGACTGGGGCTATATTTCCTGGCCTGAATGATTTCCCCAGTCCGGCCCTGGTTAAAAGCCTCCAATGTATATTAGTAGATAACTTTTTAGTCATTTAGCTGACTAAAGCGACTTACAAGTTCTGTACGACAAGTCATCAGGAAGGGCACAACTCTATCAGCTGAGTAACAATGTTCATCAAAGTGTTGAGTGTTACAGTGTAGGTTAGTTTATTAGGACAAGTGCATGACAGTAAGGTTAGTTAGGGTTAGATAAAAAAATAATTTAAACTTCTTTTTATACCACCTCCTATAATAGTGGGGGTCGCGGCTCTCTGACACCGTTATTTCGGGGGTCGTGGCCTGAAAACGTTGGGAACCCCTGGGCTAAATGACACATGCAGACTAGTGTGATAGGCCACTCCAGTTGACAGGCTGAACTAAGCTTTGCAAGCTTCACATCATAAAAGATATGTTTTTGCTAACACTCGCCTACCTGTGTTTTTACTTCACTGTTGCAAAGTCCTGACCACGTAACACACGCATACAAAAACCACGTCCCCTTTTCAACGTTCTCACCTCTGGGTTCTTCAGCTCCTCGGTCACATAGTTCAAATTGTACCAGCCGGCGAAGGACCAGAGGCCTTGATAGAAAGCCATGCCGATGGCGCCCACTCCCCACCGAGTACCTTTAAACGAATTCTCCGCCTTCAAGTTCTCCACGATGACGTCGGTGGACCGCGCGAGGCTCGCCAAGCCGCCGATCACAATGGCGATCAGGGCGAGCACTTTGGCCACCAGGAAAACCACCTGAATCCGGATGGCGAGGCGGACGTTCAAGACGTTGGCCGTGGCCACGGTGACGATGGCCGCGGCCGCGGCGCACTTCAGCATCAGCTGTGGCGGTCGGCAGTCGCCGTAGAAGGGCGCCACGGCGTATTCCGCGAAGCTGATGGCGACCGCCGCGATGCCCGCCGGCCGCACGACCAGGACGAAGGAGAACGCGGCGAAGAAGGCCGGGCACGGGCCGTAGATGCGAAGGATGTACATGAAGTCGCCGCCCGACTCGGTGATGATCGTGCCGATCTCGGCGTACGACAGCGCCGCCCCCATGGCCACGAGTCCGGACAGGGCCCAGATCACCAGGCTGGCGCCGGGGCTCCCCACCTCGGACAGGATGAACTGCGGAGACATGAAGATGCCCGTTCCGATCATGGTGCCCGCGACCAGCGACACGCCGCCGATCAAACCCATCTCCCGCTTCATCCTCAGCCCCCCCTCCGGTTCTTCTTTGCCCGCCATCGGTCGCAAAGGATTCGCCGTTTTCGACAAAATCAATCTTACAATCTTTCTTCCAGAGAGGAAGGAGGAGGCCAGGGTGAGGTCTTCGCACATTCAAAGGTGTCGGTGCGACTGATAAAGAGCTGGGGACACACAGCGTGTTTCTATGCTTCTCTAGGTGCAAAGTGCTCGAGGTTAATATTAACTGTAGAATAAAAAACACAGGATACTTGTGTCCTCCTTGTGATAAGGATGAACGCTCGAGGAAGAAACACAATGCCTTTTGCCAAAAGACATCATTGCCAAGTTTAACAGACCTGCACTCCTTTGATGTGCGCTTAGGTATTGACAATGCCCGTACTGTTCACTGACTACAGCTCAGCATTCAACACCATAGCCCCCCCCCCCCAAGCTCGTTGTCAAGCTCAGAGACCTGGCCTAGGTAGTGTGACCTTCCACACGTTACTCTCTCCCGGTGAGAGGACGCGCTGCCAGGTGAAAAGAAGTGGTGGGCTGTGGGTACACATGTGTCGGAGGAAGCATGTGATAGTCTCTCCGCCCTCCCAGACCGACGGTAGGGGGTAGAGTGCGCAACAACCAGGAAGGGGATTGGGAATTGGCATAACGACTAACATTGGGAGGGGAGAAAAATCGGAAATAGAAGGAGGAAAAAGATAATAATATATATTTTTTTAAATGGCTCCTGCTTCTCTCTCTTCCTCCTAAGTTGTCCTGCCCTCCTGAGCTCTGTAACCGACTTCTCAGCTCTTCCCTCTTTCTCAGTACTGTATATACTGTATATCTATCTGTATATCTGTATGGCCCCCGTAAATATTATATATTAGATATTTTATTGCCACTAGTTTGAAATAAGACATGTTAAGGAAGCAAAATGTAAAGACATCTAACAATATGCCTATTCACTAGGCTGTCTCGCCTTAAACTAATGTCTCTATTTCTCTCTGCCGCCTGGACCGAACTGACCGCAATCTCTCCAGTCCTCTTTCTATCAATGATTCCAAATCTTTCAGCACCATACTCACAGATCATGTCTCCCATCTTCCCTAATGTAACCCCCCCCCATCTGCTTTCCTTACAGTATAGTATTACTGTGTAGTATTCTTCTGGGGCTTTTACTTTGTTTGTTTGTTTGTTTATTTACACATATAAAATTTCGGGTATAGAGAAAACAACTAATGACAGGAAGAATATATAATAAAACGAAATACATCACCAAAATACAACAAGCCATAGTTAGTTACTTCCCTCCTCTGTTTAGCACATACAGTATGAGAAAGATACAATAATAATACTTTATTTGTATAGCACCTTTCACACAAACATTTCAGCTCAAAGTATTTCACAGCAGTAAAAAAGACGGGCAAGAAATGACATAAAACATATTATTCATCGGTTACAGACAGAAAACGAGCATCAAAAGATAGCAGCAAGGTGGCAAATCACAGTTTTTCACATTACTAGTAGTAGTCATTAGGATCCAACATCCCAATAGGCCTCTCTGTTTACGGTTTGATTCCGTTTAAAAATAGACGGTAATAAAAAGAATAAAATAGTTTAGAGTAGTAGAAAAGTAGTAGTAGTAGTAGTAGTAGTAGTAGTAGTAGTAGTAGTAGTAGTAGTAGTAGTAGTAGTAGTAGAAAAATGCAGTAAAATAGTTAATAGTCTAGGCAGCCTAACAGAGCAGCGCATCGCTCTTAACACTTTATAGAACATTTAATATTCTATTACTGTACTTTTCGCACTATAAACCGCACCTGACTATAAGCCGCAGCAGCTAAATTGAATGATGTGTACATATATAAGCCGCACTGGACTATAAGCCGCAGGTGTTTTAATGTTTAATTACAGTCTTCCCACCAGCATTGGGACACAATACTGTCGGACAAATAACAATAATTAACTCATTTACAAGTTGTATTAAGTTTAGCAAATAAGGGAACAGATAAATAACATTTCAATGCAGTAAAAAAAAAGCAATATTTCGATTTTAACATTTTCGGGTTTGGTCACGTCGAGTCACGTATAAGCCGCACCGTTATATAAGCCGCAGGGTCGAAAAATGGGGGGAAAAGCCGCGGCTTATAGTCAGAAAATTACGGTAAATGTTTGAACATTGTTACTCAGCTGATAAAGAGTTGTGTCCTTCCTTCCTGATGACTTGTCGTACAGAACTTGTAAGTCGATTTGGATAAAAGCGTTCAGCTAAATGACTAAATGTAAATGTAAATATTAATGTGAGAGAGAATGACCGTTTTCCAATCCAATGACTGGTCATTTGCCTTTCAGTGGCAGAGCAACAAAAAAAACAAAAAACTCCTACCTCTGGCTGCTTGAGCTCCTCCGTGATATAATTCAGAGTGTTCCACCCGTCGTACGACCACAAGCCCTGGTAAAAAGCGATCCCGATGGAGCCCACGTCGGCGTTCGTCCCGGCGAAGAAGGACTCCCCGTGGAGGTTCTCCGTGCGTCCCTGGCACAGCATCACCACGCCGCCCAGGATGATCACCGTTAGCACCAGCACCTTGACCGCCAGGCAGAACACCTGGATGTACATGGCCACGCGCACGTTCAGGCAGTTCACCGCGGCCAGCGCCAGGATGCCCGCCGCCGCCACGCACTTCACCGCCACCTCCGGCGGTTGGTGGCAGCCGGCGTACAGCGGCGCCACCACGTACTCGGCGAAGCTCAGCGCGATGCCCGTGGCGCTGGCGGGGCGCATGACGCTCACGAAGCTCAGGACGAACATGAAGGCCACCGCCGGCCCCGCCGTGCGCAGCAGGTAGGCGTACTCGCCGCCGGACTCCGGGATGACGGTGCCCAGCTCGGCGTAGCAGAGGGCGCCCAGCAGCGCCACCAGGCCGCAGCAGGCCCAGACCACCAGGCTGCCGCCGGGGCTGCCGATGTTCCACAGCACCGCCTGCGGGGAGATGAAGATCCCGGAGCCCATCATGGTGCCGGCGATGAAGGACACGGCGCCGGTGATGCCCACCTCCCTCCGCAGGCTGAGTCCGTTGTTGTGACCGTCGTCCATAGTGTTGTTGACGTCCCACGGGGGGGAACGACTGTGTCATCGGACGACGTCTCTCTCTATCTTGTGGAACTATAGGCGTGCCGCCACCGCGTCACAGAGGACAAAGTCAATTAACTGACCTGGGATTAGCTTTACAGCAGAGATAGCGGGACAATGATTACCGAGGCACGTCGGTAACGCCTCTGGACTTGTCAGTAACAATGCCCCTGTTACGGGGACACCGTACAGCTGCGAGTGCCGTCCTTCGGATGAGAGGCTAAACCGAGGTCCTGACTCCAATTCGGTTGTTAAAGAACCCAGGACGCCTATCGTAAAGAGTTCCTGGCCAAATTCCCAATCAGGTCTCTGATATCAAGGCCACCTAATCATCCCTTCCCCTTAATTGGCTGATATCAATCCCTGTCTCCTGAGCCGTTCAGCCATTGTGTGTAGTGTGATGTGTGCCGGGTGCCAGTGTATGGCAGCCATTGTGTAGTGTGATGTGTGCCGGGTGCCAGTGTATGGCAGCCATTGAGCCTGCGTAGCCCAAGGTTGGGTGCTACCAGTGGTGGTGAAGGAGGCCATTTCCCTAACCCTACGTTGTAAAGTGCTTTGAGTGTCTAGAAAAGCGCTATATAAATGCAAGTAATTATTATTATTATTATTATGTCTGTAACCTTTTTATGTCTGTTGTTTTATACCGCCTTATACTACATCATTATTGGTAAGCTACCTCCTTATAGTACATCATTATTGGTAAGCTACCTCCTTATACTACATCATTATTGGTGAGCTACCTCCTTATACTACACCATTATTGGTAAGCTACCTCCTTATACTACATCATTACTGGTAAGATACCTCCTTATACTACATCATTATTGGTAAGCTACCTCCTTATACTACATCATTATTGGTAAGCTACCTCCTTAAACTACATCATTATTGCTAAGCTACCTCCTTATACTACATCATTATTGGTAAGCTACCTCCTTATACTACATCATTATTGCATGCCCCGGTCACTAAATCAAACACACCCACACTTTAGTCAGTTGTTCTCTCCGTGTATGAGATTCCAGACGCAAGATTGTGATAATTTTCCGCAATATAGTTTGAATGTAGTTAAACTACAAAGTTGTGTTCGTTTGACAAGCAACACTTTTTTTGTGAGTAGTTAAGATTTGTTTTGATCATGAAGTAGTGAACTTTCCGCAAAATTGGATCGGGATAGGGGAGGAGTCACTATTTTTATATATATATATATATATATATATATATATATATATATATATATATATATATATACACACACACACACAATGTATAAAGTAATTTAACAACCACACATCAGACATATTCTACCTTTAGACTATTTTCTTAATCTGTGTGTGTAATTTTACTGCATTTACTGTAGACCTCTGTATATTTTTACTGCATATTTTTACTGTATATTTTATACTAGAATGTATATACATAACATACAAAATGTGAATCCCGGTCCGTATTCTTAGGCCTATTTTATTCTTATTCTTAGGCAATTTGTTTTGTTATTCTTATTCGTGACTTTGTTCTGTTTAAATGTCTAAATGTTTACGTGAGCGATCTGTAGTGTCAAATTTCCCTCGGGATGATTAAAGTATTTCTATTCTATTCTATTACCTCTGGCCGTTTCAGCTCCTCTGTCACGTAGTTCAGGTTGTTCCAGCCGTCGTAGGACCACAGCCCCTGGTAGAAGGCGATGCCGATGGAGTTGATGCCCGTGTTTGTGTTCTGGAACGAGTCCTGGAAGCTGTCGGTGTGCTGCCCCGTGGCGAGCATCACCGCGCCCCCCACCACGATCACGGCCAGGGCCAGGACCTTGGCGAACAGGAAGAACACCTGGATGAAGGAATGAATGAATGAATAAATATGCATGATCAAGTTCAACAACGTGTGCTTTTATTTTGATATTCCTTATTTCCACGTTGGAATTACACAATACATTAAGTGTGGGGTCGCAAAAACAATATCCTGAATAAAATGGGGTTGTGGTCAAAATGAATGATTTTATTTCGGTCTTCTTTTACAATGCATAGTAGTAGAACATTTAAAAAAACGGAGAAAAAAAATAATAAAAGACCAAAAAGGTGTAGGCTGAAGCCAAGGGCGTAATTTTGTTTTCAATGGTGGAGGGGACACATTTGGGGGCGTGGTCAGTCAGTGGCGTCATTTCAGTAAAAGCCAAGGTATGGCAAGGAGGGAGGGTGGCTGTTGCGGCCGGTGCTACGTATAGTTTTAAGGTCGCGGGGGGAGGGGGGGTGTGAAGGGGGGAGGGGGTGTGTGAAGGGGGACCCCCCCCCCCCCCCCCCTCGTAGATAAAAAAAAATCAGTTGTGCAATAGTCAATTTTGGTGAGTTGTTTCTATACAATTGAATTCACTTATGACAAGTCATAACGCTGCGCGAGTCTCGGAACGTGCGTACTGCGTTGTGTGTGAGAGAGAGAGGGTCAAGTAGACAACATACTGACAACAAGGTCATAGACAGATATTTCACAGACACAAAGCAATGCTGTTGCATTTCATGGCAATCACACAGACCATCGTTCACACCAAACTTTGAGGGGAGGGGTGCTATGTATTTGAGCTAGGGATGCTCGATATTGGCTTTTTTACCGATACCGATATACCGATATTGTCAAACTCTTAATTTCCGATACCGATATCAACCGATACCGATATATGCAGGGTTTCCCCCCCCAAAAAATGGAATAATTTCAGGTAATTAACATTACATAATATCTCTTGTTGTGGAATTAACACAACATTATGCATACTTTTGACAATAAATAAAATCAGAATTTGTTCTTACTTGCTTGCCTGGGTAAATAAAGGTTATAGAAATGTAAAAAAGAAAACCGATACCGATATTTTCCGATATCACATTTTAATGCCGATATCGGCCGATAATATCGGTAGGCCGATAATATCGGACATCCCTAATTTGAGCACACCGGACGACATGGCTGTTGTTATGGTATTTTACTTGGCGCGTGCACACAAAAATGCGACTCGTCCCTCGCCGGGTGCTCACCTGGCTACTTGTCTTTGCATGACAATGGCTCAGGTCGTCAGAGACCTGAGCTCAGAGATGGAACAAGCAGCCGTTTTTTCCGTGTGGTCCAAGTGCCGCGTCGCGTCACCGTTTATTATCGTGTAATATTGATTTGGACGGTAAAAAAGCGGGGGACAATAACTGCCTTCTGAAAACATGCAGGGGACATGTCTGTGTTCCCCCCCCCCATAATTACGCCCCTGGCTGAAGCCGAGGCTTATAATTGCCTACTATACCCTTTTTACATTACATTATTTACACAAAAAAATATATACAAAAAAGAAACATAATTCAGTACATCATTTAGCAAAGGTTACAAACGTTTCAGTTTTATGTACAAAACATATACACATTTATTTAATTTTTTTTATATATGTTCTTTATTTTTCCCTTTGTCACTATTTGAATACAGTTATGTTATAGATACAATATAATTAGGATAATAATGAGGTTTTATATTTATGCATCACCTTATATTTGAGTAATTTCTTAAAAGTATGTAGCGAACTACACATTTTTACTTCTTTGTCAAAGTTATTCCATAGTTTTGCCCCTTTAACAACAGATATACATCCACTTTTTTACATCTGTCCTTGCCTTTGCGATATTGAAACACACACCTGGACCGACATGGCGAAGCGCACGTTGAGGCAATTCACCGTGGCGAGCGTCACGATGGCGACCGCCGCCACGCTCTTCACCACCAGCGTGGGCGGCACGCAGTCGGGGTAGAAGGGCGCCACGGCGTACTCGGCGAAGCTCAGCGCGATCCCGGCGACACTCGCGGGCCTCACGAACACCACGGAGCTGAAGATCAACGTGAAGGCCACCACCGGCCCGCTGGTCCTGAGGATAGGGATGGGAATTGATAAGATTTTATCGATACGATTCCCTTATCGATTCCTGATACATTTATAATTTTAATAAATAAATTGGAAATGCAACAGAAGCTAAGCTGGTTAGAATAACAACATGCAACTTGACATTTCTGATTGTCATTTACAGGATATTTAGTGAGTAGTATTTAGGGGTGGCATTTTTAATACTACTACCTTTGTACATTGTACTTTTGTAGTACAGTGCCTTTGTATTTTAACCTTTAGTATTATGGATATTAAACATGCTGGCAGAGTACATGGATCCATGTCGTCGTGAACATTTTAATTAAATAATGACATTCCCTATCCATAGTCGCCGTGGGAAAAAATAAAATACAAAATAAAATAAAATAAATTCCCTACCTACGCATGGCCTTAAAACTGACAACCAACAGGAACCAAACAATTCATTTCGTTAGGCCCTATGGGAACCGGCTTCCCAACGTGAACCGGTTCTCGATTCCCATCCCTACCTGAGGATGTAGACGTACTCGCCGCCCGACTCCCGGATCACGGTGCCCAGCTCGGCGTAGCAGAGCGACCCGAGGATGGCCAGAAGCCCGCACGCCGCCCAGACCACCAGGCTGGCGCCGGGGCTGCCGATGTTCGACAGCACCGACTGGGGGGACATGAAGATCCCGGAGCCGATCATGGTGCCGGCGATGAGGGACACGGCGCCCACCAGACCCACCTCCCGCCTCAGACTGAGGAGCTGGTCCTCCTCCGGTTTGCCGTCGGACGCCTGCGGCACCATGTTCTCGCTGCTCCTCCGGGGAGCTCTTTTAAATCCTGTGTCCAAAGTCGCTCTCGCCGCTGCGATTGAGACGGTTAATTATTACATGGGTTTCACCGTCAACATACAGGTGCAGCTCAATGAGTTAGAATATCGTGGGAAAAGTCTATATATTTCGCTGTATTGATGCAGTAATTTGTGCAAAAGGAGCCCCGACCAAGTACTGAGTGAACATACTTTTCAGAAGGCCGACATTTCTATATACTTTTTTTTTTTCAAACTTTTCAACTTTGTGAGATACCGAATTTTGGGCCTTCATGAGCTGTAAGCCATAATCTCTCAAAATTAAAACAAATAAAGGCTTGAAATATTTCACTTTGTGTGTAATGAATATATAATCTATGAGTTTCGCTTTTTGAATTGAATTACTTTCCCACGATATTCTAATTTATTGAGCTGCACCTGTATATTTATTCTGCTTACATTCTGTGATGTCCTCAAACAAACAACCTCCAGGCAAAAGAGGACAACGTGGTACTGTGCGTTTTTTTTTGGATTTCGGTGGGTTGTTACTGCTGGTCACACCTCCGGCTCTGACATTCACAGTATAATAAGTTACTAGATTTCAAGCCAGAAAACAGTAAACCATGTGCAATACCAAGCGGGACCCTTTCACCTAGACAGAGGTTAGCTGTTTCACCTAGAGGTTAGCTGTTTCACCCTGAGGTTAGCTGTTTCACCTAGAGGTTAGCTGTTTCACCTAGAGGTTAGCTGTTTCACCTAGAGGATAGCTGTTTCACCTAGAGGATAGCTGTTTCACCCTGAGGTTAGCTGTTTCACCTAGAGGTTAGCTGTTTCACCTCTAGGTGAAACAGCTAACCTCACGGTGAAACAGCTAAAGGTGAAACGGCTAACCTCTAGGTGAAACAGCTAAAGGTGAAACAGCTAACCTCTAGGTGAAACAGCTAACCTCAGGGTGAAACAGCTATCCTCTAGGTGAAACAGCTATCCTCTAGGTGAAACAGCTAACCTCTAGGTGAAACAGCTAACCTGGTGAAGCTAACAGCTAACCTAGGTGAAGCATTTTGTGAGCAACCCACTTGCCAATGTAGCTGCTATTTCCACAAAAGGACAAGAGTTCCTTGCATCACTTCACATTGATGAAGGTCTCCTGCAACTTGAAATAATTGACATGCAGGCATCATCTGCTCTGAAGCAGGCACTTGAGAATGAATCCACCACAACATTTTGGATAAAGTGTATTCATGTCAAGACATTCCCCAAAATAAAAACGCTGGCAATATCTGTGCTAACAATGTTTGGCTCAACATACACCTGTGAATCCAGTTTCTCTCACATGAATGCCATTAAAACAAGCAACGTGCCTCCTTGACAAATGAGCATTTGCATCACTGTTTGCGGGTAGCCCTCACTTCCTATGAACCCTCTTTCTCTGCCATTGCCCAGTCAAAGAAGTGCAATCGCTCTCATTAGATGTGTGTATGTAGGCTAGGCCTGTCTGCCCCCCACCCCCCTGATGTTTGAGAGTTAAGAGTGGACAATAAGTGCTAATAAGATGCTGTGATTTGCTGTTGTTGCACAGACATGAAGCACTTTTTCATAAGCTCAGCTGCACTATAAATGTGTTTTTTTGTTCAAGTGTTGATGTTAGAATGTTCAGATGCACATCATGCACTCGTTTGTTTTTTATTTTATTTTTATATTGAAATGTTGAAGAGGAGATGTTGCAGTTGTTGCACAGTCATAAATGAAGCACTTTCTGCAGGAGATGTTGCAGATGTGGCACATAAATGAAGCACTTTTTTTGAAAAGTATACTACTTTTGTAGTTAAATAAAAGTTGTGAAAATGTGGTTGCGTGTTGTGTCAAGTGTACATATATTCATAGCACGGGGAGGCGCCGTGGCAGTCCGGCCCCTGGCCCCTTGGGTTTCTGACAATGTGGCCCCCTGAACAATTTAGTTGAATAGCCCTGACCTAGAGGTTAGCCGTTTCACCCTGAGGTTAGCTGTTTCACCTAGAGGTTAGCTGTTTCACCTAGAGGTTAGCTGTTTCACCTTTAGCTGTTTCACCGCGAGGTTAGCCGTTTCACCTAGAGGTTAGCCGTTTCACCTAGAGGTTAGCTGTTTCACCCTGAGGTTAGCTGTTTCACCCTGAGGTTAGCTGTTTCACCCTGAGGTTAGCTGTTTCACCTAGAGGTTAGCTGTTTCAACGTGAGGTTAGCTGTTTCACCTAGAGGTTAGCTGTTTCACCTTGATGTTAGCTGTTTCACCTAGAGGTTAGTTGTTTCACCTAGAGGTTAGCTGTTTCACCTAGAGGTTAGCTGTTTCACCTAGAGGTTAGCCGTTTCACCTAGAGGTTAGCTGTTTCACCCTGAGGTTAGCTGTTTCACCTAGAGGTTAGCTGTTTCACCTAGAGGTTAGCCGTTTCACCCTGAGGTTAGCTGTTTCACCCTGAGGTTAGCTGTTTCACCTAGAGGTTAGCTGTTTCACCTAGAGGTTAGCTGTTTCACCCTGAGGTTAGCCGTTTCACCCTGAGGTTAGCTGTTTCAACTAGAGGTTAGCTGTTTCACCTAGAGGTTAGCTGTTTCACCCTGAGGTTAGCAGTTTCACCCTGAGGTTAGCTGTTTCACCCTGAGGTTAGCTGTTTCAGCTAGAGGTTAGCTGTTTCACCTTGAGGTTAGCTGTTTCACCTAGAGGTTAGCTGTTTCAACGTGAGGTTAGCTGTTTCACCTAGAGGTTAGCTGTTTCACCTAGAGGTTAGCCGTTTCACCTAGAGGTTAGCTGTTTCACCTAGAGGTTAGCCGTTTCACCTAGAGTTTAGCTGTTTCACCTAGAGGTTAGCTGTTTCACCCTGAGGTTAGCTGTTTCAACTTGAGGTTAGCCGTTTTATGGCATCACAGATTATTGTATTATTATATTCTACTCTGTCTGCCGCTGACACCTGAAGTTTCAAGTTCAAGTTGTTTTATTTGTCACGTATGTAATTACAGTGAAATGCTTGGTTCTGTATGAGCCCCCTAAGTATGTGCTTTATACAGTAAAATAGTCAAAAGAAGAATAAAGTCCCAACACTATACAAATATACAATATATAAACTAAAGTACAACGAAGTAAAAATGCAGACAATGAGGTACACAAATGTGAACTTTTCTTCTTTCTTTTAATGCAAAAGTGAGGTATGGTATCTTTTTGTAATAAATAGATAAAATAGGTGTAGTGTTTAAAGTGTCTAAAGTGAGTGTTAAGGGTGAGTGTTTGTTTAAAGTGAGTGTGTGCATGTGGATGTGTAGATGGATGGGTTAATGTTGCATAGTCATTGAGCATATCTTAATATAATATTAATAAAAACACTTTACCTTTAGGTCTTTCTTCTGCCTGTGTGTGGAGAGAGCATGCATGCCCCGAGTTTGTGTAACCAAGCAGTGAGCACGTGGTACAACCAGGAACCCTTCCAATTCTCAGTCACAGATTAAAATTCTTAGGATACTTGCAGTGAAACCCTGGCAACTGGGGGACCCTGATGTAAACAAGACAAACGTCTTTCTCAGGTCTGCATCCCCTTAACAATTGTGTGTATTGAGCCGTACTGTATTGTACCCCATTCTGCAATCTGTTAAATAAAGTATTCATTCATTCATTCAACCCACCCAAGATTATTTTGGAACATAAAAGTGACACGGAATCGAGTGAATAAAAAGCATGTATTATCAAACACACAACATGTCATATATACAACAACTGTACAAGAAGCCATTCGTATTACACAAACATAAACCTATGTATCGAACTTGAATGACATGGCAGCTTACCTCGACAAAGCAACACAACCCAGATAGCAAAGTGAGATTGTTTCACAACGTTGAAAACAAATGTAATTTTTGGTTGAGGTTGAACATTTTATTTTTAATCAACATTCATATTAATGTTGACAAGTGATGGCCTTTTTTGTTATGTTGGAAAAAACAACTTTGAGTCAACACTGACAACTAAATCTCAACACTGGGTCAACGCTGTACCGAATAGTTCGAAGCTTCATTCATTACGTTGACATTTGAATTCTAAATCAACATTAGATTTTCTATTTTATTTTATGTGTCTATTCATTCTGTTTTAAACCAATGGGGTTTTTTCTTCACAGTTTCAGATAAAGATTAGGCTACACTAATATTATAGTATTATACTATTATAGTACATGACTAGTCATAAAAAGTTAAATAACATTTATCATAATTGGGCGGTCGGATGGCGTAGCGGAGATTGCGCTCGTCACCCATGCAAGAGGCTGCGGTCTCGACTCCCGGAGTCAGCATTGCCTGCGGCTTGTCCCGATCGTCATACTAACTCGTTTGGCTGAGTTAGCGGGAGGGAAGTCGTGGGTGGTAATCTGGCGTTGTGGACAGCGACGCCCGCAGGTCAGGTCTGGGCGCCTGCTCAGCGAAAGGCAGGAAATGGTGAAGCAGCGTGACCTCCCACGCGTTACGCTTCACCAATGAGAGTCCTCGCTGCCAGGTGAAAAGAGAGCCACTGGCTGTCTCCACATGTGTCGGAGGAAGCATGTGGTGGACTTCAGGGTTCCCTTGTACCGACCAGTAGGAGGAACATGCGCACAACAACCAGGTAGGGGAGGGGGGGAATTGGCATAACGACAAAATTGGGATGGGGAGAACATTTTTAAATCAGGCGGAGAAAAAGAGGATACAAAAAAAAACATTTATCATAAATGATGTAGCCCATCTGCATCCGCTTGGTGCTCCATCAAGACGTCACCATCACTTTCATACCAACCGTGCCCTTATTGGATTATTTATGTTGACGAAACTGACGAGTTATATTCATTAAAGAAAGTTGATTTAATTTTCTTTAAAGACACATTTAATCAGATTAATCACTTTATTCAAATTGAGGATTTTTTTGAGGATTTCTTTTATTTGTATGATTACTTCATAAAATATGATGACAGACATTCGAAGCTTCATTCGAAAACTTCAATAGAAGCTTCGAATGTAAAAAAATATTCCATTCGGTACAGCCCTACTGACAATTAAATCTCAACTTTGATTCAACACTGACAACTAAATCTCAACACAGAGTGAACGTTATTGGTTATATTATGCTGTCGATGCTTCAACATTGATCCGATGTGTTTCTATGTCAGGTTGCCATCTGGTTAACCCTTTCACTGCCACACGACAGAAGGTTAACCCTTTACTATCACACAACCGACGGCGATGCTCCATCATTAGCATCATTAGCTCCGCGGATGCTAATGATGGAGCATCGCCGTCGGTTGTGTGATAGTAAAGGGCTAACCTTCTGTATTGTCACAGTGAAAGGGTTAACCGGCTGTCGTGTGGCAGTGAAAGGGTTAAGATGGAGGACTTGTTTACACCTCGTTAAATAAACAGCAGAGTCGCGGTTAAAGTCTCATCTCTCAACTACAACCACCTTTATCAGTGGGTTTACACCCCAGGATAACGTTTTATGATCTCAGCACTTAATGGTCTCACCAGGCCTTCCAACACGACCAGTTTAGACCCAGTTTAACACCAGGCTAATGTCTTCCAACAGGACCAGTTTAGACCCAGTTTAACACCAGGTTAATGTCTTCCAACAGGACCAGTTTAGACCCAGTTTAACACCAGGCTAATGTCTTCCAACACGACCAGTTTAGACCCAGTTTAACACCAGGCTAATGTCTTCCAACAGGACCAGTTTAGACCCAGTTTAACACCAGGCTAATGTCTTCCAACAGGACCAGTTTAGACCCAGTTTAACACCAGGCTAATGTCTTCCAACAGGACCAGTTTAGACCCAGTTTAACACCAGGCTAATGTCTTCCAACAGGACCAGTTTAGACCCAGTTTAACACAATGTGTGCATCACTGTATTACACGATGTGTAAAAAAACAAGTTACAATGTAAGATTCAAGATTCAAGAGTTTATTCATCACATACATACCAGGGCATTTCACTGTATACATTATGTATGTAAGTATGTACATTTCATCTTGAATCTTACATTGTAAGTTGTTTTTTTATTGACATACTTTGCAGATGTCAGTAGATGTTATTCTGCAGAACAGATGCCTGTATGAGTCCCTCAGAGACACCTCTCTCCTGCTGTTCCTTTGGGACGCACCCCTTTCCTCACCGCCGATATACACATCATGAGGATCAGTTCAATCCATTGCTAATAATTAGGCTAATTGATGAGTTTAGACTTTTAGACCAGTAGTCCGGGGGTCCTCCAGCTGATGAAGAGGAGGACTGTCCTCCAGGTGATGAAGGGGAGGACTGTATGGCTGTTTCCCCGAAGCCGATTCGAACTTCATCAGGGTTTTTCGAACGGACGTTCGAACCTTCGTTTTTAATAATAATTTTTTTTCCTTCTAAATACATGTTTTGTTTTTATAGAAATATCCTCAAACTAAATCCTCAATTTTAATAAAGTGATTCATCTGATTAAATGTCATTTTTTTTTATTAAATCAACTTTCTTTAATGAATATAACTCATCAGTTTTAATACTATAATATTAGTGTAGGCTAATCTTTATCTGCAACTGTGAAGAAAAACCCCATTGGTTTAAACAGAATGAATAGACACATAAAAAAAATATATAAAAAAATACAAAATTATAAAAAAATAAAAATTCGAATGTTGATTTAGAATTCGAATGCCAACGTAGGGCTGCACAATTTTGGGAAATAATCTAATTGCGATTTTTCTGACAGATATTACAATTGCGATTACATTTGCGATTATAATTTTTTTAAGCAGCCCCACAGAGGTTTATTGTAAAATGCGGCTTGCATCTGGCCTACGCGGTGGGTCTTTTCAGGACACCGAGTCTGAAAATGTTTCTTTTTACCTGGGAATCGATACCGGTACGGTACCCAACGGTACCTTTTTTTCCTGTACTTTACTCTCCCTCTGTGTGTTTAAATAACAACATTAGCTGGCAATCCTCAGTAAATACTATCAAACTCCTCTGATCAGACCAGATATGAGACGCGTGCACACACACACAGAAAAGGAGAATGGCTTAAATGATTTTAGAATACTTCAGCTAATGAAGTTAAATGTTTATCATCATCAACTATCAAGTTCGTTTTTATAGTGCAACGTTTTTCTACTTTTCTACATTAATTGAACCAGTAGAGAGAGAGAGATCTTGGCCATGTCTCCCTTGCAAAGGAGATCTTGTATCTCAATGGGACTTCCTGGCTAAATAAAAATATATATATATATATATATATATATTTCTTTTAATTGCAGGCTTGGCGATTTGATAATTGCATCATTCCAAATCGCGATTTCGATTAAAAAACGATTAATCGTGCAGCCCTATGCCGAACGAACGTTCAAACATTTGGGCTCAGCCCTACTGGACTGTCAGGAGGCCTCAAGGTGATGAAGAGGAGGCCGTCAGGTAGTGGTGCATGATATATCGGCCGCCGAAGGTAATTTTTTTTTACACATCGGCATCGATATATATATATATATATATTTTTTACATGTTTTTGTCTACCTCGTGGTCGACTACAGCCAGTACCAGGGCTCCCAGGCCCACATCACCCTGCAGGGCCAGGGGGAGATGATGGAGCTCTTCTGCGGTCCGCTGGATGATCACAGCACCCAGCACTACATCTTCACTGATGCCGACAATCGCCCAAAGCCTCGTCGCTCGTACATAAAGAGTTGACTTGACGCGTGCGACTCAAGAAATGCAATCAAATAGTCTGTAAGTTAGCATAGCTACGTTTTGTTGTTGATTTACGATCAAATTTTGTTAATCTGTTTGTTACTGTTAATCACAGTAAGAACAATCTGAGGCTTTCTTTCAGATGCCAGTGTGATTGTGTGTTCAGAGGTAAATAAAGATGATCAAACTAAATAGTTTCGACCTAAATCACAGGTTAACTGAGGAAACCCTCTCTGGACCTGGACGACCTGCTCTCAGCGAAGGTCAAACTCCGCCAGGAGGGCGTCCTCGATGCGGTCCTGGAAGCCACGCTACAGCACGCCATGCGGGTCGAGGTGCGGCTGCCTCCGGCCAAGCGCCGGGACGTCTCGCTGACGTGCAGCTGGTGCGCTTCGTGGCCGGCGCGCCTTCCCTCCACTACACCATCCACCTCGGCGAAGACGGGCCGGAGTTCCGGCAGAAGGTCTACACCTCCTGTAAGTGTCATTTGAGTGTTTTTGTTATGGATTATTATTATTATTAATATTATTATTATCATTATTATTATTTTTACCAATAGAAGGTTACGATTTATGGGAATGTTATGATTTATCTGTATAGCAATTGAATGTTCTCAGTTGTATTGTGGTGGTTCACGTGACAGGTGAATCGCCACGGCACAGCTGATAGCATAAATAGGTAATGGGGATCAGCTGTGGGCTGTAGCCACCACGGGGAAAGCATAATATTTTCTGACCGCTTTAGGGTCGCTTTAGGATCGCTTTGGAAACACTTAGAATAGTCTTATCTTAAGAAACGCTTTGAACAATTAGAACCACGATTATAGGAAATAGGATCGCTTTGATCACCTCTCCCATGTAACCTATATCTTTCTAAATAAATTGGATATCACGTTGGTATCTGATAACGGAACTCAAGATGTGGAGACTATTCTTTGGATGGAGCGCGTACGGAATCACTCCCCGTCTACCAGGAAGCGGACCCAGGTAGAGGCCGCTACATTAAGTCAGAAAATAAGCTGTTATTGGAGCCACCCATGGAGAGGCGCGCTTCAATAAAGTGACAGAAGGACTCGTCAGGTTGTTGAAGGAGGACTTGCGCAGATTATTGATAGCGACCCAGGCAGAGGCGCGCGTCAATAAGTGACAACCGACGAGAGGACTCGCGCAGATTATTGATAACGACCCAAGCAGAGGCGCGCGTCAATAAGTGACAACTGACGAGAGGACTGACAAGAGAACCAACTGTAATCAAAAGGAAGGAGTCGATCACCGATGGCATCACAGCCCGAGGACATCGCTGTGATCAGCAGGAAGGAACCGATCAACCACAGCCACCACAGTGAATGATCCCGATTCCCGAGGACAGATGGAACGTTCGTGAGTAGAATTTATGAATGAAATAGAGACTACTACGTACGTGGCGCGCGCACACGGCGCTGTGGAATATAAAATAATTATGAAGTTGTGTTACGAATTGGCCAGTAACCATTAAAGAAAATGACTTATTCTTACCCTGGTGAAGAGGAGGATAATAATTATCTGCAACAAATGCGGACAGCATGTAAAGAGAAGCTCGCAATTTGCACCAGCAAACAACATGAGATTGAACAAAAGGTGAAATTAAAGGATGTAGAAGGTGTAAAATCGCACCTGGCATTAATTCATAATGCACTCAAAGCCCTTAAGGTTGCTAATGAGGCTCTACAAAACTGGATGTTTATGGTGGAAGATGGTGTTACAGATGTTACAGCACAATGGTGTAGCCAGAAGATGGATGTATTCACTGCATTTATTAAAGAGACGGAAAATTGGTTGATGGAGGAAAATAAGAAAAGCCAAACCCTACTGTAGCTCCCGGCCAAATTGAGTCTGTGGTCCAAAGACGGGTTGAGAGTGCTCAGGATAAATTAAGTTTAAAGAGAGCTGAATTAGAGGCTGAATTAAGTCTAAAGACAGCTGCATTAGAGGCTAAATTAAATGCCACTGCACTTTCAGCCAGAGCTGTATTAAAGGCTGAGAGGGAGAAACTTGACATGGAAACAGACATCGCTGTATCAAAGGCCAAAATCAATGTACTGGAACGCTCTCGGACGTCCTGGACACGCACTTCTGCGGCCTCCGCTGCCGGGACGAGTTGGACTCCTGTCTGGACAGGGTGTAACGCTTCCCCCGGTCCTGTGGTTCGGTTCGGTTGGTTCACAACCCCCCTTCAATACACTTCACACTACAACATTGGCAACCGGTGGGCAGAGCCAGATGTGGCAGATCTGGCATCAGCTCACGCACCTAATTAACATTGTCATCTGCCATTTATGTTTGTTATGTTCGTTGTCTATGTTGTCGTTGTTGTTTCCATTTTGTTAGATTTGTGTTTCTCCTGTCTGTGTTTTGTAAATCTGTTGGTCTCAGTTTGTTCTATCGTTATTGTTTTCCCCTGTGTGTTCTGTGCTCTGTGTTCTGTTAGTTTTGTCTACCACACCTGTGTCCTGTTTGTAATTACCTTTTGTCTCCAATTAGTGTTTGTATATTAAGTGTCTGGACCAGCAGAGACTTGCTGGTTCATTGTCTAAATGTTACCTGTGTATGTCAGTCATGTATCCTGTCTTGTGAGTAAAACATTGTTATCGTCACCACGCCGTCTCTTATCTGCTCATTTCAAGCTCTCTCTCGTATTCACTCTGCTATCTGGGTTCCAATCACCATGCAGAGTAAGCGCACTCGTAACACAGAGTGCGGCGGATCCTGAGCGATGTCGAGGGAGGCTTGAGCAACCTGGAGCTGAGGATCGTGTGCGATGAGCTCATCCTGACCTACTCCCCCTTCCAGCCGCGTCGCAGTGTGCTGATCCAGCCTCCACGGAGGGTCGACCTGGGCCACGACTTGACCCTGGGGAGGCTCCTGGAGGTGAAGACCCACCTGGAGCAAAGCGGAGCAGTGGGGAAGGGTCTGCTGGCGTGTCTCCACCACCTTGTGGTCAACTACAGCCAGTACCAGGGCTCCCAGGCCCACATCACCCTGCAGGGCCAGGGGGAGATGATGGAGCTCTTCTGCGGTCCGCTGGATGATCACAGCACCCAGCACTACATCTTCACTGATGCCGACCATCGCCCAAAGCCTCGTCGCTCGTACATAAAGAGTTGACTTGACGTGTGCGACTCAAGAAATGCAATCAAATAGTCTGTAAGTTAGCATAGCTACGTTTTGTTGTTGATTTACGATCAAATTTTGTTAATCTGTCTGTTACTGTTAATCACAGTAAGAACAATCTGAGGCTTTCTTTCAGATGCCAGTGTGACTGTGTGTTCAGAGGTAAATGAAGATGATCAAACTAAATCTAAAGGAAACCCTCTCTGGACCTGGACGACCTGCTCTCAGCGAAGGTCAAACTCCGCCAGGAGGGCGTCCTCGATGCGGTCCTGGAAGCCACGCTACGGCACGCCATGCGGGTCGAGGTGCGGCTGCCTCCGGCCAAGCGCCGGGACGTCGCGCTGACGTGCAGCTGGTGCGCTTCGTGGCCGGCGCGCCTTCCCTCCACTACACCATCCACCTCGGCCTTCCCTCCACTACACCATCCACCTCGGCCTTCCCTCCACTACACCATCCACCTCGGCCTTCCCTCCACTACACCATCCACCTCGGCCTTCCCTCCACTACACCATCCACCTCGGCCTTCCCTCCACTACACCATCCACCTCGGCCTTCCCTCCACTACACCATCCACCTCGGCGAAGACGGGCCGGAGTTCCGGCAGAAGGTCTACACCTCCAGCTCCAGGCTGACGTCCTGGACACGCACTTCTGCGGCCACCGCTGCCGGGACGAGTTGGACTCCTGTCTGGACAGGGTGTAACGCTTCCCCCCGGTCCTGTGGGACCAGCCGGCAACCCTCCGCCGGTTCGGTTGGTTCACAATCCCCCCCTTCATTACACTTCACACTACAACATTGGCAACCGGTGGGCTGAGCCAAATGTGGCAGATCTGGCATCAGCTCACGCACCTAATTAACATCGTCATCTGCCATTTATGTTTCTTATGTTCGTTGTCTATGTTGTCGTTGTTGTTTCCATTTTGTTAGATTTGTGTTCCCCTGTCTGTGTTTTGTAAATCTGTTGGTCTCAGTTTGTTCTATCGTTATTGTTTTCCCCTGTGTGTTCTGTGCTCTGTGTTCCGTTAGTTTTGTCTACCACACCTGTGTCCCGTTAGTAATTACCTTTAGTCTCTAATTAGTGTTTGTATATTAAGTGTCTGGACCAGCAGAGACTTGCTGGTTCATTGTCTAAATGTTACCTGTGTATGTCAGTCATGTATCCTGTCTTGTGAGTAAAACATTGTTATCGTCACCACGCCGTCTCTTATCTGCTCATTTCAAGCTCTCTCTCGTATTCACTCTGCTATCTGGGTTCCAATCACCATGCAGAGTAAGCGCACTCGTAACACAGGGTGCGGCGGATCCTGAGCGATGTCGAGGGAGGCTTGAGCAACCTGGAGCTGAGGATCGTGTGCGATGAGCTCATCCTGACCTACTCCCCCTTCCAGCCGCGTCGCAGTGTGCTGATCCAGCCTCCACGGAGGGTCGACCTGGGCCACGACTTAACCCTGGGGAGGCTCCTGGAGGTGAAGACTAGGCTTGGGCGGTATGACGGTATTAAGGTATACCGGGGTATTTCGCAATACCGACGGTATTGATTTTTAACACCGTCAAAATCAGAGTTTGGTTTAAGTTTCTATTTCCACTGAAACGGAGTTTATACAGGGACGGCATTGGGTTTCGGTTTCCATTAGTGAAACGGAATTAACTTTCGATTTGGTTGAAGTGCGAGTTGAAGTGCGTGCACACACACACACACAGCACGGCCAGCAGAGGGCAGGGGAGGCGGTCCGTATTTCCCGCACAGAGCTGAGCTGAGTGAGCAAGATGGCAGCATGTGGCGGCCCCGAACGCGGAGAATTGGTTAAAAAAAAAATGCTTCTGCGCCCGTTTGGGACTATTTTGGATTCACTCCGAATGAAAAAGGTGAGCCAGTCAACCCCAACGAAGCTGTGTGTATTATTTGCAAGAAGACTGTTGTGGCAAAAGAGGGTAACACATCAAACCTCCGTTCACACCTCAAAGTACACCACCCTATAACTGCATCAAAACTGAAGCCATCGTCATCAAGGAGCAACGTTACCGCAGCCAAGTCGACAACGGGTCAACCAACAATATCGGGTGCTTTTGCAAAATCAATAAAATACAAAAAAGATAGCAACAAGTGGAAAACGTGCACAGAGGCAGTAACCAGATATATTGCTAAAGATATGGTATCATTTCATACCGTTGAGAAACATGCTTTCCGCGATATGGTCAACACGTTGGATCCCCAGTATGAATTACCAGGACGAAAATATTTCTCACAAAAAGCAATACCCAACTTGTACAATAAAGTTCGGGAAGAAGTGAAATCGCTTGTGATGGGGGCAGGCAACTATGCGTTGACAACAGACATGTGGTCATCACAAAACATGGTACCCTACATGTCTTTGACGGCGCACTTCATAACGTCCGACTGGGAACTGGGATCAAAATGCCTTCAAACCAGCTTTTTCCCAGAAAATCACACAGCCGACAACATCAGTGAAGCCCTCAGCGATGCACTCACAGATTGGGGTTTGGATGATAATAAACTGTCGGCCATAACCACCGACAACGCAGCAAACATCCAGGCTGCAGTAACAAAAAACCTTAAGTGGCCGTGGCTCAATTGTTTTGGGCACAACCTTAACCTGGCCGTAACCAATTCACTGGCAGACCAGAAGAATAAGACCGATAGGGCATTTGGAGTATGCCGGACCATCATAGCCGCCTTCTCCCACAGCTGGCCACGAAAGAGGGAACTAACGAAAAAGCAGCAAGAGTTGGGACTACCTGAGCATAGTCTCATAACGGTAAGCTTAGTTGGCAAATCATTATTCTATCCAAATTATAGGCTATCCTGTCTTTTGCTTAGGTTAGGTAAATAAGGATACACCTCTATTAGTTATTAATAATTGTAATTTATAGCTTGCCTTACATGCTTGCTTGCTGTAACTATAAATGCTTCTATTATTAGCGTTTATTATTAGGCTATTATTATTATTATTATTATTATTATTATTATTATTTTCTGCCATTATTAAATATGAATACTATATTTCCATGTGCAGGACTGCCCTACTCGCTGGGGTTCGAAGCAACAGATGATTGCTCGGATAATTGAGCAAGCTCGAGCCATTCGACAGGTGCTGGCAGATGACTGACGGGCAACAAACCACCTGACATGGCAAGACATTGATGTCCTTAAAGCGGTCAACGCGGGACTGGAACCAGTGAGCACATTCACAGATGCGCTGTCGGGTGAAGCGTATGTGACCAGCTCATCCATCCTCCCCATTCTACAACTCCTAAAGGAGGACATTCTGGCTCCATCGGAAAGTGATGTGGAGTTAACCGCTCAGCTGAAGTCGGGGATGTTGGCAAAGCTGGACGCCAAATATGACAATGCCTCTGTGCAAAAACTGCTGCGAAACTGCACCTTTGTAGACCCCGCTACCGTGAATATTACAGCAATGATGTGGATGAGACAAAACGGGAGATTGAGACGGAGATGATAGTGCTGGGAAGGAGTCAAGTTCAAATCAGAGTGGAGGAAGGAGAGAGTGCGCAACAAGATGCGGGAGAAGAGCAGCCCGCCAAGAAGAAGAAAGCCACGTTGGCCAGTCTGCTGGCAAGGAGAGCGGTTGCAGCGAGACCAGTCCTCACTGTAGTGGAGCGAGCACACGCAGAGCTGGTCGTGTACACACAGGAGGACACAATCGACATGGGGGAAAACCCACTTCAGTGGTGGAAGTTAAACGAGACACGTTTACCGTTGCTGTCCATGGTGGCGCGCAAATACCTCTGCATATGTGCGTCAAGTGCAGCGTCTGAACGTATTTTCAGCACCGCAGGGAACACGGTGACACCCCAACGCGCACAACTAAAGCCAGAGAAAGTGAATATGCTTGTCTTTTTAGCAAAGAACCTATAGGTTGAGGACAGGTCTGCGAGATAAATGTGAAATTGATTAGCCATTTCATATTCGGCTAGACGGCTACAGTACAAACCATATGCCATGCTTGTAGGCTTATTACAGGTTTTTTGTTGAAGTTATTATATTAATCCTTTTTAGTTAAGCTGTCCTCCTTATAGCCTAAATTATTTTAAGTTTTATAAAAAGTTTATTCCCCTTATTTTCATTCTCCGTTGAGAACATTTATGCCATTTATTTATTGTTTTCATATTTAATTAGGGCCTAAGTTTAAGTTATTCAGCCTTTTTATTTGTATAGGCTGGCCCTATTTTTCTATATTGTTCAGCCAAAAGTGCCATTTGTACTATTTTCTGCCCTTATGCAAGTCATTTTCATTCTCTGTTGAGAAGAACATTTATGCCATTTATTTATTGTTTTCATATTTAATTAGGGCCTAAGTTTAAGTTATCCGTTGAGAGCATTTGTGTGCATGTGTGTAAATAAAGTTATCTGAAACATATAGAAGTTGTAACTGTTTTATTGATGGAGAAATTACGAATGTATTACAACGGGGACAAATTTAAAATTAAATAAATTAATTCCAACATGGATGATTTAAGAAAGACCTATATTATTATTATGTACACTGTGCATTATGTAACAATTTAAATATATCAGCAAATACATTTACGTTACAACCGGGACAAATTTAAAATGAAACGAATTTATTACAACGGGGATGATTTAAGAAAGACCTATATTATTATTATGTACACTGTGCATTATGTAACAATTTAAATATATCACCAAATACATTTACGTTATTCTATAATGTATTTAATTGCACTTTGCGTGCTTCCCACGTCACAAGCGACAAACTCTGTTTCCTAATGATTGATTGGCTATTGTGAGTCATGTGAGGAGAACACAGCAGCGTCACACTAACCTACCTGTATTCATTTCCGAGCAGCTGCTAAAGCTTAAGCAATAATAATATTAATAATATGATGTTATTGAACGATGAAGCGTCGAAGTTAACCACCGTCACTCCAGCCCACGATGAGCTCTCGCATTTGGACAATTAAAGGACTGCAGTCTGTTTGGATTTAAGCAAAACCCTCGGGCCATGAGTCGACTCGCCACCAGTGACTTCATCGAGCACAACGAGACTACGAGAGACGGAGGCACTTCTTTGGGAATGTAATATAAAACGGGGTGAGTGAGTGTTGACATTTTTTAATCCTAATGCAACTGGCTCACGTTGATGCATGGTGCCGGGCTGCCGGCCGGGCTAACTAGCTACCGTTAACTCACGTCGATACCTGGATGGTGCCGGCAGGCGGCAGTGGCTACCTTCTGTGATTTGTTTACCTCGAGGTTTCAGGTCGAAAGAACGTCTCAACGTGTTTCAATTTAAGCAAGCGTTATGTATGGTGATAATAACAAGTATATATTTAGCTGCGCCGCTGCGCCGCTAAATATGTATATTAAGTGTCTGGACCAGCAGAGACTTGCTGGTTCATTGTCTAAATGTTGCCTGTGTACGTCAGTCATGGTGGAGGAACTAATGGAGAGACGTGGGTTGGTGTGTATGAATGATGGGAGGCCAACTAGGTTTGATATCAGAACAGGGAGGGTGTCATGTATAGATTTAGTCATAGCATCACCAGAGTTAGCAAGGAAAGGGGGGTGGGAAACCATTGAGGAAAATACATTAGGAAGTGACCACTTCCTGATAGTGGTTGGCTTTGGCCAGGCCTTGTTGGTGGAGGAAGATAGGAGGCCAAGGCCACTAGATTATAAGAAAGCTAAATGGGAGGAATTTGCTGAGGGGTGTATAAGGGGACTGGGAAGGGTTAAAGGGGACGGGACAATAGATGAGTGGAACAGTAGCCTATGTGGAATGCTAAGGGATAATGTGAACCACTGTATCCCTAGGAAAAAAGCAGTAAAACGAAAGAGTGTGCCATGGTGGAATAAAGGGTGTGATGAGGCAGTGAGGGAAAGAAATAGAGCCTATAGGGTGCTAAGGAAGTTCCCAGGGTCGGAGAATGCTATCGAGTACAAGCGGTTGAGGGCAGTGGCCAGGAGAACCATTAAATCAGCTAAGAGAGTGTTGGAGGAGATACTGTGGAAGACTGGGGGAGGATACAACAGTAGGGGAGGTGTGGGCAGTAGTCCGGCGAATGTCAGGGGTTAGTCAGAGGAGAAGTGTCCCAGTTTTAGAAGAAGGGGGGGTGATTGCTACTAGCGATGTGCAAAAAGCCAGTATGTGTGTGAGAAAGTTTCAGGAGGTTCACAGTGGGGTTAATATTGGGGAGGAGGGGTTTTAGGATAAGGAACGAGGTAGTTAGAGAACAAATGTATAAGCTTGAGGTGAACGAGGATAATGTGGATGCCAGTAATTTGTTCTTTTCGGTGGAGGAACTACGCAGGGCAATACAGAGAGGGGGGAAAACAGCACCAGGGAAAGATGGCCTAGGGTATGAGGTGTTTAAAAAATTGGATGGTGTAGTGTTGGAGGAGATATTAGCGCTCATAAATGCAGTGTGGGAGAAAGGAGTTATCTCGGTGGAATGGAAACATGCTGTAGTTATCCCAATCCTTAAACCAGGAAAGGAAGCCACTAATCCGGGTTCCTATAGGCCAATTGCACTCACGGCTGTTTTATGTAAAATTATGGAGAGGATGGTGACAGATAGGCTTACATATAAGCTGGAGAAGCAGGGAAGGTTCACTCCAGTCCAGTTGGCTCTTGACCTGGACATAAGGAAAGCTACATCTAAAAAGGAAGGAGTAGTAGCTGTTTTTCTGGACATAGAAAAAGCGTATGACATGCTGTGGAAAGAGGGGTTGGGGGTTAAGCTGTTTAATGCTGGAATACGAGGGCGGATGCTGAACTGGATCAGAGCGTTTCTGCGAAACAGGACCATACAGGTCAGAGTCGGGGGAGCATACTCTGAGGTGGTGGGGATAGAGAATGGTACTCCTCAAGGGAGTGTCATTAGCCCAGTGCTGTTCAACGTTATGATCAACGACATATTTCAAGAGGTGGGGGCAGGGTATGGGCTGTCGTTGTTTGCGGATGATGGGGCAATCTGGAAAAGAGGGGGGAATATTAAGTTTTTAACAAAAAAAGATACAAGGGGCGCTGGATAAGGTGGTGGATTGGGCTGAGAAGTGGGGGTTCAAAATGTCTGTGGAAAAGTCCAAATTTGTTGTATTTACTGATAAAAGAAAGACGGGAGGCCTGGGGCTCTCTATGTATGGCAAGCCAGTAGAGAGGGGGTCAAGGAGTTTAAGTTTCTAGGAGTGATTTTTGAAGAGAAGGTAACATGGAGGAAACATATATAAAAAAAAACGGTGACTAAATGTGAGAAGATAATAAATGTTATGCGATGTCTTGCTGGGAGCACATGGGGAGCAGACAGGGATACTCAGCTAATGGTGTACAGAGCCATGGTCCGTTCAGCCTTGGACTATGGGTGCTTGGCATACGGAGCTGCAGCCAAAACCAACCTGGCTAGACTAGATAGGGTACACAGGCAAAGGCTTTGAGAGTGTGTAGCGGGGCTTTTTGCTCCACCCCAATCCCAGCCTTGCTGGTGGAGATGGGAGAGACCTAGTGATGCACGATATATCGGCCGCCGATATGGCCGTTTTTTTACACATCGGTATCGGTCCGATATCAAGATAGGGCCGATATAAAAAAAAAAAAAAAAATGTGTTCTTCTTTTTACATGTTTTGGCCTTAAATAGTTTCAAAATATCAGTCATTTCTGAAAATAAGTTACAAAAGTAAAAAAAATTATGCGTTTTGGAAAATAGCTCTTTATTTGATTATCATAAAAAAGTGTTTTCTATACAGAGATATCGACATCGGTAAATATCGGTATCGGCCAGAACAGCAATATTAATATCGGTTATCGGTATCGGCCACAATTTTCACATCGGTGCATCACTAGAGAGACCCCATTAGCATCAAGGAGAAGGAAGCTAGCCTTGCACTATATTGCCAAGCTGAATGGGCATGAACAAGTACACCCAGGCAGGCAGTTGTTGGAGGAGTGCTGGGAGTGGGGAGGAGGGGGCGGGAACAGTGAGAGTTTTGTCTTTAGGATAAGAGTGGAGGAGGAGGAGCTGGGATTGAGTGGGGTGAGGGTGTGGGCACTGCGCTGGTATGGCCTGCTGTTCCACCATGGCTGCTACCAAAGGTGGAGGTGGACTTTAGTATATATCTGAGAGAACGAGGGAGGAGGGTAGAGGAGACCCGGAGGTGAGGTGGGGGAGAGGATGCAGGAGAACTGGGCAGGTCACTTGCAAATATACACTGATGGGTCCATGGAGCCTAGTAGTAAAAGGGTGGGGTTTTCGCAATCCACATTCCCGCTCTGCGGGTCACCCAGAGCAGACGGCTGTCAAATGGGGTGTCAGTGTTTACATCAGAGGTAGTGGCCTTATTATGGGCAGTAAACTGGGTGGAAGGGGTGAGGCCGCAGCAGGTGGTTATCTGAAGAGGTGAGGCTGCAGCAGGTGGTTATCTGAAGAGGTGAGGCCGCAGCAGGTGGTTATCTGAAGAGGTGAGGCCGCAGCAGGTGGTTATCTGAAGAGGTGAGGCCGCAGCAGGTGGTTATCTGAAGAGGTGAGGCCGCAGCAGGTGGTTATCTGAAGAGGTGAGGCCGCAGCAGGTGGTTATCTGAAGAGGTGAGGCCGCAGCAGGTGGTTATCTGAAGAGGTGAGGCTGCAGCAGGTGGTTATCTGAAGAGGTGAGGCCGCAGCAGCTGGTTATCTGAAGAGGTGAGGCCGCAGCAGGTGGTTATCTGAAGAGGTGAGGCCGCAGCAGGTGGTTATCTGAAGAGGTGAGGCCGCAGCAGGTGGTTATCTGAAGAGGTGAGGCCGCAGCAGGTGGTTATCTGAAGAGGTGAGGCCGCAGCAGGTGGTTATCTGAAGAGGTGAGGCCGCAGCAGGTGGTTATCTGAAGAGGTGAGGCCGCAGCAGGTGGTTATCTGAAGAGGTGAGGCCGCAGCAGGTGGTTATCTGCTCGGACTCGATGGCTGCGCTGATGGCTCTGCAGAGTGGGAGGTCATGGGTCATGCCGGGCTGCAGGGTGGGAGGTCACGGGTCATGCCGGGCTGCAGGGTGGGAGGTCACAGGTCAGGCCGGATCTCATCTGTGAACTGCTAACTGCGATCTATAGAGCAGAACGGGCAGGAGTTGAAGTGGGGTTCATTTGGGTTCCAGCCCATAGGGGGGGTGAAGGGCAACGAGGCTGTGGATTTGGCAGCGAAAGAGGCCCTGAGGAGGGAGGAGGTGGATGTAGGCGTAGCCTTGGGGGTGTCAGAATATCGCAGTGAAATAAAGGCGGAGGTTACCAGAAGGTGGCAGAAGGAATGGGAGGGAGAAAAGAGAGGAAGGTTTTATTACAGCTTGCAGAATAGTGTTAGGGGAGGGAACGTCACCCTGGGGAACAACAGAAGAGAGCAGGTGATAATGACAAGGCTGAGGTGTGGACACTGTGGACTAGCGGGCGGACTGGCCCGCATTGGGAAGCATGAGGATGGACTGTGTGGGTGTGGGGCAGAGGAAACTGTGCAACATGTGTTTATGGAGTGTGTCAATTACGCATCAGAGAGGGGGGTGCTGTTCGCTGCGGTGCTGGATGCGGGGCTGCCTTGCATCTCACTGAGGAGTTTATTAGGACCTGAGGAACAGCAAAGGGCAGTGGTGAAAGCGGTTATGGAATTTCTTGTGGACACAGGCCTACATCCTAAGGTGTAAGGCCACAGAATTGTTGGGGGGTAGGACAGGAGTGAGTTAATTTCTTGTTGTGGTTAGGGTAGGTTTAAGTTTATTAGGTAGGATAGAGAGGTGAGGTTAGGGCTGGGTAGAGTTTGTTTATCCTGGGTTATGTTTTTATTTTTATTTTGTTATTATTTTCTTTATTTGTCGGAATCTTGCCTTATTGGCCCAGCGACAGGAGGTGGCGGTATGCGCCTTTCTGTCGTGGCGACTCGACATTAAAGAAGAAGAAGATCGATCAGTTAGGCAGCAATACGCCGGAAGGTGTCTAGACTGCCGGAAATCACAAGAAGAAGAAGAAGAAGACGAAGAGACTTGCTGTCCAGGAAGCCACGCTACGGCAAGTGGGGCAAAGTGCTCCTTTTGGGCTCGTTTTCATAATCCTGGTTGCTTTTTTTCTCTCGCCAAACCTGGCAACACAGACAACATGGGGCCGCACGCAGAACTGTTGTTTATGACGTTGTAAATATTTTGTACTGTAGACTATCTTGTATGGAAAGTCTGTAATGGTAAGTGTTTTTCATGGCGTTTGGAGCAGGCAACACATGTTTCTTCACCACTGTGTCAGAGCACAGGCCAGAGTGTGTTTTACCCCACACCAGGTTCGTTCATCCACCATCACCACCATCACCTTTTCCGGCCAAAACATCACCCTGTCACCAACAATAACCAACCTAGGGGTAAAAATGGACCCTCACCTGACCTTTGAGGCACACATAAATCAACTATACAAAAATTCTTTCTACCACCTTAGAAACATCGCCAAACTACGCCCCTCACTCACGCTGTCAGATGCCGAAAAGCTCATCCACGCCTTTGTTTCCTCCAGGCTGGATTACTGCAACGCACTCCTCATCGGGATTCCTAGCAAGAACATCCAAAGGCTACAATGTATCCAAAACAGCGCTGCTAGGATCCTGATGAGAGTGCGGAAATACCACCACATCACCCCCATCCTCAAGTCCCTTCACTGGCTCCCTGTCTCACTCAGGATTGAATTCAAAGTCTCCCTGCTCACCCACAAATGCCTCTACGGAAACGCCCCCCTATACCTCAAAGAACTCATCACCCCTCACTCCTCCTCTCGACATCTCCGCTCTGGCCAGGCAAACCTCCAAACCTTTTATGTTTTAGTTTTGCCTATTTTTATATTATTTCTTTCCTTTATTCTCGCTAGCTTTTAAGTCCCTTTAACTGTAGCGCTCTGAGAGTTGCCCCGCAACTGTAAAGCGCATTACAAATGAAATCTATTATTATTATTATTATTATTATTAGTGAGTTTGATTAATTGAAAGCAAGGTTATGATCAGATCAAGTAGATTGCATATTATGAACATTCCTTAGTTCTGTTACTTTAGTGTAGGGGCTGATGAAGATATACAATTGTTTCCAATATTTGAAAAGGTTGAGAACCACTGAGCTAGGTCCACAGTCCGTGCCCTGCCTGTGGTCTAGGTGTTGGAGTGTAATTAATAATAGTGAAATAAAACTCATTTTAATGGGTACCTCCTGGAACCCACTATGAGAACCACAAACACCGTAAACACTGAATGCTCCTTTTTTTTTTTTTATTGTTTTATAAACAACAGACGCTTCAAACCCACTCTGCGACTCCTGACGTGACAGAGGAGCCTATGATGATGGAAGCGGAGGAAGCTGGCCCATCATCTGAACCCCATCTTCCACCCTCTGAGCCACAAAGGGAATCGGCACACAAGGCAACTCAGTATAGCTACCGGAGACCACCACCACACCGGTCTTTGGGTAGGTTTTAATGTGCTTTGCGAGTTTTAGCCAACACAGCCTTTTATAGAGAATGGTTACCCTTAAATTATATCGCTTGTTGTTTTCTACAGGCATCCAGGTTTTCCCCCAGATGTTGTCCTTCGGGACACAGGCAGTCCCCCAGATGGTGTATTTCAAGCTTTGAGGCCAGTCCGATGCAAAGCCAATGCACCATCTCTCAGAGTGATGGCGAACAGTCAGGTGAGGGGCCATGCCACCAATTATAAATCGTTATAATTTTTTCCCCTACCCTAATGAATGATATTATTAATTGCTTTTAAAATCAGAATGTGTTAATTCACTAGGCGAAGAAACACACCTTTATGGAATGTTTAAATGGTTTTCATGGAGGATAAGAGAAAACAAAACGAAGACATTTTGAGTGCCGTTCTGTCGCTTGTTGTTGTACACATTCTCTGTTCTAGAAATGAGGCCGTAGCCACATTTTCTGGATTTCACTGCACTGGTCATGCCAGACCAGAAGAGCTCATACGGGGTATTTCAGTGTTTCATGCATCACTGTCGGGATGGTTTTCTCTGGTTCCCGTCAGCACAACTGTCAAACTCAGCGCATTTAGCTGCTAAAGACGCAATATTATTTCATGAAAAAGTTACACAGTGCAGCTTTAATATGTCACTTCCAAATGTGTGTATGGTAGGTGACGGCATCGCTCATTGTGACCCAACAGAGCATCTTGATGTGATCAATTCAAATCGCAATTTTATTATATATATATTTTTTTAATTCTTTTTAATTTATTTAACCAGGAAGTCCCATTGAGATACAAGATCGGTTTGGGAGAGGGAGGTAAGGGGTTTTAGATTGTGTGTTGTGAAGTTTAGACTTCAGAGAGGGAGAGCAAAGTACAGAAAAAAAGGTACCGGCGTTGGGTACCGGTATCGATTCCCAGGTAAAAAATAAACATTTTCAGGATCGGTGTCCTGAACAGACCCACCGCGTAGGCCAGATGCAAGCCGCATTTTACAATAAACCTCTGTGGGGCTGCTTAAAAAAAATATATATTACAATCGCAAATTTTATCGCAATCGCAATATCTGTCAGAAAAATCGCAATTAGATTATTTCCCAAAATCGTGCAGCCCTGGCGCAATCCACAACCAAACTTGGGCAGGTGCTAAGCAAAAAAAATATAACATGAAAACTGAAAGAGAACGCTTGCACACTGCAGCCTCCAGTTGTAGGATTTATTTGATTACAGACCCGAGTGCTGCTGTGATGTTTCGAGCTCTCGAAACGTCACAGCGGCACCGTTCTTACAACTGGAGCCCACAGTGTGCAAGCGTTTCAGTTTTCATCCTCATCATCTGACATTAATTATCATAAAATTAATGATCATAAAATGTTTCTCCTTTCCATAGGCTCCTTTTAGCAGCTATGCATTACAACCACAATGGGAACCGAACAGTGGCCACTACTACTAGTGCTGGAGAACCACGCTATACGCAGTGTCCTACCCCTAGGTTCCGTAAAGGGGAACATCATGTGCATCCCGTCAAAGACAAACCATCTTACGGTGTGTGTTCAATTACTATTTGGAATTATCAAAAATTTGCATATTTGGAAATACTGCTATACTTTTATAATGCGTGTGTTTCAATATAATATTCTCTTCTCTTCAGACTATGCATTTGATTTGATGGGCTCTTTGAAGGACCAATATGCCAGAAGTCCATCAGCCCTGAGAGCCGTCGGTGAAGGTTTGGCGGCTGCTGCTGCAAGAACCTTCCAACAGGTGGACAAGGCTGAAGCTGTGACCCGGTACCTGACACAGAAGTCCCGCTTTTCTTCTGGCCACCAGGATCGCTAGCGATAAAAAAAATGTTTTCTTCAACTCAGTCTTAAATCAAAATATCAATAATTTCTGAAAATAAATTACAAAAAAATAAAAAATAAAAAATAAAAAAATGCGTTTTGGAAAATAGCCCTCATAAAAAAAAAAGGTTTTCTATACAGAGACATATATCGACATCAGTAAATATCGGTATCGGCCAGAACGGCAATATTAACATCGGTTATCGGTATCGGGCCATCACTACCGTCAGCAGGCCTGGTCCTCCCCGGTGACGAAGAGGTGCATCACTACCGTCAGCAGGCCTGGTCCTCCCCGGTGACGAAGAGGTGCATCACTACCGTCAGCAGGCCTGGTCCTCCCCGGTGACGAAGAGGTGCATCACTACCGTCAGCAGGCCTGGTCCTCCCCGGTGACGAAGAGGTGCATCACTACCGTCAGCAGGCCTGGTCCTCCCCGGTGACGAAGAGGTGCATCACTACCGTCAGCAGGCCTGGTCCTCCCCGGTGACGAAGAGGTGCATCACTACCGTCAGCAGGCCTGGTCCTCCTCCCCGGTGACGAAGAGGTGCATCACTACCGTCAGCAGGCCTGGTCCTCCCCGGTGACGAAGAGGTGCATCACTACCGTCAGCAGGCCTGGTCCTCCCCGGTGACGAAGAGGTGCACCGTCTTGCTGGAGTGCAGCATCTGCGCCGCCCTCTGGGCCCCGGTGACGGCCGCCAGCCGGTGGGCGTCGTAGCGCGAGTAGAGGGCGGTGCAGGTCCGGCTCCCCCCCCCACCCGCCGCTGCTGTCTCCCCCTGCTGGCCGCCGCCCACCACCGCCACCATGTTGCACACCTCGCTGTAGAAGTGAGGGAAGGTGGGCAGGCCGTAGAAGATCAGGTTCTGGATCCCCTTGATGGTGTATCTGAGAGGGAGGGAGGGAGGGAGGGAGGGAGGGAGGGAGGGAGGGAGGGAGAGGGAGGGAGAGACAGAGAGAGGAGAGAGAGAGAGGGAGAGAGGAGAGAGAGATTAAGTTAACTCGTGTACTCACATTTTTCTTTAGTGGTTGCAAGATTCCATATTCCATTGTTCCAGCATAAAGGTATGAGCTGGAAAATACTGCGGTTCCATAGCCTGAAGTCGTATGTAGTACAGGTCCAAATTTGATAAAAATCCATTCAGAAATGAGTGCTTGAGAGAGGTTCGAGTAAACTGTGCACCAAAAAAAAAAAAAAAAAAGGGTTCCAAAATCCATTTCTGCCATCCACCGCTGTGCGTTCGGAAGTCTGAGTCACCCCTCATTTTCGCTCGTCAACTTTCAACTACTTCCTATATTTGCACCCCCCCCCCCCCATCGTTGGAAGCGGACACTTGTTGGCTACAACGATGACCAATCATTTTCGCCATCAACGGTGATTGGTCAGTTCTCGAGTGTAAAAAGACACTCGCCTGACATATCGTCATGTAACTCGAGAACCGAGGCACGGAATTGGTCGAGTGAGGTGGCGTTTGAACGGAGGCAAATAGATGTTTCGAACTGTATACGGTATTATATGTTCGGCTAAAGATGCAGCCCCTAAGCTTGCACACAAAATCCAAACTCAATGACCGAAAAAAGGAATAGGCTGAAGCAAATTTTTTGCCTATCCTTTACAATTCTTAAAAACTAAATATATTTTAATATATAAAAAAAGAAAATGTAAAATATGCTGCAAGATATATATTTTTTGAAAAAACAAATGTTTGATGTTTTACTCAAAACTGTACTCCTGAACTATACAATTTGTTAAGGCTTTTTTTTTTTTAAATCTCCACTGAGAAGTACACAACTTCCCGAAGCACGCAATAGGTTGAGTGGGGTGACGATCGAAAGGCGGCAAATTCTACTTTCCAACAATGTATTGGTTGATCGGCGAAAACGCAGTGCGGAGCCGACAGACGAGAGCAAAGTGCGACAAAATGCGCAATTTTTTTTATTTAGATATCGTATTATGTTTAGTTTTATAGTTCATTTATAGCCTATCTAGTTTATATTTATAGTTATAGCTTATGGTTATAGTTTGTATAGACAGAATATACGTTGTGTACCATGTTGTCTACAAATCTACTACGGTTGAGGAGCCGTAGTATCTCACGTTTCTCTGAATGTATGTACATAATTTTTTTTTTTTTTTTTTAATGTAAAGCAGGAAACGGACCTCTTGTAGAAGTGGAAGCGCTCGGTGTAAAGCAGGCGAACTGGCCTCTTGTTAGGGATGGGTATCGTTAGGATTTTATCTATAGGATTTTATCGATACTACTACTCTTATCGATACTGCTTAACGGTTCGGTACTTTATCGATACTCTTATCGGTTATTTTTTATTATTTTGCAAGAAAATAAGACAATTAATTAAGAACAGAATCGACATTGCTTTATTATTCTTTTATATAACTTTATATAAATATAAATACATATTATTTCTTCAGCAGCAGCAACAGCAGCAGCAATGTTTTAAATGTGTCTGAATTATAGACTTTTTATAATCAACAACAAATGTAAGATAAAAATAATTAAAACATGATGAGAGCAGAGCTGTCTGCAGTGTAGCCTACAACTTGAGAGTTGTTCTGAAGCGACGATAGCAGAACCGATAACGTAGGATCTTATCAATACTAATTCAGAACCGGTACCCGTTTAGAACTGGGTTTCGGGGGGCATCCCTACCTCTTGTAGAAGTGGAAGCGCTCGGTGTACAGCAGGAAGCGCTTGTCTGCCGTCTGGAAGAAGAGCCGGGCTCGGGAGATCTCCTGCCGGCTGCTGTACTCGCAGATGCTGGTGAACTTCACCTCCTCCTTCTTCATGTAGTTACGCAGCCGCACGTAGTCGAAGTAGGACGGGACGTAGATCAGCGTGTGGGACATGACAGAGTCCCGGTACTGGGGCAGGACTTTGTCCACGAAGAACTGGAACCTGGACGGAAGAGTGGGGAGAACCGCGGAAGCGGAACGGGTTCAGTTCTGTAGAACGAGTTATGGCCCTTTTCTAGAGCAGGTAGAACGATCGTAGCAGTTATAGCCCTTTTCTAGAACAGGTAGCACGATCGTAGCAGTTATAGCCCTTTTCTAGAGCAGGTAGAATGATCGTAGATTTCAATGCTTCCATAAAATGACTGGATATTTATACTGTAACATACTATCTAATAAAATGACTGGATATTTATACTGTAACATAATATGTAATACAATAACTGGATCATTCTACCTGCTCTAGAAAAGGGCTATAACGTGCTACGATCGTTCTAATAAATAAATGACAGGAAGAGGACCTGGCCTTCAGACGGACTTCGCTGCCGTTACCTCGCATCCTGGTCCATGAAGCTGTCGGAGGCGAACATCTGGAAGACGTGGGGCAGCTGCACCAGAACCTGGCAGATGGAACCGGTCCTCGGGACGTTCTTAGTGGCGACCTGGACGAGAGAGAAGCGGCACAAGAGCACATCGAGACCTGGGCTCAGGATCGAGACGTCCGACAAACTCAACAGTGTCAAACGTTCACGCGCTAAACCTGTTCAGATGAGGACCATACAAGTCATCAGAAGGGAAGGTACTGGAGACACGGATGATCATCAGAAGGAAAGGTTTTGTTTGTTTTGTTTGTCACAATAAAAGACAGAATACTTTACGATGAAATACTTGTTTCTGTACGAGCCCCTGAGAGTGTGCTTCATACAGTAAAAAAATTAAAGTAAGTAAAAAAAGTAATTAATAGGCCATAAGGTGAAGCCTGAGAAGTGGCTAGAAAACTATTCTCGGGGGACTACGCAATTTTCACTCTGGATGAAAGATCTAGTATTAATGTAGATTTAGGAATAAAAAGGTCTCAATTTACAATCCTGCCCGTTTTGCGCAATCATCATTTTAAAGTCGGGACTAGATCTTTCCTCACGAACGTATACTTGGTCAGTTATATTTGATGTAATTGGTGCGAGTTCTGTCACGTGTCTTGCGCTCGACCAATAGCAGCTCTCTTTGTTGCGAGGATACGGCCGTCGGGCGACAACAAATATGACATCCACAGAGTAACGTTACATCTCGACGAGTACAGAAGAGGACGAAAATGAAAAAAAAAAACGGTGGGATAGATATAGAAACTGCATCGAACGGTGGCTTTTAACCTACCAGGCGAGAATCATACCATTGCGGAGAAGACATACAAACATTGTTTAGAGATCGATTTTTCCAATGTTCCCGGAGATTGCTGGTTTTCACGCTACTTGTGTTTTATCGACAAAAAGCGCCTGGATACAGCTGAGAAACAGACCACCCCAGACCACCCCCTAGTTGAGATTACCCCCCCCCCCCCCCTCCAGACCCCCTAGTTGAGACTCAGCCCCCTCCCCTGTTTGAAATTCTGAAATTCCCTGAAATTCAAATCATTGGTTTACGATGGCAAAAATACAAGGGCTTTTTTAAAACTCTGAATGTATTTTGAAGAAGTCTTTGGTCTCGGGTTACTGTGGTTACTAGGTTTAGGGTTAGTTACTGTACCTGCCCGCGGTAGTTAGGGTTAGTTTAGTTAGTTCTGGTTGCAGTACCTGTCCCCGGTAGTTGGCGCAGTGCTTGGACAGGATGTTGTTGATCTGCGGCTCCTGCACGGAGCTGAACACCAGGGTCTGCCGGTAGTGCCGCGCCCAGTTGTTCAGGTTCCACATCCGCACCCTGGAGAAGTCCACCCCGTGACCGTCGAGCGGCTGCAGGTTCACGTGCTTCACCGCGTGCTGCGGGGGTCAAGGGTCAAGAGGTTTATTTGTCACATACATACCAGGGCATAGAATAGAATAGAATAGAATAGAATAGAATAGAATCTATATTGTCATTGTTGGTACAACGATCTGTTAGTCTCTTGATAGTATATGTAGAAGTGACATACAGGTTAATGTTTTATGGGGTTGGTATATGTTTTATTATGATGCGCCTCGCCGAGCCTCTGTGTTCTAAACTCTGTGTCGGTCAATTGTTTTGCGACAATGACCTTGTAGCTATACATTATCCCTTACTTATTTGTCCGACAGTATTGTGTCCCAATGCTAATTACATATGGTAATTAAACATTAAAACACCTGCGGCTTATAGTCCAGTGCGGCTTATATATGTACACATCATTCAATTTAGCTGCTGCGGCTTATAGTCAGGTGCGGCTTATTGTGCGAAAATTACGGTATATTTCTTGATTCAGAACTATTTTATCATGGATGAACAAAACTTCCAATGTGAATGGTTGATTTTAATTTTAAAGGACTTAAAAAGCACCTTGTTAAAAAATGGGCTGTTTTCAAGAAAATTCCAGGCCTTGACTTTTTTTTTTTTTGTAAAAAAAATCAAGCACTACCAAACGGTTAACCCTTTCACTGGGACAATACAGAAGGTTAACCCTTTCACTGGCACATGACAAAGGGTTAGCCCGTTCACTACCACACTACAGAAGGTTAACCCTTTACTATCACACTACAGACGGTTAAAAGGGTTAACCTTCTGTAGTGTGGTAGTGAAAGGGTTAAGCACTCCAAGGACCTCGTGTGAACCCTGCATCGTTTCTACAGACCGCCCCCCCTAGTGGCGACACAGCACCGTCTGGGTTTGAGGACCCTGAGTTAGACTCTCTCTCCCACCAACACGTGCTCCCAGTTCTGCTCTCTCTCCCACCAACACGTGCTCCCAGTTCTGCATGAGTTAGAGACTCTCTCTCTCCCACCAACACGTGCTCCCAGTTCTGCATGAGTTAGAGACTCTCTCTCCTACCAACACGTGCTCCCAGTTCTGCATGAGTTAGAGACTCTCTCTCCTACCAACACGTGCTCCCAGTTCTGCATGAGTTAGAGACTCTCTCTCTCTCCTACCAACACATGCTCCCAGTTCTGCATGAGTTAGAGACTCTCTCTCTCCTACCAACACGTGCTCCCAGTTCTGCATGAGTTAGAGACTCTCTCTCTCTCCCACCAACATGTGCTCCCAGTTCTGCATGAGTTAGAGACTCTCTCTCTCTCCTACCAACACGTGCTCCCAGTTCTGCATGAGTTAGACTCTCTCTCTCTCCCACCAACATGTGCTCCCAGTTCTGCATGAGTTAGAGACTCTCTCTCTCTCCTACCAACACGTGCTCCCAGTTCTGCAGGAGTTAGAGACTCTCTCTCTCCTACCAACACATGCTCCCAGTTCTGCATGAGTTAGAGACTCTCTCTCCCACCAACACGTGCTCCCAGCTCTGCATGAGTTAGAGACTCTCTCTCTCCTACCAACACATGCTCCCAGTTCTGCATGAGTTAGAGACTCTCTCTCTCTCCTACCAACACGTGCTCCCAGTTCTGCATGAGTTAGAGACTCTCTCTCTCTCCTACCAACACATGCTCCCAGTTCTGCATGAGTTAGAGACTCTCTCTCTCTCCTACCAACACGTGTTCCCAGTTCTGCATGAGCAGGACGTCCGCCTGGTCCACCACCAGGACCTCCACGGAGGACAGGAAGTCAAAGTCCCGCTGGCTCTCGCCCTCCGCCTTCAGCACCGTGCGCAGGCCCAGCGGGGAGGCGATGATGATGTCGGAGGAGTAGAAGGGAGCGTACAGGCGCATGCTCCGCTTCATGATGGAGAGACCTGGGGGCGAGAGAGAGAAAGAGAGAGAGGGGAAGAGAGAGAGGTGAGAGAGAGAGAGAGAGAGAGGTGAGAGAGAGAGAGGTGAGTAGGGATGGGAATCGAGAACCTGGGTTCCTAATAGGGATGCTCGATATTGGCTTTTTTACCGATACCGATATTCCGATATTGTCCAACTCTTAATTTCCGATACCGATATCAACCGATATCAACCAATACCGATATATGCAGGGTTTCCCCCCCCCAAAAAACGGAATAATTTCAGGTAACTAATAATGTCACTGGATATATATATAACAAATATTGTTATTGTTTTTATTTTTTTTTAAACCGATACCGATATTTTCCGATATCACATTTTACTGCCGATATCGGCCGATAATATCGGTCGGCCGATAATATCGGACATCCCTAGTTCCTAATTGTCCGATTCCTGGAATCGCATGCCTCCGTGACTATCGATTCCTCTTATCGATGCCATGTTTTTCCGACAGTTGCGCATTGTTGTAAAACATTGACGTAACAACGTAGAGAACTCATGCTGTATGTTGTAGTTGTAGTATTTGCAAAATGTCAATTTCATCCAAGGGGGGAAATACTAGCAATATGCTGAAGCATTTGTCAACACAGCATGCCCTTAACACTTTCACGGCCAACCACGTATATATACGTGTTTGCTCGCCAACCGTTCAGCGCCAAAAAACATATATATATGTTTTTGGATAGTTTTTTCTTTTTTTCCGATTTTAATATTCTATTCAATGTCACAGACCTGTATGTTGCCGTTAAAAGGCATACTGGGACCCGAGGGTGCAGTACCGGCCAGATCCTGCTAGGTGGCAGTATCGAGAGTGCAGTAAACCCTGTTCCAGACCGTGCGTGTGTTACATTTAAATCCCACCGGGCGGAGGATGTTAGTACATGGAAGCCTAGAGGTTCACTCGATCACATTGAAAAGTGTCCGAGACACTCGATGCATGTGTTGTGCCGGATTATGTCGTGGACCAGATGGACATCAGATGGACCAGATGGCGATCAAACAATTGGAATATTCTTTTTGGAATAGCCCTGATCAAAGGTAAGGACTATCTGACGTAAATTCCAGCTTGATCCTGCAATGTTTTCATATCGATCCAGCTGATCAGCGTGTGTAGTGTTAAAAACGAATGCCGTTACTGGCAATCAAAGCATCAGAAACGACCCCCCCCCCCCCCCCCCTTTCATGCATTCATGATTAAACATAATACCTATTATATACATTTGATTTGGAAATAGTAGTGTGTCCAGGGATGAAACGGCAATGCTTTTAGTAGAATTCACGTAGCGCCCTATAACTCAGCTTTCCAGGAATTAGCCCAGATCACTCCGAAACTATACTTATATTCACCACGGGATAGCGTGCGAACGTATACATGAAAAAATTTATTCTTTTTTGCATGTTCGACGGAAGATACTGACTGTCAAATTACCATAGTATAGAATATAGATATAGATATAGCTCTACAAACAAGGTGACGCACCCCTATCTTTAAAGCGTGGCCTAGCTAGAACAGGATGAGGAAAATCCCCGGCGCTGAATGAGTTAAAGTGCAGGAATGTCGTGTTTTTGATGTTCTACGGGCGAGTGCTGCATCTCCTCAACCCTCCGTTACCGAAGGTAAAATCCAATGGTATTATAATAACGTTAGCGCCACGCATGCATAGGGATGGGAATCGAAAACCGGTTCCGGTTGGGAACCGGTTCCTAATTAGCCGATGCCTGGAACCGTGTGGCTCCTGTGACTTTCGATTCCCTTATCGCTGCCAGGTTTTTCCTAGTTGCGTAATAATGTTAGCGTTAGCATGTAGCCATGGCAGACTCTATTTGATTCATTAAGGGCTCGAAATTGCCTGGGTTTTGGTAATATGCTCCCGCTGTTTGGCTACTTCTATGTGCAGTGAAAACTACTTGAATGCTTTAGAACATAGTCATTGATTTAGTTTAGGGTGAGCTAAAATTAGCCGCGGAGCTATCGCTAGCTAACGTGAGCTAACGCTATTTAATCAAGCTCACAAAGAGAGATAAACAGCTGACAGCGGATAGTACAGGTACAAATACAATAAAACAGCGGGTGGGGACTGTTGTGTAAACCTTGTACTCTTTAGTTCACATATAATAAGAGCCGGATTGTTTATTTACTAAGTCTCTACTCTGAGTCCGTCAGACAGGAAGTACCATGGTGCAACATACAAATGTGTCCGTGTAGCAACACAAGCCAATACCTACAGGACAGGGGCCCGGGGAGGGAGCTCTGTGTGTCTGTGTGTGTGTGTGAGACAGAAGTCAGAGGAATAACGACTGTTATTCAATAGATTAAATTAGTTTAAGAATAAAAAAATAAATACATTTTAAGAGAATCTCAAATACATTATTTTATTTAAGTGTAGGCTATAGTTAATGTTTTATTTTTTACAGTTTTTGTATTTTTCTGACATGGTAAATGGCTGCTTTTTTATATAGCGCTTTTATCCAAAGCGCTTTACAATTTGTTCCTTACATTTTACCCAATCACTCACACATTCACACAACGACGGCGCAGGCAACCATGCAAGGTGCCAACCTGCTCATCGGGAGCAGTTAGGGGTTAAGTGTCTTGCTCAAGGACACATCGACACGCTGCCCGGGAGGAGCGGGAATCGAACCGGGAACCTCCGGATTGCCAGACGACTGCTCTACCTCCCGAGCCACTGTCGCCCCTGACATGGGGGCTCAACAATAAATGACAATCAGAAATGTCAAGTTGCATGTTGTTATTCTAACCAGCTTAGTTCTGTTGCATTTCCAATTTATTTATTTAAATTATAAATTGATCAGGTATCGATAAGAGAATCGATAAAGAATCGAATCGATAAGCAGAATCGATAATGGAATCGTATCGATAAAATCCTATCAATTCCCATCCCTACGCATGCAGCCATAGCAGACTATTTGATTCCTTGACTAGGAAAACCTAAATGAAAAACGAATGCTTTCACTGTATAAATATTCTCCCATTTCATCCCTTTTAGATGATGACAATCAGACTGAGGCTGCAGCTAGTGCTAGTGGTTCTTGCGCAAAATGCGCACCTCAGGAAAATCCCTTCACGCTAGCACAGCGGGGTCAAATGACTCAGGAAAAGGTGAACGAGTTGTCACCGAGCAGTCACAAAATTTGTGGTGTGTAGTGCCGTTGGATGGGAGACTGAAGCGGTGTGTTGAAAGAGAACGTCCAGTGGTCGTCCACGCTGCCTACCTATCCTGAAGTGGTAGAGCCTTCCTACGTATCCTGAAATGGTCGTCCAGGCTGCCTACCTATCCTGAAATGGTCATCCAGGCTGCCTACCTGTTACGACCCCTGAGGTCTAAGGATAAAGGGCTGTAACATAAATGGGGGCTCGTCCGGGGTTTGGGTGGTGGGTGATGGTGGTTGATTGGGTGCAGGCGTCTTGAAACCCATCCTGCTATGTAGTCCACCAATGGAGGGGCAGGCATAGCAGGGACCAATGGTGGAGGACGGGTTCTGGCTGGAGGGAGGAAACAAAATGGAGACAAGACACACACTGGGGAAGCAATTACATTGGGATGTAACACTACCTATCCTGAAGTGGTCATCCACGTTGCCGGAGAAGATGGCGTGGTAGTCGTCGGGCCGCCGCAGGTTGGGCGGCCGGGCGTCCGCCTCCTCCCCGAACTCCTCCTTGAACCTCTTCTTGTTGCTGACGTCCATCTTGCGGTCCTTGGGCTCCAGGAGGGTGATGAAGGTCTGCACCACGCGCAGCGCCACGTCTCGGATCGGCACCAGGATCAGCACCTGGCGGGGAGAGGGGGGTAGTCAGTAGGGGTGGGAATCACCAGAGGCCTCACGGTACGATATTATCACGATACTTAAGTCACGATACGATAGTATTGCGATTCTAAATATATTGCGATATGCCGAGTATTGCGATATTATAATATTGCGATTTATTACCTTTTTTTCAACTGCAAAGTAAAACTTGGTCGACATGTTTTATCTAATAAAATAACGTTTTCAGTGTGTTCATCTCACTTCAATCATTTTTATTGCAGCCAGAAGCAGACAGATGTCAACACTGTAATCTGTGTTGCATGTACCTGACAAACTGAACTGTTTGTATTAAAGTCATATTACAACTTACTGAATGTGTGTGTGTGTGGACTACTGTACTATTACAGGTATTGAAATGAACAATGCAACTTCCTTATACATTTTTATTATTAATTTTTTTGCATAATTAAATATCGATACTTGGCGTTCCCCCACCACTAGTAGCAGCTGTACCTTGGGCTGCAGTGTCAGTGTGTGTAGCAGCTGTACCTTGGGCTGCAGTGTCAGTGTGTGTAGCAGCTGTACCTTGGGCTGCAGTGTCAGTGTGTGTAGCAGCTGTACCTTGGGCTGCAGTGTCAGTGTGTGTAGCAGCTGTACCTTGGGCTGCAGTGTCAGTGTGTGTAGCAGCTGTACCTTGGGCTGCAGTGTCAGTGTGTGTAGCAGCTGTACCTTGGGCTGCAGTGTCAGTGTGTGTGTGTGTGTGTGTGTGTGTGTAGCAGCTGTACCTTGGGCTGCAGTGTCAGTGTGTGTGTAGCAGCTGTACATTGGGCTGCAGTGTCAGTGTGTGTAGCAGCTGTACCTTGGGCTGCAGTGTCAGTGTGTGTAGCAGCTGTACCTTGGGCTGCAGTGTCAGTGTGTGTAGCAGCTGTACCTTGGGCCGGGTCAGACCCTGGTCCCGGGGCTCGTCCTGTGGCTCCCCTCCCCCGGCTCCGGCCCTGGCGCCGCCCCCCGCCACCTTGCGCGCGGCCTGCTGCTCTTTCAGCCGGGCGTTGTGGGCCAGCACACGGCTGTTGGCCTTCAGCACGTGGTTCAGCACGTGGAGGCAGTAGGCGCTGCGGACGCGGGGCCCCTGGCCCACGGGGGAGCTCTCCGGGTAGTAGAGGTCCCGGTAGGAGCCCATGAGGGCCAGCAGCTCCAGCTGGAGGGCGCTGGGGGGCTCCTCCTCCGGCGCCCCCTGGGGGTCCTCCGAGTCGCGGTTCAGAGAGGACCAGCGGGTCTCCAGGACCTTGTGGAAGACGGGGGCGGCCCTCTCCGGGCCCACGGGGCCGAACCTCTCCTCCAGGGGGCTGGTGCACAGCAGGGTGCCCAGCTTAGGCCACTGGGTTCAGGGGGGGGGGGGGGAGATTTTTTTAATGTATTTCTTTATTTCGCACCATTTCAACAAAACAGTAAAACATCAAAACATTGACCGTGACAGAAGGTGTATATAAAGGTACTGAGTAGAGGCAAGAGACCCAGATGGGCCGATACGGGGGCCTCAACTCATTAAATCATAGGATTAAAGAAAAAACACAAAAACAAAAGTAAAGTGAAATAAGTTCATAAAACAATTTTCATAATATTAAGATAATAATAAGATAATAACAATAATAAATAATCAAAGTAATAATAATAATAAATAATAATAATAATAATAATAATAATAATAATAATAATAATAATAATAATAATAATAATAATAATAATAATAATAATAATAATAATAATAAAAAGATGGAGTGGAAGATGGAGAGGATGGAGAGGAGGATGGAGAGGAAGAGGGAGAGGAGGATGGAGAGGGAGAGGAGGATGGGAGAGGAGGATGGAGAGGAGGAGGGAGAGGAGGATGGGAGAGGAGGATGGAGGAGGAGGGAGAGGAGGATGGGAGAGGAGGATGGAGGAGGAGGGAGAGGAGGATGGGAGAGGAGGATGGAGAGGAGGATGGAGAGGAGGATGGAGAGGAAGAGGAGGATGGAGAGGAGGATGGGGAGCATGAATTGTACCGCAATTAAATGTTTAGACAGACAAGACGTGCAGTTTTACAAATATGATGGGAGGGAAATTGATACCCGAACACTGGATTATAGGGGAAATAATCGATACAGCGAAATATGTTGATATTATATTGATACACCGACAGCAAGCTTGACAACATTGAAGCTAATATCTTGATCAGAGTGTTAAAACAGTGACGCTAATACCTTGATCAGAGTGTTAACACAGTGAAGCTAATACCTTGATCAGAGTGTTAAAACAGTGAAGCTAATACCTTGATCAGAGTGTTAAAACAGTGAAGCTAATACCTTGATCAGAGTGTTAAAACAGTGAAGCTAATACCTTGATCAGAGTGTTAAAACAGTGACGCTAATACCTTGATCAGAGTGTTAAAACAGTGCAGCTAATACCTTGATCAGAGTGTTAAAACAGTGAAGCTAATACCTTGATCAGAGTGTTAAAACAGTGAAGCTAATACCTTGATCAGAGTGTTAAAACAGTGCAGCTAATACCTTGATCAGAGTGTTAAAACAGTGAAGCTAATACCTTGATCAGAGTGTTAAAACAGTGAAGCTAATATCTTGATCGGAGTGTTAAAACAGTGAAGCTAATATCTTGATCAGAGTGTTAAAACAGTGAAGCTAATACCTTGATCAGAGTGTTAACACAGTGAAGCTAATACCTTGATCAGAGTGTTAACACAGTGAAGCTAATACCTTGATCAGAGTGTTAAAACAGTGAAGCCAATACCTTGATCTGCGTCTTGGCTTTGAGACGGTAGTTGATGGTCGTCACGTCCTCCTCAGTCAGCTCTGTGTACAGATGCTGGAGGAACGGGTCTGTACAAGAGCAAAAAATAAACATTTTCAATGAACAACACACCTACGTACACATTACATCATTATATTAAGGATTTATTGTATCTTCTAATTTATTTTGTACAGGGGAGCACTGATTATTGGCAATTATTGTGCAGCAACTTTATTGTACAGTAAAGTTATTGTACAGTGAAGTTATTCTGAAGGTTATTGTACAGTAAGGTTATTGTGCAGTAAGGTTATTGTGATGGTTATTGTGCAGTAATGTTATTGTACAGTAAGGTTATTAAGGTTATTGTACACTACAGTAAGGTTATTGTGTAGTAAGGTTATTGTACAGTAAGATTATTGTACAGTGAGGTTATTAAGGTTATTGTACAGTAAGGTTATTGTACAGTAAGGTTATTGTACAGTCAGTTTATTGTGAAGTAAGGTTATTGTACAGGTTATTAAGGTTATTGTACAGTAAGGTTATTGTACAGTCAGTTTATTGTGCAGTAAGGTTATTGTACAGTCAGTTTATTGTGTAGTAAGGTTATTGTACAGTAAGGTTATTGTGAAGGTTATTGCACAGTAAGGTTATTCACCTTTATTGTGGTCTTCAGCAGCCTCAGCCTCAGGCCTCTCTGGCTCCCTCTGCTGGCCGGTGGAGTTGGTCTCCAGACAGAACCTGGACTCGTGCTCCTTGTCTGTGAACTCCTCCCCTCCTGCCGTCTCCTCCTCCTCCTCCTTTTCATCCTCCCCGTCTGCCGCGTCGGTGGGATCCCCCTCTTGATCCTCCTCTTCATCGTCATCGCCATCCTCGTCGCCTTCATCACCATCATCACTACCACCTTCATCACTCTCTCCTGGTAAAAAAAAAAAAAGCAGCAGCGATTGCATCCATTTAATTGCAACAAATGACATCATGATTGTATGTGCAATTAATCCAGTTAATTTGACTTATGTAGTGGTCAGAAGGCAGGGTCAGAGGGCAGGGTCAGAGCGCAGGGCCAGAGGTCAGAGCACAGGGTCATATGTTAGATATGGCTCAAAGACGATCGGTATCGTTATGATCCCTAATAATAATAATGTTTGAAAACATTGTTCCTGTGAATTACATGGTTCTTCGTCCGAGGTACTCGTTTCGACTTGCCTTCACAGAGAAGCTCGTCGTCCTCTTCCTCTTCGTCCTCTGTGCTCTCCTCTTCGTCACTCTGTTGGTGGAGGGCAGGTGTGTTGAGAGTGGACAGGAGCTTCTGATAAGACGTCTGCTCCTGCTCTTCCTCCTCTTCATCCTCCTCCTCCACCTCTTCATCGCTGGCGGCACCACCAGGACGCTCTGGGCTCGCTGGCTGGAGCAGACAAGAGGAGAGAGAGAGACACTTCAGACAGAACTCACGCCGCCACGCACACACGCACCTATGCCGTTGGTACAGTACGCGTCCTAGCGATTCCCAGTCGAGTTTAGCGCCAAACCCCGCCCCCATGGTGTGACGAACTGCCATGGCCTCCCGATATAGCGCTGTGATTGGCTGAGGTGCTCTCCGCGCTGCCTTCCCTCTCTCTACTGTTCGTCGGCACCTTGCGTGGTCGCCTCCGCCATCGGTGTCTAACCCTGACTAACCTTACTGTCATGCACTTGTCCTAATAAACTAACCTACACTGTAACACGCAACACTTGATGAACATTGTTACTCAGCTGATAGAGTTGTGCCCTTCTTGCTGTCTTGTCGTACAGAACTTGTAAGTCGCTTTGGATAAAAGCGTCAGCTAAATGACTAAATGTAAATGTAAATGTGTGTGAATGTGTGAGTGAATGGGTAAAAATGTGAGCAACAAATTGTAAAGCGCTTTGGATAAAAGCTGCTATATAAAAAAGCAGGCATTTACTTAAAGTAAGGGCTTTGCTTGTCCAAATGACAATACTGACCAAATTAAGATTTTATTTTCTCTTGTCCATTTATTTTGTTTGCTTTCTAATGTAAAATACAGTTTGAAACCGTCTCTGTACACAGTAGGCTATGTGTGCTAGCAGAGCTAGTCTCCAGTCACGAGTCACGGTGCACGTGTGCTGTGGTTTGTCCACCAAAAAAGCGCCAAAAGATCTAAAAGAAACTAGCAGAGCCAGAACTGTTCAACTCCCCTGGAGCCACAGCCATTTAGGTTTGGAGCCAATAGTTAGAACGCTGTTGGTACTCACCAGGTCCACTATTTGTGTTCGTTCAGGTCTTTCGCCGACACTGCAAGGAGACACAAATCAAACTGATTAATGTAGTCGCATTGACAACAAAAGGTTATATATCAGAGACTGAAACAGTCATGTTATAGAGATACTCTTAAAACTCAGCATGTCAGCAGTGAAAATGATCAGACTCTTGTGACATGTCACTAACACAGTCTATAAATTCACATTAGCAGACTAGTCTGTAGTATTAAAGGAACATGCGAACATTATGAGAAATGCCCTTACTAGGCCTGCCACGATAACACATTTTGCTGGGCGATTAATTGCCCCCGAAAATATCACGATAAGCGATATTATTGCGACCGGTTAGAGAATTTTTTTTTTTGGAGAAATTTATTTCCCAAAACTTTTATTTTGAAGCCCACCGCTCCGTCTTTTCCGGTGTTTTAGACTTTTATTTTGAAGCCCACCGACCGGACCGGAAGTATTGTTGCGATTATCAGGTACTTTGGGTACCAGAAAAGTCACGTGAAACACTGCAGACCACTGATTGGTCAGAATAGAGACGCGTCTCTAGGATTTCATAAGCATTATGTTTGCAGCAGGCACAAGTGCAATAAACAAAGGATACAGTCACTGTGTATTCTGCCTCATTTATTGATTAAACAAAACCGACATCAACACAATTTGCCACCGAGCGGAGAGTTTAGTCTCGCAAAAAGATCGCTGACTTGTTAAGGCTTGTTGTTAGGTTAGGTGCTAATGTTGTGCTAGCGTTTTAGCATGGCTATCGTACATAGCGTGATCAATATAACTCGCTATTGATTGTTTGTATGAGTAACGTTAATGCTAGTAGAATAGACACAACGTGAGGTAATCACCATCCATTTTAAACCGGTTATTACCTAATGCTAACGTTAGCAAATAGACGCGACTGGTAACGTTAACGCTTGTAGAATAGACACAATGAGAGGTAACGTTAGCGTTAGCAGAATAGACACAACGAGGGTCTCGTTAATGTTGTTATAGATTGATTGATTGAAAACTGTGTTTACTCTGTTTGTATGAGTAACGTTAATGCTAGTAGAATAGAAAGCCAGCGGCCCGCCTCCCAACACGGACAGTGACTGACAAGGGGCACTGGGTCCGCCTCATTAAAACAAACGCGCAAATAGCAATTAATCGCGCCCGTCAAAATCATTGCATTCATTTTAATTATCGCGGCAATTAATCGATTTATTGCTTATCGCGGCAGGCCTAGCCCTTACCGTTTTCTCTAGAGTGGGACAAGAAGATTGATTGATTGATTGAACATTTTGTTAACAGATTGCAGAATGGGTACAATACAGTAGTGAAGCACGATATATCGGCCGCCGATATAATATCGGCCGATATGGCAGTTTTTTTACACATCAGTATCGGTCCAATATCAAGATAGGGCCTATATTAAAAAAATATATATTATTATTTTTTTATCTTTTTTTTTTATCTTTTTTTAACATGTTTTGGCCTTAAATAGTTTCAAAGTATCAGTAATTTCTGAAAATAAACTTACAAAAGTTAAAAGAAAAAGCGTTTTGGAAAATAGCTCTTTTTTTGATTATCATAAAAAAGTGTTTTCTATACAGAGCTATCGACATCGGTAAATATCGGTATCGACCAGAACAGCAATATTAATATCGGTTATCGGTATCTGCCACAATTTTCACATCGGTGCATCACTACAATACAGTTCGTCTTGTTTACATCAGGGTCCCCCATTTTCAATTCATGACATTTATGACATACACAACATACAGATATATATCATGACATTTACAACATACAGATATACAGTACTGTTACATTTATGACATACAAGATATACAAATATACAGTACTGTTTACCAGAGATCCTAACAGAAACTATATACATTCGAGGGGGAGGAAACTGTACATTAGGTGGGGGTTGGGTGGGTGGGTGGGGGGGCGTTTGGACATTTACCGGGGCCAATTTCTAATTGCAGCCTCCCGTAGGTGCTCTTTGAGGGCGGTTTTGAAGGTGGGTAGGGATTCACATTATTTTATGGCTGTGGGTAGGACGTTCCACATTGATGTGGCATAATTGCTAAACGTTAGGGCTTAGGGGTGTAACGATACGCGTATCCGTACTGTACCACCTCAATGTAGTTATCCGGTACAGTACGCACTGTCTGTGCACCGAACGATTGCAACGGTACGGATAGGGTTGGGCGATATAACGATAATTATCGCAATATATTTTAATAATCGATATCGAAAAAAATATATATAGATTTTTTTTTTGTGACAGGGCAGTTTTAAAACCAGGGACAGTGGACAGACTTGTCTTTCTTGCCTGCAACTTAAAGTAAGGGCTTTGCTTGTCCAAATGACAATACTGACCAAATTGAGATTTATTTTTCTCTTGTCCATTTATTTTGTTTGCTTTCTAATTTAAAATACAGTTTGAAACCGTCTGTACACAGTAGGCTATGTGTGCTAGCAGAGCTAGTCTCCAGTCACGAGTTTGTCCACCAAAAAAGCGCCAAAAGATCGAAAAGAAACTAGCAGAGCCAGAACTGTTCAACTCCCCTGGAGCCACAGCCAGCAGAGAAGCCTGTTTACTTTCGCTTTCAAACCAGCTGCAGCCTGAGAACTGGAGTGTGAGCCGTGGTGCAGTCGTAATATGGGAACTGCCTAGACGGCCACGTGCACGCGCGCATACATGTTCCCTCGCTTGCGCACAGAACAGATGATTATTATGTAGTTACAATTTCTTTAATTTAATTAACTTAAACTAGAAAAGTAAATACAAACTAAATTAACAATGTAACTTAGTTTACAGAAGGACAGTTTCCTTCTGAAGCACAACTTAATGTCTCATCCTTCCAGTCGGGACCACAGATCAAGCAAACCCCCACCAATTGGTACAGGGCTTGTATTTTGGTTTGGCTCTTCTCTTCTTTGTTATGCTATCGGTATCCTATTATTATGCAAAGTCTAGGTGATAAGTGCCGGCCGGGTACTTGGCGCACAGCGCGACGAGTCCAGTGACAATTGTGAACGCATTTTTGTGTGCGCGCGTGCACATCCGATTGCGCGTACTTCTGCCTCAGTGAACTACTAGGATGGCGTCTTACCCCGTCCTACCGCCAATGCACCACTGAGTGTGAGGGGCTGTAACACTAAAGATGGCGGCAACGACAAAGAATTGCTGCAAAATAAACATACATCTGTTGTTAAAAAAATCTAAATAATTTTTTTTTTTTTACTTACAACAATATCGATAATATCGAATATCGAGTGATATGATATTGTTATCGATATCGTTATCGCGATATCATTTTTGGCCATATCGCCCAGCCCTAGGTACGGAATCTGTTTTTGCGGAACTTAAATCCCCCCGTCCCAAATATAACGTGCACAACTAACCGGATGTTGTTTGTTCATCCCACGCAGCGCGCAGCCACACTGAACGAGAGCTGTAATTCAGCAGAGCATATTAGCCTTAGTATGGCGAGTGCAATACTAACTGACAAGCCAGAGCTAGAAGATGCTCCCACAACATTCAAGTCTCCCGTTTGGGATCATTTCGGATTCCCAGTTAACGACAGTAAATGGACAAAGACAGGTGGATCGCAACTAAAGCTACGTGCCGGCTAGCCCCTTTCGTGACTGTGATGCAAGCCTTGCATCACAGTCACGAAAGGGGCTACGTGTAGGGATGGGAATTGATAGGATTTTATCGATACGATTCCATTATCGATTCTGCTTATCGATTCGATTCTTTATCGCTTCTCTTATCGATACCTGATCAATTTATAATTTAAATACATAAATTGGAAATGCAACAGAACTAAGCTGGTTAGAATAACAACATGCAACTTGACATTTCTGATTGTCATTTATTGTTGAGCCCCCATGTCAGGGAGGTAGAGCAGTCTTCTGGCAATCCGGAGGTTCCCGGTTCGATTCCCGCTCCTCCCGGGCAGCGTGTCGATGTGTCCTTGAGCAAGACACTTAACCCCTAACTGCTCCCGATGAGCAGGTTGGCACCTTGCATGGTTGCCTCCGCCGTCGTTGTGTGAATGTGTGAGTGATTGGGTAAAATGTAAGGAACAAATTGTAAAGCGCTTTGGATAAAAGCGCTATATAAAAAAGCAGCCATTTACCATGTCCGAAAAATACAAAAACTGTAAAAAATAAAACATTAACTATAGCCTACACTTAAATAAAATAATGTATTTGAGATTCTCTTAAAATGTATTTATTTTTTTATTCTTAAACTAATTTAATCTATTGAATAACAGTCGTTATTCCTCTGACTTCTGTCTCACACACACACACACACACACAGACACACAGAGCTCCCTCCCCGGGCCCCTGTCCTGTAGGTATTGGCTTGTGTTGCTACACGGACACATTTGTATGTTGCACCATGGTACTTCCTGTCTGACGGACTCAGAGTAGAGACTTTGTAAATAAACAATCCGGCTCTTATTATATGTGAACTAAAGAGTACAATGTTTACACAACAGTCCCCACCCGCTGTTTTATTGTATTTGTACCTGTACTATCCGCTGTCAGCTGTTTATCTCTCTTTGTGAGCTTGATTAAATAGCGTTAGCTCACGTTAGCTAGCGATAGCTCCGCGGCTAATTTTAGCTCAACCTAAACTAAATCAATGACTATGTTCTAAAGCATTCAAGTAGTTTTCACTGCACATAGAAGTAGCCAAACAGCGGGAGCATTTCGGGAGCATATGACCAAAAGCCAGGCAATTTCGAGCCCTTAAGGAATCAAATACAGTCTGCCATGGCTATATGCTAACGCGCGCAACTGTAGGAAAAACCTGGCAGCGTTAAGGGAATCGAAAGTCACAGGAGCCACACGGTTCCAGGCATCGGCCAATTAGGAACCGGTTCCCAACGGGAACCGGTTTTCGATTCCCATCCCTAGCTACGTGCCAGCATTGTTCAACTTTATTGCGAACTTTATCACGCATTTGAAACGGCATCACCCGAATGTAAATATCACTGGTACAAGGAAGAAACAGACCCTAGTGCAAACCCAGCTCCCCGTGGCATTCAAGCAGCGATCTCGCTATTAATTCAGACCGGGCCAAAGCAATAACAAACGCAAGGTGTTTTTATAGCAGCAGATCTGCGACCATACTCCGTTGTCGAGAACACATGGTTTAAGCACATGTTAAAGGTAATAAAAAAAAGTCAACCAACGAACTCGATTCTCGTACGGGATCTCCTCTCTGTTAAACAAGAATACCCTGAAGACTCTGGCAGGAGCACTCATTCAAGGGTACTACGACTATGCTTGCACCTCATGGTACCAAAGCACCTCAAAGGTGCTAAAAACAAAATTACAAACATCTCAAAACAAACTGGTCAGACTACTACTTGACCTTACTCCTAGAACCCACCTTACCCCTGCCCACTTTGACAACCTAGGATGGCTTAGAGTAGATGACAGAGTAAGCAACTTGCAATGGGCCTGGTCTACAAGATACACTACACGACCAAGGTACCCATGTACATGTCAAAATACTTCCCAAATGTCAGTGAATACCACGATCACAACACCAGAGGGAGCTCCACAAATCATGTTCAACCCAGATTCGGCTCAAACAAGGGACTAAACACGTTTAGCAATTATGCCACATCAATGTGGAACGCCCTACCCACAGCTGTAAAGGAATGTGAATCACTACCCACTTTCAAAACCACTCTCAAAGAACACCTACGGGAGACTGCAATTCGAAACTGGCCCCTGTAAATGTCCTAACCCAACCCCCTCCAATGTACAGTAAATTACCTATTAAACCCAATAATACACGAGACCCTTTTCTTAGAACCAAGTATGGTTTCGTCGATAATCCAATGTACAGTTTTGCTTCTTGTACAGTTTCCCCCACCCCGCCTACCCCCCCAATGTACAGTCCCCCCCCCCACCCCACCTACCCAACCTCCTCCAATGTACAGTTTCTTCGTCAAATGTATGTAACGGTTGTGACAACGTCAACGATATACTCTCTTTTTTAGACTATTTTTGTATCACAAACAGTACTGTATTTGCAAATCTTGTATGTCATAAATGTCTAGATGTAACACAGTACTGTCTATCTGTATGTCATGTATGTCATTATGAAAATGGGGGACCCTGGTGTAAACAAGACGAAATTCTTTCTCTGGTCTGCATCCCCTTAACAATTGTATGTATTGAGCTGTACTGTACCCATTCTGCAATCTGTTAATAACGTTTTCAATCAATCAGCTTAAAGTGGAAATGAAGCAGTGCGATAAATACATATTCATAGCATCACATTAGTATTTAGATAAGCCAAAGAAGAAGTCACGTTATAAAAATAAGCAGTTTCTAAGAAAAAACGATTTGTTGTGTACATTTCTGAAGCATTTAGCATTATGGGCGCGGCCATTTTGTTGCTGACGTCATACCGCTGGTTGGGTGTATACACTCTGGTTAGCTGCCTATAGTGAATGGGTCAGTCAGCAAATAAAATGTTGCCTACAAAACAACGGGACCGCGGTGGTTCTGTTTGTATTGCTCCTGGCTGTTCAAACTAATTTTACCATGTGAGAGAGAGGAAAGTTGGTTAATTTCCACAAACTACCAGTGAAAAAAACAGTGTTGTTGACATGTTGGCTCGGGCTGGCTGCACTCAGGCGGCGCGACCAGCCTGTTGGACAGGGAAGGAGGATCTGCAGAGAACACTTCATTGCCTCGGATTATGTTGTTGGGGTGGGATGTTTGTCCAGAAGACCACTAATCAGCTGAAGCCGGACGCGGTTCCCTCGGTCTTCGACAGACAGACCGGCGTTAGCTCTCGGGAGCGATCGCTAGCTAGTTGGCACCAGCCGGGGACCGGCGTTAGCTCTCGGGAGCGATGGCTAGCTAGTTAGCACCAGCCGGCGACCGGCGTTAGCAACCGGAGCGTTGCGGAGCATTCAGCCTGCTGGCTACTAGGGGTGGGACGATACATCGATCCAGATCGATACATCGATGTAATTATCAACAATCGAATCGGATCGATGCGATGTAATAAGATCGATTCATATCGATACTCTTATTTTGAAAATCCTGTGGCGAGTCTCATATCCGCCCAAGAACAACAGCAGTAGCTCCGTGTGTGTAGATGTTACAGCATAGCATTCTCCCTTTCTGTGTGTGTGTGTGCGCGCGTCTTTGGAAAGACCAGATGAGGTCAGAGGAGTTTGATGTTTAAATGTTATTTAAACATAAACAATATAATACATAATAAATATAGGCCTATACATGATCATGCAACATCAACAAATTGTTGTAGGAACGGTTTGGGAGAGGGAGGTTGTGAGTTTTGAGTTCCAAAAAATGTAGCTTAAAGTTAAAAGCTCAATATATAAAAACGTGGCACTTTACAGTGAACAGGAGGTCTATTTGTATTAAAAACAATAGATTGATTTTCCTTTAAATGTCTGGAAGAGCTCAAAAATACAAATGTCAAATGATATTTTCATTACCTTTTTTTTGTTGATCTAATTGTTACTGATTGTGTTAAATGGGCATATGATATCATCTCATATCGATCGCAGGCACCTGAATCTAATCGTATCGTATTGTATCGTGAGAGACTTTGTGATATCGGCAAATATCGTATCGTTGTCCAAAGAATCGATATCGTATCGTATCATGATGAAACTGGTGATTCCCACCCCTACTGGCTACACAGCTTGTCGGTGTGCTGGAGCCTGGAGCCAGCTACCGTTAGCTTGCAGAGGCTCCAGCACACCGACAAGCTGTGTAGCCAGCTACCGTTAGCTTGCAGAGGCTCCAGCACACCGACAAGCTGTGTAGCTAGCTACCGTTAGCTTGCAGAGGCTCCAGCACACCGACAAGCTGTGTAGCTACTAGCTACCGTTAGCTTGCAGAGGCTCCAGCACACCGACAAGCTGTGTAGCTAGCTACCGTTAGCTTGCAGAGGCTCCAGCACACCGATAAGCTGTGTAGCTAGCTACCGTTAGCTTGCAGAGGCTCCAGCACACCGACAAGCTGTGTAGCCAGCAGGCTGAATGCTCCGCGACGCTGGTTGAAGTGGGTCTAGGTAGCCAGCAGGCTGAATGCTCCGCGACGCTCCGGTTGCTAACGCCGGTCGCCGGCTGGTGCTAACTAGCTAGCCATCGCTCCCGAGAGCTAACGCCGGTCCCCGGCTGGTGCCAACTAGCTAGCGATCGCTCCCGAGAGCTAACGCCGGTCTGTCTGTCGAAGACCGAGGGAACCGCGTCCGGCTTCAGCTGATTAGTGGTCTTCTGGACAAACATCCCACCCCAACAACATAATCCGAGGCAATGAAGTGTTCTCTGCAGATCCTCCTTCCCTGTCCAACAGGCTGGTCGCGCCGCCTGAGTGCAGCCAGCCCGAGCCAACATGTCAACAACACTGTTTTTTTCACTGGTAGTTTGTGGAAATTAACCAACTTTCCTCTCTCTCACATGGTAAAATTAGTTTGAACAGCCAGGAGCAATACAAACAGAACCACCGCGGTCCCGTTGTTTTGTAGGCAACATTTTATTTGCTGACTGACCCATTCACTATAGGCAGCTAACCAGAGTGTATACACCCAACCAGCGGTATGACGTCAGCCATGACGTCAGCAACAAAATGGCGGCGCCCATGTTGAAAACAGGGATATTATATTATATTTTTCAGACAAATAAGATAGATTTCACATTTGATTATAGAACCCTGTCTTACACAAGGTACACAACAAACAAACTAGGATCACATTGCTCACTGCTTCATTTCCACTTTAACACAAATGAATGGAAGCGGATTGATTGATTGATTGATTGAAAAGTGTATTAACAGATTGCAGAATGGGTACAGTTCACAATTGTTAAGGGGATGCAGACCAGAGAAAGACTTTCGTCTTGTTTACATCAGGGTCCCCCAATTTTCAATTCATCATAACATATATGACATACATGACATACAGATAGACAGTACTGCTACATCTATACATTTATGACATATCAGATTTGCAAATACAGTACCGTTTGTGATACAAAAGTGTCCAGAAAAAGAGTGTATATACATTTGGCGTAGAAACTGTACATTGGAGGTTGGGTGGGTGGGTGAGGGCTGTACATTGGAGGTGGGGGGGGGGGGGGGGGGGGGGTGGGTAGGGGACACACACACATAGGCCTGCCACGATAACAAATTTTGCTGGGCGATTAATTGCCCCCGAAAATATCGCGATAAGCGATATTATTGCGACCGGTTAAAAAAAAATTTGAGAAATTTATTTCCCAAAACCTTTATTTTGAAGCCCACCGCTCCGTCTTTTCCGGTTTAAGACTTTTATTTTGAAGCCCACCGACCGGACCGGAAGTAATGTTGCGATTATCCTAGCCGACAACTTGTCTCGTCTGGTTGTGTTTTTTTGTTTTAACGTTAGCTACTAACGTTAGATGCAGCTACTACAGGCAATCAACGATGAGGAGGACGCGTCAAAGCCGTATATAATAGAATAGCTGTGGTGCGTAGGCACTGCAGCACGACTCGAAAACGACCCGTTATAATAAATTAATTCATGTTTAACTTGTCCCCGTCTCCAGTGCTTTGACTAGCCCCACCCGTTCATTGTAAACAATGATGCATGTAATTGTATTAACGTTATTCTGTGTTATTCTAACGTTACACTACAAATAACGCTACTTGGTTAAAAGGAGCAACACTATTGAGAAATGTAGGTAAGCTAAATAATGTGGCGTTGCTACTCATAGATATATATATAGATATCTATGTTGCTACTGCCCCACGGAGCTCCCTTGCTGTGCTCTGTAGTAACGCCAGCGGCCAACCCACACGGAGAGTGACTGACAAGGGGCACTGGTTCCGCCTCATTAAAACAAACGCGCAAATAGCAATTAATCGCGCCCGTCAAAATCATTGCATTCATTTTAATTATCGCGGCAATTAATCGATTTATTGCTTATCGCGGCAGGCCTAGACACACATTTTACACTGTACATTGGAATACTGACAAAGCCTTACTTGGTCATTTACTGTACAACTAGGTTAGGAAATTTGTAGGGGCCAGTTTCGAATTGCAGTCTCACGTAGGTGTTCTTTGAGAGTGTTTTTGAAAGTGGGTAGTGATTCACATTCCTTTACAGCTGTGGGTAGGGCGTTCCACATTGATGTGGCATAATTGCGAAACGTGTTTAGTCCCTTGTTTGAGCCGAATCTGGGTTTTACATGATTTGTGGAGCTCCCTCTGGTGTTGTGATCGTGGTATTCACTGACCTTTGGGAAGTATTTTGACATGTACATGGGTACCTTGGTCGTGTAGTGTATCTTATCTTGTAGACCAGGCCCATTGCAAGTTGCTGTACTCTGTCGTCTACTCTAAGCCATCCTAGGTTGTCAAAGTGGGCAGGGGTGAGGTGGGTTCTAGGAGTCAGGTCAAGCAGTAGTCTGACTAGCTTGTTTTGAGATGTTTGTAATTTGTTTTTTAGTGCCTTTGAGGTGCTTTGGTACCATGAGGTGCAAGCATAGTCGTAGTACCCTTGAATGAGTGTTCCTGCCAGAGTCTTCAGGGTATTCTTGTGGATATGGACCAGCTAGTCTAGCTGTTGACATAAAACACCTATTGCAGAGGTTTAAATTGGGCTAGTGGTCCGTATCCACCGAATGAATGAATGAATGGAAGTGGATACGGATCAGCTAGCTGAGCTTAAAACTCAAGAGTTTTGGGCCAGCAGCTAGGCTAACTGATCCGTATCCGCTTCCATTCATTGTGCTAAGCTAGGCTAGCTTGCAGCCGGACAGCTTCTCCACTGAACGCACAGCGAGGACACTGGTGTCTATCTTCTGGTCCGACTCTAGAGAACACGGTGAGGGTTAAAGGTCCGACTCTAGAGAACACGGTACTAAGGGTTAAAGGTCCGACTCTAGAGAACACTGTACTAAGGGTTAAAGGTCCAAGAGGCTACTGACTGACTGACTGACTAACGTGTTGAGCTGAAACTAAACTAAACTCACACAGATATCGTGGACGTCGCACTACTTACACATCGTGGAACGGGTGCTCCTCTCCATACTCTTTCAAATGTTTCTTCTGTTTCTTGGTCATGTTGGCGAGAAGCTGTGCCTGTTGGTTCTTTCTCTTCCCCATGTTGTTATTATTATATATATTATATTATTGTATGTTGACATGTGTGGCAGGACTGCACGTGTGGGCTTCTTCTGCTGTTGCTGCCGGGGCTGTAGCTACCTGCCACTAGAAGAGTTAGCACCACCTAGAGGACTGGGGCTGTAGCTACCTGCCATTAGAAGAGTTAGCACCACCTAGAGGACTGGAGTAACACTGTTTGGAGTGGCGTCTGATTGATTGATTGATTGATTGATTGATTGATTGATTGATTGGAAAATGTTATTAACAGATTGCAGAATGGGTACAGACTACAATACACACAATTGTTAAAGGGATGCAGACCAGAGAAAGACTTTCGTCTTGTTTACATCAGGGTCCCCCATTTTCAATTCATCATGACATATATGACACACACAACATACAGATATATATCATGATTCGTGACATTTATGACATACCAGATATACACATATACAGTACTGTTTAACAGAGATCCTAATACGTAACACTGTTTGGAGTGGCGTCTCAGGAGCTCAGATTCTGTGCGTTGGAGAGGTTACTAGGTGGTGTGGTGATAGTCCAGTTTAGCTTCTTCTTCTTTACATTATCTGGCTCAAAATGTAAAAGTAGCATACATCATTACAGTATACATTTATATATTTATATTTACTGCATACATTAGATTAGATTCAAATTAGGGATGTCCGATATTATCGGCCGACCGATATTATCGGCCGATATCAGCAGTAAAATGTGATATCGGAAAATATCGGTATCGGTTTAAAAACAAAAAAAAAACAATAACAATATTTGTTATATATATATCCAGTGAAATTATTAGTTACCTGAAATTATTCGGTTTTTTGGACGGGGAAACCCTGCATATATCGGTATCGGTTGATATCGGTATCGGAAATTAAGAGTTGGACAATATCGGAATATCGGTATCGGTAAAAAAGCCAATATCGAGCATCCCTAATTCAAATGCATTGTCATCACGCAGCACAAGTACAGTACAACGCAAAGAAGTTTGGCATCCAACTAGAGTGCAAATGTAACAGTAAAGTGCAACAGTAATATACAATGTACAGGTGATTAAACTGTACATATATCCATATCTGTCTGAATATACCTGCATATAATCCTTCTATATCTACTTATACACCTGCATATAATCCATATAACTCTGTATGATAGCATGTACAATAATGCTGTATATACATATATATACTGTCTGTACATACCTGCATATAATCCTTTTTACATATCTGTAGATATTATATTTATATATGTACACATCCCTTACCTACTCTTACTAGTTACGCTGCTGGCCAGTATGACTTACTACCATAGTGTCTTTATACCTGCAATCCTGCATCACTGTACATATTAATACTACAAGTCTGTACATACATCCGATTAGCACTATTACTCAGTAATTTATATAATTTATACCCAGTTTAATCACCTGTACATTGTATATTACTGTTCCACTTTACTGTTACATTTGCACTCATGGTTGGATGCCAAACTTCTTTTTTCGTTGTACTGTACTTGTGATGCATGATGACAATACATTTTAATCTAATCTTGTCTAATGATCTCAGGTCATGTTTTGTGTGCAAAACCTTTCCCATCATTTGCAGCCGTTAGCCTATATTGCGGAGTAATTGCATATTTGCTTTTAAATGTAGTGGAGTCAAAGTACAAGTATACCCAAAAGATGGTAATACAAGAACAAGTAGGCGACAGTGGCTCAGGAGGTAGAGCGGTCGTCTGGTAATCACGAGGTTCCCGGTTCGATTCCCGCTCCTCCCGGGCAGCGTGTCGAAGTGTTGAGCAAGACACTTAACCCCTAACTGCTCCCGATGAGCAGGGTCGGCACTTTGCATGGTCGCCTCCACCGTCGGTGTGTGAATGAGTGAGTGAACTAATTGCTTTGGATAAAAGTGTTTATCATCATTTATATAAATGCACCATTTAACAACAAGTAGGTGACAGTAGGCTTCTTAAACTTAACCGTCTGAGACCATATGCCATATTTGTGTGGGACATGGGATATTTAGGGGGGGGAAACAAGGTAAAGTGTAGATAATAATAATAATAATAAACTTTATTTGAATAGCACCTTTCATTCAAGAATTGCAGCTCAAAGGGCTTTACACAGCGAAAAAGACAAAATGAGCACATAAAGTGTAGACATATAAAAATCACATTGTTTTTCACATTATGATCCAACATCCCAACAGGCCACCCTGTTTATGGTTTGATTCTATGGCAGTTTTAAAATAGACCATAATAAAAAGAGTAAAATAATAAAAAGAGTAAAATAGTGCAGTTCAATAAAATAGTAGAATAGAATACAGAGTAAAATATTGCAATAGTGCAGTGCAATAAAACAGTTAGTAGAATAGAATAGACAGGATACAATTATGCAATGCAATAAAACAGTTCTGAATGACTGTTTAACAGTTTAAAACCGTCTTTACCTTCCCTGTTTGATATCCACAGTAAACCTCCCTCTCAGGACACAGTTCCAGATGCCACATAGAAATGTTTTAAAACTTTTAATATTAGATTTACCTCTTAGTTACCTCTTGAATCTCAGTGTAAATGTTTTACAGCAGCCTGAACATTAGATAAGAGACGCTTAGTGTAAATGGTAAATGGACCATTATTTATGTAACTTGCCCCGCCCCCCCCCCATACAGATGATGTAATCTGTATTTAGGTAATGAAATGTAATGTGATGTAATGGAACACTGAAACAGTATTGTTGGTGTCTTATAAACCCATGAGGGTTGGCCACTTTGTGTGCATGACACGGAAATAAAAATAATCTAAAAAGAAAAAATCAATCAATCAATTGACTATTATTATTACTATGATCTTTCCTGCCTGTACCTCCCCTCCCCATGCTGCTATGACACCTGGATTTCTCCAAGGGGGTCAATAAAGGACCACTTGACAAATTGCAATATCAAGGTAGGTAAATGGTAATATCCAGGTAGGTAAATGGTCATATCCAGGTAGGTAAATGGTAATATCCAGGTAGGTAAATGGTAATATCCAGGTAGGTAAATGGTCAATAAAAATAAATAAACAAATAAGTTTATAACACATTTAGACTGGTGTAGAATGTCTAGAATCATACAGAAAAAAGCATTGCATTATAAAGTATTCTGTATTTTACTATCACAAATAATAAACAAACTTGAAACATGAAGTGAAAAAATTTATTTATTTACTGTGCAACCATTCACAGTTGCACAGTATGTGCAATTATAACCCTGATGGTGAAATATTGTGTACAGTATATGTATACAGTAGACGTATACTATGTATACATTACACTGCTATCGACTATAAAACTATACACTGGTTTGACGAGCTATCAAACTGAGCAAATCATCCGTCAGAAACAACCACTCAGTTTCTGTGCAATTATAAAACCCTGATGGTGAAATATTTACAATACAGTGTACAGAATATGTATACAATGTTATGCAGACATATACTAGTATGTATATATTACACTGCTATCGACTATAAAACTATATATACTAGGGCTGTCCCCGACTAAGGATTTGGATGGTCGACTATGATTGGCCAAAATCTTCCGTTAGTCGACTATAATTGGTTGACAAAAAAGAAAATAAAAAAATAAGTATAATATTTTTTATAATTTTTTGGGGCTGTAGGGGGTGCTTAATGTCTGAAGGAGTCGACTGAAGGCTTCTTGTCCTCTGCAAAAGCATGCAATTGGTCCACTGATGGATACATCTTGATATTTGTCTAGTCTAGTGTGTTCATTAGATGGGTGAAATCCTCTTTCAGTGCCTCTGTGCCTGTTTTCATAGGCAGTTAGCCTCTGGTATGCGTGCCATTAGCGTTAGCCACGCTTCTATAGGCCTCTTTTCTTTAGGAAAGAATGATCAAAAAAATATATAATTTAATTTTTTATTTATATATTCGACTAAGAGGTTGGCCAGTCGACTACGGCTCCTTTCGACCGATTAGTCAACTAATCGACTAATAGGGGTCAGCCCTAATATATACACAAGATGATCACCAGCCTCCCACAGGACATTGCATGACCGGAGTTGACGAGCTAGATCACTCACTATTGCTACTGTGAAAGTGTTCCAAATATGCCTGTGCAATATTTACAAGTGTTCCAAATATGCCTGTTCAACGCCTTTGTTTTGTACAGACAACAGTACAACTACACAGTTGTACTGTGCATTATAACCTTGATGGTGAAAGGCCTTATGTGCCACTAGGCACAAAGTGGATAGGTAAGGTAAGGTGAAATATTTACAATATTTACATATTTACAAAACATGGCACTGCAACTAAATAACACTATATACACTATACTACTACTATTATACACTCAGCTAGCATAACTGTAACTCAGAGTGTTACACATGGTACGAGGAAGTACGCATCCACTCAGCTAGCATAATCCCTCTTGGTATGGTACAGAGTGAAACACTCTCCAAGATGCAGGGGGACCTTGCACGATGTGCAATAGGTTGATGTTTCCTTTCTGAAGCCTTTTCTTGTACACACCCTGCACACTCTTGTTGGTTGCTTCTTTTTGGTGGATGCGTACTTCCTCGTACGATGTGTTGCCATTGTGCCACCCAATCTGCTTGGCGGGTCGTTCCTTGGGGCCTTAGGATCGCACTGCCGGCCACCCCCCACCTCCTCGCCCCCATCACCCCCTGCCTCCTCACCCACTGCCTCCTCCCTCTTGGTATGGTACAGAGTGAAACACTCTCCAAGATGCAGGGGGACCTTGCACGATGTGCAATAGGTTGATGTTTCCTTTCTGAGGCCTTTTCTTGTACACACCCTGCACGGTCTTGTTGGTTGCTTCTTTTTGGTGGATGCGTACTTCCTCGTACGATGTGTTGCCATTGTGCCACCAAATCTGCTCGGCGGGTCTTCCCTTGGGGCCCTAGGATCGCACTGCCTGCCACCCCCCACCTCCTCGCACCCATCACCCCCTGCCACATCACCCCTTGCCTCCTCACCCACTGCCTCCTCACCCCCTGCCGCCTTCTCACCCCCTGTTGTGTGTCGTACCACACTGGTCACAAATTGGAGGAGTGTCCTGTGCTGTCCTCTGGGGTTCCTGGCTCTGTACAAAACAAAGGCATTGAACAGGCATATTTGAAACAGATACATCACAAACTTTTTGGTCCACTTTGCACTCTTTCTTAAACAGGGGTAGTATGCAATGTTTCGATCCAACTTGTCAACACCGCTCATGCAATGATTGTGTGCCACCACACATGCCGGTTTCTGCACCGCTACCCTTCCTCTCTGACCTGTTTTCCACGTGGATGCGTTTTCCATAGTGTCCTGGTGGAAGCTGGTGATCATCTTCACTATCTCTTTGTCCCTCCACGCTAGGACCATGACCCTCTTATTGTTACGAGCCATGGTCTTCCTCACCTCAAGGTTGGCACTTGTAATGTCCCTGATGACCTGAGGTTCCCCCCTGTGCCTCAGGGTGCCACAGATGTGGGTCTCTAACTGTAGGAGCCTGTCGGACAGGGCCACAGAATTGTACAGGTTGTCCATGTACAATCTGTAGCCCTGCCCAGCCAGGCGGCCAAGGAGCCCAACAACTGTGTCACCCAGGTTCCCCGCTTCCCCACAGTAGGGTTGCATCGCAAAACAATAGCCGGTCTGCGAGTCGCACAGGATATATGACTTCATGCTATAGCGGATGGGCTTCTGCGGGTTGTAGTCGTGGACGGCCAGGCGCCCACACCAAACCAGCATGCCCTTGTCTATGCTGATGTCGCGGTTGGGCTGGTACAGCTCCCCAAACCGCGACAATACATGGTCCAGAACAGGGCGCACCTTGTGCAGCCTGTCACCGCCATCGACAGCCCGGGTGTCACTGAAATGGAGGAACCGCCAAATCAGATCAAACCTATTCCTAGGCATAGTATCGGTGAAGTGCGGGGTCGCCAAAACTGGATCCTTGGACCAGTACATACTGAGAGTAGGCTTCCGAATAACCCCAGTGAGAAAGAACAGCCCAAAGAAGCGCTTGAGCTCCTCCACGCTGACAGGCGTCCAAGCACGTGCCCTGCTACCCGGCATGTTCGCATCGATTAGGGCAACGGTTTTCTCCGCATAAATGTTTGTTTGACGAGCTATCAAACCAAGAAAATCCTCCGTCAAAAACAGACCCAGGAAGTCGACGGGCCGGTCGGATACGAGTGCTGCCGCATCATGCAGTGGTCCTGGGCTGGCTGTGAACGGGATGTCGGTTGGCACCCAATCCTCATGATGCCAGGTCTCCTGGCTCCCACCACAAGCAGCTGACCTGCTCCTCGCATGCCCACTCGCACCCACTGCCTCCTCCCTCTTGGTATGGTACAGAGTGAAACACTCTCCAAGATGCAGGGGGACCTTGCACGATGTGCAATAGGTTGATGTTTCCTTTCTGAGGCCTTTTCTTGTACACACCCTGCACGCTCTTGTTGGTTGCTTCTTTTTGGTGGATGCGTACTTCCTCGTACGATGTGTTGCCATTGTGCCACCAAATCTGCTCGGCGGGTCTTTCCTTGGGGCCCTAGGATCGCACTGCCTGCCACCCCCCACCTCCTGGCTCCCACCACAAGCAGCTGACCTGCTCCTCGCATGCCGCCTCCCACCTCGTCCCTTTCGACCTGTAAATGATACAAATACACAATTATTACCATAACTAGTCTACCCCTACACCCTACTGTAGACACACATTCCTATAATACATAGTTAGAAACGTTGTGCGTGAGAAGTCAGAGGTCAAAGCACAGGGTCAGAGGTCAGAGTGCAGGGTCAGCCTATTATTTGTTAGGCTATTTGAATACACCATTTAGCCTGTTAAATCGGCTAATTGTTTTTTTTCAACCCGTTAATAAATATGTGTTAATTCACTATTCGATGACATGCGGTCGGGCTGCCCCCGTGTTCAAGTGAGAGACTTGAGAAATCACCTTTGACCAACTGTTATAATAAAATATTATATTTTATTTGACCGGTCACACGTTTAGCAGTACCTACCTGCAGATGAAACTACCTGCAGATGCTAGGGATGGGCATTTTAAAGAAAAATCCAGATCGATTGATCGCATGCTATACTCGATTGATCGTGTATTACTCGAAAAGGGGAAAAAAAACTTTAAAAAATATTAGAGCTGGGCCGTTAACGCCGTTAACATGCTGCGTTAACGCGGGACTATTATCGCGCGATAATAGAATTGACGCCATTAATCTATTTCTCAAAGTTGGGTCTGGGAGTGTGATGTATTGTCCTTAAATACTTGCCGTAGTTTCCAGCATCACGCTGTGGTCCCAGGAAGTGATTGCACAAGTATGTAGGCTACCTGAGCTGTGGTCTGAATAACGTGTCAAACTAAAGTAGTGGTCCGGTAATCATTGTTATACAGGTGAGGTTAAGAAGTCCTCAGGATATAACACAATTCGGCGATGAGGACGTCTGAATCTGCGCAATGCAAGAAAGAAGAAGTCCGTCGGAACCTTTGTTTTCCATGTTAGCTTAGCGAGTTAGCATGTTAGCTCACGTCGTGGCCCGGCACTTGGAAACATCTACAAGAAGAGGAAATCCACTTTACACACTAAAGAAAGGATCAACTGGACTATCATGAGTGTTTACAACAGAAATGGCTTGGGTTATTGGAAATATTGGACCGTTTGATGACAATGTGGAGCAATGGAACTATTAGCTAATAGCTGTTAGCTATACTTCATTATAGCTAATGGAATTGAAGAGATTGATTGATTGAAAAGTTTATTAACAGATTGCAGAATGGGTACAGTACAGTACAATACATAAAATTGTTAAGGGGATGCAGACCAGAGAAAGACTTTCGTCTTGTTTACATCAGGGTCCCCCATTTTCAATTCATCATAACATATATGACACACACGACATACAGATAGACAGTACTGCTACATCTATACATTTATGACATACCAGATTTGCAAATACAGAACTGTACAGAAATACAAAGTGTCCAGAAAAAGTGTATATACATTTGACGTAGAAACTGTACATTGGAGGAGGTTGGGTAGGTGGGGTGGGGTTGGGTGGGGTGGGGGGGGGGCGGAACTGTACATTGGAGGTGGGGGGGGGGGTTGGTGGGGGACACTGTACACTGTACATTGGAATACTGACAAAGCCATACTTGGTCATTTACTGTACAACTGGGTTAGGACATTTGTAGGGGCCAGTTTCGAATTGCAGTCTCCCGTAGGTGTTCTTTGAGAGTGTTTTTGAAAGTGGGTAGTGATTCACATTCCTTTACAGCTTTGGGTAGGGCGTTCACCATTGATGTGGCATAATTGCGAAACGTGTTTAGTCCCTTGTTTGAGCCAAATCTGGGTTTAACATGATTTGTGGAGCTCCCTCTGGTGTTGTGATCGTGGTATTCACTGACCTTTGGGAAGTATTTTGACATGTACGTTGTACCTTGGTCGTGTAGTGTATCTTGTAGACCAGGCCCATTGCAAGTTGCTGTACTCTGTCGTCTACTCTAAGCCATCCTAGGTTGTCAAAGTGGGCAGGGGTGAGGTGGGTTCTAGGAGTCAGGTCAAGCAGTAGTCTGACTAGTTTGTTTTGAGATGTTTGTAATTTGGTTTTTAGTGCCTTTGAGGTGCTTTGGTACCATGAGGTGCAAGCATAGTCCTAGTACCCTTGAATGAGTGCTCCTGCCAGAGTCTTCAGAGTATTCTTGTTTACCAGAGAGGAGATCCGGTACAAGAATCGAGTTTGTTGGTTGACTTTTTTTTATTACATTGGATGCCATTTTGTCACAGGAAAGATTAGCCTCTAGGATGGAACCCAGGTAGGTAATTTCATCTTTCCTTGTGACAATATTGTCACCCACTGTAACTGAGAAGCCGTCGGTCTTGCTGAGTTTGTTATTTGAACCGAAGAGAATGGACTCTGTTTTGCCCATGTGTAATGATAGTTTGTTGTCGGCGAGCCGTATGCAGATTTTGCCTAGTTTCGAGCTGAGGGTTTTTTCAACCTGTAACTTGTTCTTGTCAGAGACCAGCAGGGCTGAGTCAACCGCAAACAGGAACAAGTTGCAGTCACAAGCTGACGACATGTAATTTGCATAAATTAGGAACAGTAGCGGTCCTAGTATGCTTCCTTGTGGAACACCACAGAGGACAACGTCTTCAGAAGCAGTGTGTGAGCAGTCAGTCTGCAGAAGCAGTGTGTGTGAGCAGTCAGTCTGCAGAAGCAGTGTGTGTGAGCAGTCAGTCTGCAGAAGCAGTGTGTGTGAGCAGCATGTGGTGGAGAACAGTTGTGCTCCACTCCCCCACGAGCGCCTTGCGCACTACACCACCTAGCCGCCCTTACAGAAAACATTATTATAAAATACAGAATACTTTATAATGCAGAAAACTTGAAACTTTGATGAAGTGAAAAACATATTTTTACTTCAGAAGATGTACAATAAACTGGGTGACTGTCATCAGAACCAACCATTGTTTCTGTGCATTAGAAAAGTATGATGGTAACATTCACAGTACGGTATACACACCAACAGTATACACAAGACTTTATAAAAGTATAAACTGGGTGACTGTCATCAACCATTGTTTCTGTGCATTAGAAAAGTATGATGGTAACATTCACAGTACAGTATACAATGATGGTAACCAACAGTATACACATAAGACTTTATAAAAGTATAAACTGGGTGACTGCCAGCAACCATTGTTTCTGTGCAAACGGTGTGTAAACCATTTAGTCCATGGACCAAAACATATGCAAAGCCGGCTTCTTTAGTACGCCGGTTAGAAAGAAGCGGCCAAATAACTGCAATAAACTATATACACAAAATGATCACCAGCCTCCACAGGACAAATGATGAATGGCGTTGACAAAGCTAGATCACTAATATCACATCTCATCTGCAAGTGGTCCACAAATGCCTATGCAATATTTACAACAGTGGCCCAAATATATCTGTGCAACGCATTTGTCTGGTACAGAAAACAGTACAACTACCCACTATGCTATACTATACTATACACACTCAGCTAGCTATACTATCTATCGGAGTGGTACACATGGTATGGTGAAGTACGCATCCACATGTTTCTCTCTATATCACACAATGATGGATTATTTAGAAGTATTCTGTACTTCTGTATGACTGTAAACTAATAAAGAAACTATTTAGAATAATCCTTCTTTGTGTGGTACAGAGCGAAGCATTTCTCACGGTGCAGGGGGACATTGCATGATGTGCAATAATATCTTGTCTCACTCCTGAGGCCACGCCTAATGCAGACCCGACATACCCTACATGGTAGCTTTTGCTTCGCGGTGGCTGCGTAGGCCACCATACCATGTGCCCCAAAGCCACCCACTAATCTGCTCTGCGGGTCCTCCTTTGGTACCCTAGGGTCGCGCTGCCTGCCACGCCCCACCTCCTTAGCCCCTGCCTCCTCCTCACCTCCACCTCCCTCTCCCTCTCCCTCCTCACCCCCTGTTGTGTGTCGTACCACACTGGTCACAAATTGGAGGAGTGTCCTGTGCTGTCCTCTGGGGTTCCTGGCTCTGTACAAAACAAAGGCGTTGAACAGGCATATTTGAAACAGATACATCACAAACTTTTTGGTCCACTTTGCACTCTTTCTTAAACAGGGGTAGTATGCAATGTTTCGATCCAACTTGTCAACACCGCTCATGCAATGATTGTGCGCCACCACACATGCCGGTTTCTGCACCGCTACCCTCCCTCTCTGACCTCTTTTCCACGTGGGTGCGTTTTCCATAGTGTCCTGGTGGAAGCTGGTGATCATCTTCACTATCTTCTTGCCCCTCCACGCTAGGACCATGACCCTCTTATTGTTACGAGCCATGGTCTTCCCCACCTCAAGGTTGGCACTTGTAATGTCCCTGATGACCTGAGGTTCCCCCCTTTGCCTCAGGGTGCCACAGATGTGGGTCTCTAACTGTAGGAGCCTGTCGGACAGGGCCACAGAATTGTACAGGTTGTCCATGTACAATCTGTAGCCCTGCCCAGCCAGGCGGCCAAGGAGCCCAACAACTGTGTCCCCGAGGTTCCCCGCTTCCCCACAGTAGGGTTGCATCGCAAAACAATAGCCGGTCTGCGAGTCGCACAGGATATACGACTTCATGCCATAGCGGATGGGCTTCTGCGGGTTGTAGTCGTGGACGGCCAGGTGCCCACACCAAACCAGCATGCCCTTGTCTATGCTGATGTCGCGGTTGGGCTGGTACAGCTCCCCAAACCGCGACAATACATGGTCCAGAACAGGGCGCACCTTGTGCAGCCTGTCACCGCCATCGACAGCCCGGGTGTCACTGAAATGGAGGAACCGCCAAATCAGATCAAACCTATTCCTAGGCATAGTATCGGTGAAGTGCGGGGTCGCGAACACTGGATCCTTGGACCAGTACATACTGAGAGTAGGCTTCCGAATAACCCCAGTAAGAAAGAACAGCCCAAAGAAGCGCTTGAGCTCCTCCACGCTGACAGGCGTCCAAGCACGTGCCCTGCTACCCGGCATGTTCGCATCGATTAGGGCAACGGTTTTCTCTGCATAAATGTTTGTTTGACGAGCTATCAAACCAAGAAAATCCTCCGTCAAAAACAGACCCAGGAAGTCGACGGGCCGGTCGGATACGAGTGCTGCCGCATCATGCAGTGGTCCTGGGCTGGCTGTGAACGGAATGTCGGTTGGCACCCAATCCTCATGATGCCAGGTCTCCTGGCTCCCACCACGACCTGTAAATGATACAAATACACAATTATTACCATAACTAGTCTACCCCGTACACCCTACTGTAGACACACATTCCTATAATACATAGTTAGAAACGTTGTGCGTGTGTGAGAAGTCAGAGGTCAAAGCACAGGGTCAGAGGTCAGAGTGCAGGGTCAGCCTATTATTTGTTAGGCTATTTGAATACACCATTTAGCCTGTTAAATCGGCTAATTTTTTTTTTCAACCTGTTAATAAATATGTGTTAATTCACTATTCGATGACATGCGGTCGGGCTGCCCCCGTGATCAAGTGAGAGACTTGAGAAATCACCTTTGACCAACTGTTTATATTTTATTATAATAAAATATAATATTTTATTTGACCGGTCACACGTTTAGCAGTACCTACCTGCAGATGAAACTACCTGCAGATGAAACTACCTGCAGATGAAACTACCTGTAGATGCTAGGGATGGGCATTTTAAAGAAAAATCCAGATCGATTGATCGCATGCTATACTTGATTGACCGTGTATTACTCGAAAAGGGGATTCTTTTTTTAATATATATATATATTCGAATGTTTTATTATTTTATCATTTATTTTTTTACTTATTTGTTCATTCACGTATATATGTTTAAGGAAACCAACAAACAGTTATAATCTTGCACATACATGTGAAAATATATGTAAAAAAAAATATATATATATATATATATATATATATATATATATATATATATAAAAATATATAAAAATGTAGGGCGAAGACCCGCCCTACTCTGCCTCTGATTCGCAGACTGTGGGTGGGGGGAGAACTCTTGATGGGATGCTGGACATGATTTGACCAAAGCAGAGTAGACAGACACAGACAGTGGAGCAGTCGGACGTGCAGAGCGCTGCTTGCAGAGGAGATAGCAGAGAATTGTGACTCGTTGCGTTGTGGCGATGTCTCGCAGATAATACATATGAAAAGTATAATAGCTAGACCTACAGTATAATACTGCTATACCAGCTGCTATAACAAAACAATTGGCAGTGTATCGGTCGATATGGATCAAAGACGATCGTTATCATCTCTAATAATAATGTTTGAAAACATTGGGTCTCATTCCCCAATATTTCCCAAAGACTTCCCTTGGAACCGACAGACAGAATCGACAACAAATTCACTCCGAGTCCCCAACGCGTGGGGAAGATGTCTTAAGTGGCTCAAACGATCACACCTGAGATACCGGCGATGAGGAATGTCACCATTCTGAAACATGAACGCGCGTCGCCGTCTATAGTCATTTGCATACAAAACAACGCCTCCAGAGCTCCTTATAAGGCAGGCTCTGTGCCGTGTGCAAATGAAATCGAGAAAAGTCAAGGGTTTAGACACACCTGTCCAGCTCATTAAATGCAACTAATAATTCAGCCGTGTGAAAATGGTGGCGGAAGCGCTTTGCGACAGTTCAAAATGAGATTAGATGAATGTATTGTCATCATTATACAGACTACAGGCTACTACTCGTGACCACCTGCTGCAGCTCGCGCGCAGCCCCCCCCCCCACACACACGCTCGCAGTATTGTATAGTCTACGTGCGTAATGAATGAATGCAGTAGGCTTATATTATTCTAATGACTTGTTTTATTAGGAGATCGCAGATATTGCGCTACATAGTACAGTCCACCAGTCCGCTGCCTGACTCTGGCGGCCTTAATGTGTACTGTACTTACTGTACATATAGGGCAGAGCATATAGTATCTACTGAATCCTAATGAAACAAGTAATTAGAATAATATAAGCCTACTGTTCTTTCATTAGACATGTAGGCTATACTGGCGCACACAAGACTTATGGAATATTAATGCAGTCTATTTCCACGTGATTAGCTTTAGTTCTTATTTATCCACGGTCATTTGCAGTGTTGGTGTAGTAGGCTACATAGTGTACTTCAATATCTGTTTTATTGATTAATGATATATTTGAAGGAATGCAAGTTATAGCTATATCAAACAAATATCTGTCCCATTGTACCAATCATGGGATATATTGCATGTTGGCTATAACCTGCATTCTTTCAAATGTATAATTAATCAATAAAACAGATATGTAACTAATAAATACAAATTCCACAGAAGGCATTAAATAATTCAATGATAATTTCACAATAATTGCATAATTGTGTTTGAATATCTGAGTAATTAAAGTAATTATGCATTTGTCCAAAATAGCTGGTTCAGATATGGTTAATCCAGCTGCCCTGCGATCCGATGCATCCATATTATTTATTTTTCCGACATCCACGTAATTTCTTATCATACAAATATTGTCATATTTATTTTAATTATGACTAAGTAATTAATTCTAAGGACATGAAGCCATTAAGAACATGGACAACACAGTCTGTCAAGTTAATAACATTTTCAATCAATCAATCAATCAATCATAAGTGTGCTCCTCAGCGCTCTTAAATCCTGCTCTCAGCCAAATCCAATCTCAGGGAAGTTTGGGGAATCTCTCTTTCAGCCCTAATATGTCGCAAATACGCCTGAGCGGAAATTTCTTGTCGTAAAATCCGTTCGGGAATGAGACCCATTGTTCCTGTGAATTACATAGTTCTTCGTCCGAGGTACTCATTTCGACTTGCCTTCACAGAGAAGCTCGTCGTCCTCTTCCTCTTCGCCATCTGTGCTCTCCTCTTCGTCACTCTGTTGGTGGAGGGCAGGTGTGTCGAGAGTGGCGGCACCAGGACGCTCTGGGCTCGCTGGCTGGAGCAGACAAGAGGAGAGAGAGACACTTCAGACAGAACTCATGCCGCCACACACACACCCAGTGTTTCCAACAGGACTTTGTGAGACTGTGTGGTGGGTGAACCTCTGCCCCTCTAGGGGGGTAACTAGAGCATACATTTGAGCCATCAAAGAAATGAAGCAAAAGTGGTTACCTGTGTTGAAAAGTGGTTCCTTCCATTTGCACTGTTTAATCAGATTGTTTGTGCTTTGGTTTTGTGCCACTTGGATTACTGTTCTGTAGTGTGGGCTTCTGCTTCAAAGCAGTCGCTAAATAGGTTACAAGTGGTACAAAATAAGGCAGCAAGACTCGTTCTTGGTTGTTCATATAGGACTAGTGTTGTTCAAATGCATGAACGTCTTAGTTGGAGGAGTGTTGAGAAAAGACTTTCTGCCAACCTTTTAATTTGTTTTCATAAAGTGATCACAACCCACAGTCCTAAATATATCACGGATAAAATAATTTACGCCTCAAATGTGCACATGCATTTTACCAGAGGGGCAAGTAGAGGGCAGATTATTCTACCCCATACAAACACTAACAGTATGCAAATAACAGTTTTATATAGGGCTATCAGGGCATGGAATTATCTTCCAAGTGACATACGTGACATAAGAGGTGTAGCAAGCTTCAAAAATAAATTAAAATCTTACATGTAGCCAATATTGACAATGCTGAGATATGCAATATGTTACCGTTGATGTACATATTTAGATATAATATGTTTGTGTGTTAATGTTGTTGTGGTTCCTCGGTTGGTACGTCTTGCTATGTTGTGTTTCCTTATTTGGTATGTCTTGCTATGTTTTAATTGTATTATGTTTTAATTGCAATGTATATGTTGTAATGTTTTAATGTTGTCTTGGACCCCAGGAAGACTAGTTGACGTCTCGGCGTCAGCTAATGGGGATCCTTTGCTAATAAACAAAATAAACAAATAAACTGGTTTATTTTTTAGAAAATAATAATATATACTGGATTACTATTACGACTACTACCAATGCCAATACTACTAATACATCCCTATTGGCAAACTTTATATAAAAAAAAAATATATATATATTTCCGGTTCATTATAAAACTGTGGCGGGACTAATTAGACTGTGGCACCAGGACGCCACAGTCTAGGTAATTAATGGAAAACACTGCACACCTATGCCCGTTGGTACAGTGCGCGTCCTAGCGATTCCCAGTCGTGTTTAGCGCCAAACCCCGCCCCCATGGCGTGACGAACTGCCATGGCCTCCGATGTAGCGCAGTGATTGGCTGAGGCGCTCTCCGCGCTGCCTTCCCTCTCTCTACTGTACGTCAGCATTAAGCTGTTAGCTAGAAGCTAACGTTATGCTAGCCTTATTGTCACTAGATTTCTATGGTTAGCTCACTAGCTACTAGGGATGCCCCGATCACGTTTTTTGCCACCGATACCGATCGTCTATGAGCCATATCGGCCGATACCGATCGGTTTTGGTTTTATATAAAAAAAATAAAAAATTAAATATAATATTTTTTTTATAAATATATTTAATTATACATGTAGTTGAATTATCTGCGAGACATCGCCACCACGCAACAAGTCAAAATGCTATATATATTCGCATCGGTGCACCGGCATAGACTTTCACAATGCTAGTGCACCGGTGGAATAAGTGGCACATCGGCTAGAATTCAGGTTGAACTCGCGATGCATCTGTTGTCAGCGTCTTTGCATCGGTCAAAACCGTGAATAAATGTGCATGTATACAATATACAATACATCACATGTAAACACAAAAACACAAAGCAGAATAGTCTACATGATAGTAAAAGTGTGTAATACAGGGTAATACAGTAATTTTGCAGTTGGGACCCGACTACAGAAAGCAGCAACATTCTTCTTGTAGGAAGTTATGTAATACAGATTTAAATTCACCAAGAGAGACCGGGGTGTCTAAGTGGATATGGTCCTGTAGCCCATTCCATGCCCAAGGTGCGAAGCTTGAGAAAGCTGTTGCTAGCTAACCCTGCTCAAGACAGAGAAAACATCTGAGCTGAGTAAGGAAATGGTGGGGGGGAGCGGGGCATCTCTCTCTCTACTGGTTCAATTAATGTAGAAAAGTAGAAAAACGTTGCACTATAAAAACGAACTGGATAGTTGATGATAATAAACATTTAACTTCATTAGCTGAAGTATTCTAAAATCATTTAAGCCATTCTCCTTTTCTGTGTGTGTGTGTGTGTGTGTGTGTGTGTGCACGCGTCTCATATCTGGTCTGACATCAGAGGAGTTTGATAGTATTTACTGAGGATTGCCAGATAATGTTGATATTTAAAACACAAAAAAAATTATAATACAAAATAAATATACATGATCATGCAACATAAAAAAATTGTTGTAGGAACAGTTTGGGAGAGGGAGGTAAGGGGTTTTAGATTGTGTGTTGTGAAGTTTACTTCAGAGAGGGAGAGTAAAGTACAGAAAAAAAGGTACCGTTGGGTACCGGTATAGATTCCCAGGTAAAAAGAAAAATGTTCAGACTCGGTGTCCCGAACAGACTCACCGCATAGGCCAGATGCAAGCCGCATTTTACAATAAACCTCTGTGGGGCTGCTTAAAAAAATGTATAATCGCAAATGTAATCGCAATATCTGTCAGAAAAAAATCGCAATTAGATTTCCCAAAATCGTGCAGCCCTACCATGCAGAGCATGTGAGCGGCCGAGAAATCCGCTCTTCGCTCTGGACGGCTTAGTTCCGCTCTCATTCGCTCGTGTTGGCCCCCCCCCCCCCCAAGCTGCTCTACGCTCGCTCAGCGCTCACCTTCATTTGCGCATCAAGTGCTCTGCGCTCCAGCCCGCTCAGCAGAAAGAAATTCTTTTTTTGGAGCATGATGTAGATTTGCTTGATTTGACCAAACTACAACAGTCTGCACCCCCTGGGCCCCTTAACAATTGTTTTTATTGAGCCGTATTGTGCCCATTCTGCAATCTGTTAAATAACGTTTTCATCCATTCTACTATGCTAATGTGCGCTAGCCTAGCCGCAATGCTAATGTTTATACTGGCAGATCCCATTCACGTTAGCATGTAAGCTAACAACATCAGGGCTCTTTTTGTGAGACTAAACTCTCCGCTCTTGGTGGTGGTACAATGTGTTGATGTTGGTTTCGTTTCATCAATAAGGCAGAACATATCCTTTTTATCCTTTTCTTTTTTATTGCACTTTGTTTGTTTCTTGCTGAAAATAAATGTTGCTAAATAGTTCACAGAGGTGATTTAAAGATGGCGGATTTCTATTTTGACTTAGCAGGATGTGTAGTGACGCGTTCACCCTTCTGATTGGTTGAAAATGGCCTTCATGTTTGAACTACATCGCCACCTATTGCTTTTGCATTGTACTACATGTATTATTAAAGGAGCTCCCGTCTTATACGGAGCTACTGAGCAGTTTTGATCCCGCAGCTAGACTGGCTGACGCGCCGTTCTACTCCTGGTCTCATACCAAAACAGTCCTTTGTCCCAATGATACGTGCAGGCAGCTTTACTGGGAAAATGGTGTTTATTTTCCCTCACCGTCAAACAGGATGTCTTCATAAACTGATAAAATAATAATGAACACAATAACTAATTAGATAAACATTTCGACCTGTGATCTGCGTCGTGCGTGCGGTCAAAAACCATTGCCCTTTCCGGGTCAAAACTCCTCCTCATACAGGTGTACCTGACGCTTAAATAAAAGAAGCGCCACCCCCTGGTCACATAAATCCACTGCACATTAAATCCATTTTGGCCGTTACACACCGGCCCCTAATTGTTAAGGCAGGCAGACATAACAATTCAAAAAATAAATAAACAAAACAAATAAGAGCCAAAACATGTCATCTACATTCCATGAACCAAACACAGTTGTCACCGGCCTTACAATGGTGCTACTTTTAGTCTGCAATTTCACAGAACGCACCAGACCTTGTTTGTCTGGAAATACCTCCAGAACCCTGCCAAGTGGCCAAGACCCACGAGGAGCTGAAGAGTCCATGATGACCACAATATCACCAGCTGCCAAACTCCTTTTCCTCTGGTTCCACTTTTGCCTCTCTTGAAGCAAGGGCAAGTACTCACGTACCCATCTTTTCCAGAAAAGATCTGAAAGATACTGGACTTGCCGCCATCGTCTTCTTACATACTGGTCATGTGGATCGAACACTCCAGGTGGCAAAGCTGGTTTACCCTTCAGAGAAGAAGATGGTTTGGTGTAAGTGGCTCCAGGTCGTTGGGATCATCCGAGAGTTTGGTTATTGGACGGTCATTCAAAATGGCCTCCACTTCACAGAACACTGTATGAAGCCCATCATCATCCAACCTCTGCTGACGTAGGACAGAACTGAGAACCCTTCTCACCAAGCGGATCATCCGTTCCCAGATGCCACCGTGATGTGAACCTGCCGGTGGATTAAAGCTCCAACGGATTCCAGCTTGTGCCAGAACTCCATGAATCTTGATTCAAAACGGCCAGAGCCTCCTTCAGTTCTCGTTCTGACCCAATGAAATTGGTACCATTATCGGACCGTAAGTGCGCCACTTGTCCTCTCCTGCTGATAAAACGCCTCAGAGCATTGATGCATGCGTCTGTGTCCAATGACACCGCGACCTCCAGATGGATGGCCCTGCTTGCCATACAGGTAAATATGACTCCGTACCTCTTACAGGTTGATCTTCCTTTCTTCACTTCGACTGGTCCAAAGTAATCTACCCCTGTGTTGGTAAAAGGTGGTAGGTCAGGAAGGATTCTGTCTGCTGGAAGATCTGCCATCTTTTGCTCCACTGCTCTGCCATTGTAGCGTTTGCAAAAGCTGCATTCAGCGATTATCTTCCTAACAGCTGCATGGGCGTTGGTGATCCAAAATCTCTTCCTCACTTTGGACAGTGTGTGAGTCCTTCCACCATGTCCCAGATTCTGGTGTACATGCTTGAGAATGAGCATTGAAACATGCTGGTCCTTGGAGAGAATGAGCGGATGTTTCGCTTCCTCTGGCATTGATCCTCTGCTCAGTCTTCCTCTACTTTTGCCTTCTCATTATTTAACATGAAACCAAGAATTGCATCTTTTATCTTGGCTGCCATGTTAAATTTACGTTTTCTGCTGGCTTCCAATTTGCCACAATGTTCTGCAACATCCTTGGCAGTCATTTTAACGATTTAACGTTTCCCAGTGACGTCACCGCTAGCAGCGGAGCGCACTGGGGTCTCCATGGAAACATTTGACGCTGGTTTGCGCGTCTCCATGTTATTAGATAGTCAGTGAGTTAAAACGAGATGGCTGGCGAGTCGCGCAACAAAGTCAATACAAAAAGGTCCGCGCGTAAAAGTAAAAGTCAAGTGTTATTCCACTTCAGCAACCATGGATTTATGCTCAACCCCAAGTTATAGCGCTATATAAATGCCGTTACATGTATATTACATCAGTTTAAACCACTGTGTGATCGTGTACACTGAGCGGCTGGGAGCGGCTCGGAGCGGAGGAGAGCTCTCGCTCTGGAGTCACTCTGACCCATTTTAAAGCCCACTCCGCGCTCACTTCAAAATCCACCCGCTCCGCTCACATGCTCTCTTACCATGACAACAACACTAACGTTAGCTCTGTGGTCAGCCAGGGCTTGAATAAGGTAGTGGTTACCATGACAACAACACTAACGTTAGCTCTGTGGTCAGCCAGGGCTTGAATAAGGTAGTGGTTACCATGACAACAACACTAACGTTAGCTCTGTGGTCAGCCAGGGCTTGAATAAGGTAGTTACCATGACAACAACACTAACGTTAGCTCTGTGGTCAGCCAGGGCTTGAATAAGGTAGTTACCATGACAACACTAACGTTAGCTCTGTGGTCAGCCAGGGCTTGAATAAGGTAGTTACCATGACAACAACACTAACGTTAGCTATGTGGTCAGCCAGGGCTTGAATAAGGTAGTTACCATGACAACAACACTAACGTTAGCTCTGTGGTCAGCCAGGGCTTGAATAAGGTAGTTACCATGACAACAACACTAACGTTAGCTCTGTGGTCAGCCAGGGCTTGAATAAGGTAGTTACCATGAGAACAACACTAACGTTAGCTATGTGGTCAGCCAGGGCTTGAATAAGGTAGTTACCATGACAACAACACTAATGTTAGCGATGTGGTCAGCCACGGCTTGAATAAGGTAGTTACCATGACAACAACACTAACGTTAGCGCTGTGGTCACTGGTCAGCCAGGGCTTGAATAAGGTAGTTACCATGACAACAACACTAACGTTAGCGCTGTGGTCACTGGTCAGCCAGGGCTTGAATAAGGTAGTTACCATGACAACAACACTAACGTTAGCGCTGTGGTCAGCCAGGGCTTGACAACCAGTAAAAGCACAAAAACACATCCTCAGTTGGTGCTGTGAGTAGAGTTGTTCCGATACCAGTATCGGAAATGCCGCCGATACTGCCTAAAATGCTGGTATCGGTATCGGCGAGTACGCGTAAATTCTAGCCTCCGATCCCATGACGTCATTTATCTCCTGCGGAGAGTGAGGATTATAAAATGAACGTGTTTTAAAGTGTGATGCTGTTTGTCATTTTAACAGCAGATACACTTTCTTAAATTCCATTGTCCCCGACAGAGCGTGTGACGGGATGTGTTTTGCTTGCTGGTGTTATGATAACATTAGCTGAAAAGCTAGCTAGTTGGAACAACATCCGCTTTAACGTTACATCAAATCAGATGATCGCCTGTCCTTTCTCCAGGACCTGACACTGTCCGTCTATCAACAATAATGCACCCACGGTGAATCGTATTTAAGTCAAGTAGCTACTGACTAGCGTTAGCTGACTAACGTTATCAAATGTCAATGCGGGGAAGACGAGCTAGGTCAGCTAGCTTAGCTTGATAACGGTACCGTGGCTAAAGTTGGTGCTATTCATAATGCAGCAATAATGGCTGCAGACCTGCAAGCAAAGTACAGCAAGTTCCAAGTGCCAAAGGATAAGAGTCTGAGGCGGAGTCTCAAAAGAGAATGTTGAATATTTATTTTGCATCGAAAATCACCACATGAACGTTACTACTAGCCAGAGCATCTGCTACTAACAGACTGGGTAGCGAGTGCAACACCGTCTAACGTCCATGCGGATCATTGGAGTAGGGTATATCTGCAGTGCCGCAGCCCCATACTCATTGATTAATGATACTAATACTAATCTATACAATCACCTGTTGTTGAATAAATACCATTACTTTCTAGTTATTACTAAAAAACAGTATATATAAAACAGTATCTGTAAAAGAAATATATATATATATATATATATATATATATATAATTTATATAATCGTTTTTTTTTTTTTTATGTATGCAATGGTATCGGATCAGTATCGGTATCAGCCGATACCCAAAGCTTAGGTATCGGAATCGGATCGGGAAGGAAAAAATGATATCGGAACATCTCTAGCTGTGAGGCCCGGTTCCACGACACGTAAGCCAATGAAAATGATGCAGGCGGGGTTTGGAGCCAATAGTTAGGACGCTGTTAACCTCGTTCCCAGTTTTTTATCTCCTCCGTGAGATAAAGCCTGGTAAAGAACTACGGCCGAAAGTGTCTATGGGGTAGAATTTCCGGTGTATACTTCCCCTGGAAGCTTCGTCCGAACGGACCAAACTTTTCCCGAATCCTGTCGGCAAACAAGCTAGAACATCCCGGTCATGTAGTAAATTCTTCAGGCAAAGCCGCTGCAGTGGCTTAAACGAGGAAATATTGTGCACTTCACACGTTTCTATAATTGTTTTGTCAAAACCGGAAAGCCTGTAGCCTTACACTTCCGATTACACACTTTAGGAGGCATATCTTGTCCAGCCTAGGACGCCGTTGGTACTCACCAGATCCACTATTTGTGTTCGTTCAGGTCTTTCGCCGACACTGCAAGGAGACACAAATCAAACTGGGTTATGTAGTCGCATTGACAACAAAAGGTTATGTATCAGAGACTGAAACAGTCATGTTATAGAGATACTCTTAAAACTCAGCATGTCAGCAGTGAAAATGATCAGACTCTTGTGACATGTCACTAACACAGTCTATAAATTCACATTAGCAATAGCAGGCTAGTCTGTAGTATTAAAGGAACGCGGGAACATTATGAGAAATGCCCTTACAGTTTTCTCTAGAGTCAGACAAGAATTTCCTCTCTGTGCGTTCAGTAGAAAGCTATCTGGCACGCTGCACGCTGGTGCCGGGATAACAGCCTACTCCTGAACATTGGTAAAAACCAAGGAGCCGATTGTGGATTTTAGGAGAATACAGCAGGGGACACGCACACGCCGTTGTGGATAAATGGGGCTATCATGGACAGGGTGAGCAGCTTTAAGGGAAAACTCCAACATTTTGGGAAATTAGCTTATTTAACATCTTCCCTGGAGTTAGACAAGAAGATACATACTTTTTTTGTCTCTGTGCGTGCAGTAGGCTTAGGGAACAGTCGCTCCGTTAGCATAGCTTAGCTTCATCACTGGAAGTGGGGCGGAGTTAGAGCCTGACGTTCCCTACAGTCACGAAATACACTCCAAATACAACTCCAAAACGTTCCTGTAAACATGTTGTGACCTGTGTATTTACCACATGGAGAAATTAAAAATAATTGAATTCGACAATTACGTTTTCTAAGCAAATATACTCTGAGAGACGAAGTGGTTTAATGTACATGTACATACTCTGAGAGACGAAGTGGTTTAACCACTTCGTCTCTCAGAGTATATTTGCTTAGAAAACGTAATTGTCGAATTCAATTATTTTTAATTTCTCCATGTGGTAAATACACAGGTCACAACATGTTTACAGGAACGTTTTGGAGTTGTATTTGGAGTGTATTTCGTGACTGTAGGGCACTGTAGGGAACGTCAGGCTCTAACTCCGCCCCACTTCCAGTGATGAAGCTAAGCTACGCTAACGGAGCGACTGTTCCCTAAGCCTAATGCACGCACAGAGACAAAAAAGGTATGCATCTTCTTGTCTAACTCCAGGGAAGATGTTAAATAAGCTAATTTCCCAAAATGTTGGAGTTTTCCTTTAAGTACCTGGGACTGGGAGTCCACATCACAGAGGACCTGTCCTGACATGGACAACACACATAGAATCTAGGCTTGGGCGGTATGACGGTATTACGGTATACCAGGATATTTCGAGATCCCGCCGGTATGATTCTCAATACCGTGACGTCACAGACTTGCGTGTTGTGTCAAGTGTACATATATTCATAGCACGGGGAGGCGCCGTGGCAGTCCGGCCCCTGGCCCCTTGGGTTTCTGACAATGTGGCCCCCTGAACAATTTAGTTGAATAGCCCTGGGCTATAGACTACTTTGCCCATCCTGAGCCTGCTATGATGCAGGTGTTTTTACATTGATTGATTGATTGATTGAAAACTGTATTAACAGATTGCAGAATGGGTACAGTACAGTACAGCTCAAAACATACAATTGTTAAGGGGATGCAGACCAGAGAAAGACTTTCGTCTTGTTTACATCAGGGTCCCCCATTTTAAATTCATCATAACATATATGACACACATGACATACAGATAGACAGTACTGCTACATTTATACATTTATGACATATCAGATTTGCAAATACAGTACTGTTTGTGATACCAAAAGAGTCTAGAAAAGAGAGTATATACATTTGACGTAGAAACTGTACATTGGAGGGTAGGTGGGGGGGGGGGGGACTGTACATTGGAGGAGGTTGGGTGGGACACTGTACAACTGTACAAGCAAAACTGTACATTGGAATATTGACAAAACCATACTTGGGTCATTTACTGTACATTGGGTTGGGTTAGGACATTTGTAGGGGCCAGTTTCGAATTGCAGTCTCCCGTAGGTGTTCTTTGAGAGTGTTTTTGAAAGTGGGTAGTGATTCACATTCCTTTACAGCTTTGGGTAGGGCGTTCCACATTGATGTGGCATAAAAACGTGTTTAGTCCCTTGTTTGAGCCGAATCTGGGTTGAACATGATTTGTGGAGCTCCCTCTGGTGTTAACTTGTGATCGTGGTATTCACTGACCTTTGGGAAGTATTTTGACATGTACATGGGTACCTTGGTCGTGTAGTGTATCTTGTAGACCAGGCCCATTGCAAGTTGCTGTACTCTGTCGTCTACTCTAAGCCATCCTAGTTTGTCAAAGTGGGCAGGGGTGAGGTGGGTTCTAGGAGTAAGGTCAAGCAGTAGTCTGACCAGTTTGTTTTGAGATGTTTGTAATTTTGTTTTTAGCGCCTTTGAGGTGCTTTGGTACCATGAGGTGCAAGCATAGTCGTAGTACCCTTGAATGAGTGCTCCTGCCAGAGTCTTCAGGGTATTCTTGTTTACCAGAGAGTTTAAGTTTAAGTTTAAGTTTATTTGGATCCCCATTAGCCACAGCAGTGCTGGGGCTATTCTTCCTGGGGTCCATAACACATAAAATACAGTTACAGACGTATACACTCACAACATTTACATGTCATACAGACAATTAAAACAACAATAAAAACCCTTATACACTCATACCATTTACATGACATACAGACCATTAAAACAACAATAAAAACCCTTATACACTCACAACATTTACATGTCATACAGACAATTAAAACAATAAAAACCCTAATCAAATTCATAATACAAGATAAAAATATCAGACACATACATTTTCATTTACGTACACACTATCTATTAGGGAATGTCAATTTCTTTGGTTGAAAATGTTGTTTTACCACGATTTTGAAACGGCATTTACTATTCTCCTGCTTAACATGTCTGGGAAGAGAGTTCCATTCCTGCATACCACGGAACATGACAGTTCGCTTCATTGCATTCGACCTCACTTTTGGAAGTGTAAAACCTCGTGCAGAAGAGGAGATCCCGTACGAGAATCGAGTTTGTTGGTTGACTTTTTTTATTACATTGGATGCCATTTTGTCACAGGAAAGATTTGCCTCTAGGATGGAGCCCAGGTAGGTTCACCACCCAATGAATGAATGAATGAAAACTTTATTTAACAGATTGCAGAATGGGTACAATACAGTACGGCTCAATACATACAATTGTTAAGGGGATGCAGACCTGAGAAAGACGTTTGTCTTGTTTCCATCAGGGTCCCCCATTTTCAATTCATATAGACATTTATGACATACACAACATACATGACATTTATGGCATAGGGACATATAGGTATTTATTTTAGTACTGATACATTTGTGACATAACGGTATTCAAATATACAGTACTGTTACCCCTAGATCCTGACAGAGTATATACATATGATGGGGAGGGGACTGTACATTAGATTTAGCCAAGAGCGAGTGAGTACACAGGTCCACTTGTCCATGGCACTTACTACCCAGCTTTGTAGTGGGTTGGGGGAATAGTACAGTAGGTACGCATATTTAAGGGAACCGCAAGGATGGTGTACTGGTGGGTGCTGTCCAACCGATTATAGTGGGCCGGTCTGGGCCACAAAAAAAAATTGACCTCCCTAATTTCTAAACCCTGGCCTGTCCTAACCTAGTTGTACAGTAAATGACCAAGTAAGGCTTTGTCAATATTCCAATGTACAGTGTAAAATGTGTGTGTGTCCCCCCCCCCCCCCACCTCCAATGTACAGCCCTCACCCAACCCACCCAACCCCACCCCACCCAACCAACCTCCTCCAATGTACAGTTTCTATGCCAAATGTATATACACTCCTTTTCTGGACACTTTTGTATCACAAACAGTACTGTATTTGCAAATCTGATATGTCATAAATGTATAGATGTAGCAGTACTGTCTATCTGTATGTCATGTATGTCATATATGTTATGATGAATTGAAAATGGGGGACCCTGATGTAAACAAGTCGAAAGTCTTTCTCTGGTCTGCATCCCCTTAACAATTGTATGTATTGAGCTGTACTGTACTGTACCCATTCTGCAATCTGTTAATAAACTTTTCAATCAATCAATCAAGGTCCTGTATCACAAACAGTACCGTATTTGCAAATCTGGTATAGATGTAGCAGTACTGTCTATCTGTATGTCGTGTATTGTGTTATGATGAATTGAAAATGGGGGACCCTGATGTAAACAAGACGAAAGTCTTTCTCTGGTCTGCATCCCCTTAACAATTGTGTGTATTGAGCCGTACTGTACCCATTCTGCAATAACGTTTTCAATCAATCAATCAAACTGGTCCGCATCCGCTTCCATTCATTGTGCTAAGCTAGGCTAACTTGCAGCATGACAGCTTCTCCACTGAACGCACAGCGAGGACACTGGTCTCTATCTTCTGGTCCGACTCTAGAGAACACGGTGAGGGTTAAAGGTCCGACTCTAGAGAACACGGTACTAAGGGTTAAAGGTCCAAGAGGCTGCTAACTAAACTAACGTGTTGAGCTGAAACTAAACTAAACTCACACAGATATCGTGGACAACACTACTTACACATCGTGGAACGGGTGTTCCTCTCCATACTCTTTCAAATGTTTCTTCTGTTTCTCGGTCATGTTAGTGAGAACGAAGCTGTTGGTTCTTCTTTCTCTTCCCGTGTTATTATTATTATGTATATGATTGTATGTTATTATGTTGACATGTGTGGCGGCTGGCGGGGCTGCACGCGTGGGCTTCTTCTGCTGCTGCTGCTGCTGCGAGTAGGGTCCAGCTGCAGCGCCGGAGAATCCTCTCAAGGGGCAAGCCTGTGGAATGAATGAATGAATGAATGAATGAAAACTTTATTTAACAGATTGCAGAATGGGTACAATACAGTACGGCTCAATACATACAATTGTTAAGGGGATGCAGACCTGAGAAAGACGTTTGTCTTGTTTCCATCAGGGTCCCCCATTTTCAATTCATATAGACATTTATGACATACATAACATACATGACATTTATGGCATAGGGACATATAGGTATTTAGTACTGATACATTTGTGACATAGGCGGTATTCAAATATACAGTACTGTTACCCCTAGATCCTGACAGAGTATATACATATGATGGGGAGGGGACTGTACATTAGGAGGGGGTGGGTGGGTGGGAGGGGAATATACATACGGCGGGGAGGGAATATATACATGCGGTGGGGAGGAGACTGTCTATTAGGAGGTGGTGGGGGTTTTGGGCATTTACGGTGGCCAGTTTCGAATTGCAGCCTCCCGTAGGTGCTCTTTAAGGGCGGTTTTGAATGTGGGCAGGGATTCACATTCCTTTACAGCTTTGGGTAGGGCGTTCCACATTGTTGTGGCATAATTGCGAAACGTGTTTAGTCCCTTGTTTGAGCCGAATCTGGGTTTAACATGATTTGTTGAGCTTCCTCTGGTGTAGTGGTTGTGGTATTCACTGACCTTTGGGAAGTATTTTGACATGTACATGGGCACCCCGGTCGTATAGTGTATCTTGTAGACCAGGCCCATTGCAAGTTGCTGTACTCTGTCGTCTACTCTAAGCCATCCTAGGTTGGCAAAGTGGGCAGGGGTGAGGTGGGTTCTGGGGTTCAGGTCAAGTAGTAGTCTGACCAGTTTGTTTTGTGATGTTTGTAATTTTGTTTTAAGCGCCTTTGAGGTGCTTTGGTACCATGAGGTGCACGCATAGTCATAGTACCCTTGAATGAGTGCTCCTGCCAGAGTCCTCAGGGTATTCTTGTTTACCAGAGAGGAGATCCGGTACAAGAATCTAGTTCGTTGGTTGACTTTTTTTATTACATTGGATGCCATTTTGTCACAGGAAAGATTTGCCTCTAGGATGGAACCCAGGTAGGTAATTTCGTCTTTCCTTGTGACAATATTGTCACCCACTGTAACTGAGAAGCCGTCGGTCTTGCTGAGTTTGTTATTTGAACCGAAGAGAATGGACTCTGTTTTGCCCATGTGTAATGATAGTTTGTTATCAGCGAGCCATATGCAGATTTTGCCTAGTTCCGTGCTGAGGGTTTTTTCAACCTGCAATTTGTTCTTGTCAGCCACGAACATACGGTTATCCTTTATGCTTAGAGTTTATCTTTAGAGCAGGGCGATAGTCGATAGACCACCAGCCCTGATCCCAAACTCTAAGCATAACCGACTTCGAAAGAGGGCCTAAGCATAACCAGTTCGAAACAAGGCGGACATTAATTAAATGTTCAATCAATCAATCAATCAATCCATTATTTATAACACACGCTCACTTAAAACAGCGCACCTCCGAGCTGCTTCTATAGAAAGTAAGTTCGTGGCTGCCTGCCACAGGCTTGCCCCTTGAGAGGATTCTCCGGCGCTGCAGCTGGACCCTATTGGCTGCAGCTGCTGCTAGGGCTGTAGCTACCTCGCCATTAGAAGAGTTAGCACCACCTAGAGCACTGGAGTAACACTGTTTGGAGTGGCGTCTGATTGATTGATTGATTGAAAACTTTATTAACAGATTGCAGAATGGGTACAATACAGTACGGCTCAATACAAACAATTGTTAAGGGGATGCAGACCAGAGAAAGACTTCATCTTGTTTACATCAGGGTCCCCCATTTTCAATTCATAATGACATTTATGACATACACAACATACATATGAATTGAATTGAAAATGGGGGACCCTGATGGAAACAAGACAAACGTCTTTCTCAGGTCTGCATCCCCTTAACAATTGTATGTATTGAGCCGTACTGTATTGTACCCATTCTGCAATCTGTTAAATAAAGTTTTCATTCATTCATTCACATGACATTTATGGCATAGGGACATGCATGACATACAGGTATTTAGTTCTGTTACATTTGTGACATATACGATATTCAAATATACAGTACTGTTACCCATAGATCCTGACAGAGTATATACATATGATTGGGAGGGGACTGTACATTAGGAGGGGGTGGGTGGGTGGGAGAGAAATATACATACGGTGGGGAGGAGACTGTACATTTGGAGGGGGTGGGTGGGCGGGAGATAAATATACATACGGCGGGGAGAGAATATATACATGCGTGGGGAGGAGACTGTCTATTAGGACATTTCGTAAATGTTTGGACATTTACGGTGGCCAGTTTCGAATTGCAGCCTCCCGTAGGTGCTCTTTAAGAGCGGTTTTGAATGTGGGTAGGGATTCACATTCCTTTACAGCTTTGGGTAGGGCGTTCCACATTGATGTGGCATAATTGCGAAACGTGTTTAGTCCCTTGTTTGAGCCGAATCTGGGTTTAACATGATTTGTTGAGCTTCCTCTGGTATTGTGGTCGTGGTATTCACTGACCTTTGGGTAGTATTTTGACATGTACATGGGTACCTTAGTCGTATAGTGTATCTTGTAGACCAGGCCCATTGCAAGTTGCTGTACTCTGTCGTCTACTCTAAGCCATCCTAGGTTGTCAAAGTGGGCAGGGGTGAGGTGGGTTCTAGGGGTAAGGTCAAGTAGAAGTCTGACCAGTTTGTTTTGTGATGTTTGTAATCTTGTTTTTAGCGCCTTTGAGGTGCTTTGGTACCATGAGGTGCAAGCATAGTCGTAGTACCCTTGAATGAGTGCTCCTGCCAGAGTCTTCAGGGTATTCTTGTTTACCAGAGAGGAGATCCGGTACAAGAATCTAGTTTGTTGGTTAACTTTTTTTATTACCTTGGATGCCATTTTGTCACAGGAAAGATTTGCCTCTAGGATGGAACCTAGGTATGTAATTTCATCTTTCCTTGTGACAATATTGTCACCCATGGGCCACTGTAACTGAGAAGCCGTCGGTCTTGCTGAGTTTGTTATTTGATCCGAAGAGAATGGACTCTGTTTTACCCAGGTGTAATGATAGTTTGTTATCAGCGAGCCAGGTGCAGATTCTGCCGAGTTCAGAGCTGAGGGTTTTTTCAACCTGCAACTTGTTCTTGTCAGAGACCAGCAGGGCTGAGTCGTCCGCGAAAAAGAACAAGTTGCAGTCACAAGCTGACGACATGTCATTTGCATAAATTAGGAACAGTAGCGGTATGCTTCCTTGTGGAACACCACAGCTCACTGTGAGGGGGGGGGGGATAGAGTACCGTTTACCTCCACCATCTGTTCTCTCCCCTCCAGGTAGGATTGCATCCAGCTCACTGATAAAGTATCAAAACCAATTGCTTTTAGCTTGTCAATCAGAATGGAGTGATTGACAGTGTCGAAGGCCTTTTGTAGGTCCAGCATGACCATGCCGCAGTATTTGCCCGCTTGACCTATTGTTTGATGTGGTCGTTCAAATAGAGAAGGCATGGAGTGGGATGTTCTATGTTCCAGTTCTTGATTAAAGGCCTCTCTAGAGTAGGTTTTGAGGTCCCGAGATGTGACTGTTTTGTGACAGCCGGCCTTTTGTTTTAGCTTTTTGCGGGTACAGAAAATCATATAATGATCACTTAACCCGCATGCTATCACCCCTTTATTGGAGATCATGGACTTGTCAGAGGTCAAAATGAGGTCAATGGTGGTTTGTGTTGAATCACATACCCTTGTGGGTTGGGTGATTAGCTGGCTGAAACCGTGCAGATCAGAAAACCTACTGAAGGCCTTGAAGACGGGTGCTGCTTTACGTAGCATATCCGTGTTCCAGTCCCCAATAAGAATTTTTTTCTACACCCTCCACCCCAGCTAAACACCCATCAAGTGTGTCATAGAAGCCACTCTGTTCTGGCCGTCTATAGATTGTGCTTACTAGTACTGATTTCGCCCTATCGAATAAGATTTCAATCCAAACAGTTTCAATTTCGTCATGGTTAAGGTCAGTACGGTTGATGAATTTGGTATCTTTGTGAATATACACACAGACGCCACCTCCATATTGATTCCTATCCCTCCTGACTATTGAATATGATGACAATACATTTTAATCTAATCTAATCTAATCTAATCTAGTCTAATCTAATCTAATGATCTCAGGTCATGTTTTGTGTGCAAAACCTTTCCCATCATTTGCAGCTGTTAGCCTATATATTGCGGAGTAATTGCATATTTGCTTTTAAATGTAATGGAGTAAAAATAGACCCAAAAAATGGTAATACAAGAACAAGTAGGCGACAGTGGCTCAGGAGGTAGAGCGGTCGTCTGGTAATCACGAGGTTCCCGGTTCCATTCCCGCTCCTCCCGGGCAGAGCGCGTCGAAGTGTTGAGCAAGTCTTGCTCAAGGACACTTCAACACGCTTCTCGGGAGGAGCGGGAGTCGAACCAGGAACCTTCCAACTACAAGACGACCGCTCTATACCTCCTGAGCCACTGATAACAGGTGAAGGCTTAAATTGAGTGGTATTCCTCTTTACAAGTGACTCGCTTTATCCTTTTTGTTAAGGTCCACAGCCTCATCTGCAGCCAGTTATGATGGTTTTAACCTGATGATCATAAATAGAATATCTCCAGTAGTCCACATGGATGAGCACTGCCCTCAAGACTGACCTCTCCTGCCAGACAAAAAGGTCTCTATGGCCCAGCGGTCTATCTGCTGTTCGTAAAAAGTGACTGTGATCAATTATTGACCACAGTGCTATCAAGTTACTGTTTGGCTGTTTTAGCTGTTACCATGGTAGAAGAACCTCGTCCATTATTAACATGCCAGTGTCACTAGTGTCTAGTCTCCTCACTCAGGAGCGTTTTCAGCTCCATTTTGACGCGTCAATCGGATATATTAGCCCCTATTGTTCATCATCATCATCAATCATGGCTCGTCGGGTTGAAAGAGCGCGTGCGGCTTCAACGAGAGGGGTGTAAACAAAAAAAACAAAAAAAGAAGCAATGACCCAGCATTATTACTGCGCCGCTTCCACGGAGGGACCACCGCCGGTGAGACGGGAGAAAGATAAAGCTGGACGAACGGTCCGGTTTCGGGTGGCGTCCGCGTACAGCGGCCGCGTCCTCACCGAGGTATATGTCATATTATATAAATGTCATGATTAGTTTAGATTAGATGATTAGATTTGATTTTTATATCTGTATGTTGTGTGTGTATGTCATAAATGTCATGATGAATTGAAAATGGGGGACCCTGATGTAAACAAGATGAAAGTCTTTCTCTGGTCTGCATCCCCTTAACAATTGTGTGTATTGAGCTGTACTGTACTGTATATCACTGTAAAAAATAGGGATGTCCGATATTATCGGCCTACCGATATTATCGGCCGATATCGGCATACAAATGTGATATCGGAAAATATCTGTATCAATTTTCAAATTTTCTTTTTTTTATTAAATTCTTTTTTTTACATTTCTATAACCTTTATTTACCCAGGCAAGCAAGTAAGAACAAATTCTGATTTAATTTATTGTCAAAAGTATGCATAATGTTGTGTTAATTCCACAACAAGATGTGTAGTAATGTTAATTACCTGAAATTATTCCATTTTTTGGGGGGGGGGGGGGAAACCCTGCATATATCGGTATTGGTTGATATCGATATCGGAAATTAAGAGTTGGACAATATCGGTATATCGGTATCGGTAAAAAAGCCAATATCGAGCATCCCTAAAAAATAAATGTTTGTATATCACTGTAAAAAAATAAATGTTTTTTCACGGGAAATGCACTATTATTTTACAGGTTACTTTTGTGTTTCTACTTTAAGTGTAAATGCCAGAAAAAAATACAGTAAATTACCTTTTATCAAAATATTATTAACCATTAAATAAATGTATTTGATTTTTACTGTCATTTGACAGTAAGTATTTGGCAGACATTTACCGTTTTCTTGCAGCTCTTTTTCTTCTTACACTGTACCCATTCTGCAATCTGTTGTTAATTAAAGTTTTCAATCAATCAATCAATCAATCAATCAGGTGTTCAAGGACGAAGCGGCGGCGGCGGCGTCGTGGTCCGGCTCGGCGACGTGGTCCGGTTCGGTGACGGACTCTGTGGACTCGGACTGCAGCGCCAGCAGCCCGGAGACGGAGGAGCCGGTACCGGCGAGGAGCAAGGCCAACAGCCACCTGAACGGCCTGCTGGCAACGACGACGGACAATGTACACACAGTCTCCTCCCATCATTATGTATATATTTTCTGTTAGGATCATGGGGTAACAGTACTGTATATTTGCATGTCATATATGTCACAAATGTAACAGTACTACAGTATATACCTGTATGTCATGTATGTCATAAATGTCATTATGAATTGAAAATGGGGGACCCTGATGTAAACAAGATGAAAAGTCTTTCTCTGGTCTGCATCCCCTTAACAAGTGTGTGTATTGAGCCGTACTGTATTGTACCAGGGTTGGGCATCGTTTGGATTTGAACGATTCCGATTCCGATTCTCCATTTCGATTCCTGTTCTAAGCGATTCTCGATTCCGATTCTTTGAGGTGCAGGTCAAAACGTTAGGTTATGACTATAACCAAGTTCTGTTAGTTAGGGCGATGCTTGGCTTCGCCTTCTGCACTATCTCGCGTACGTGCACGCGTACTGAATAAACCACAAATGTACCTCTAATACCAGTATTAGTCTGACCACACCCCTCATCAGCTTACCTTCATAAGCAGGTGTGTGGTCACCTGCTCTCCTCCTTCCCAAGCTTTCACCACAAGGTGAGGTCAAGGGCTGCAGCGGCCGTCCGAAGCCAAGCATCGCCCTAACTAACAGAACTTGGTTATAGTCATAACCTAACGTTCTGTATCGTTAGGGCTCAGCTTGGCTTCGCCTTCTGCACAAGGGAGGCCAAGCGGAGCCACTTGGCTGACAAATACACCCCGCTGACAGCCCCCCAAAACCATCAGAACAGGGAGGGCCGAGCCCCCCCGACCCCCCCTAATGGAGGGTAGCCCCCCTATTAGGGACGTCACGGGAGGGCGACGGACCCGACCGTGCGAAGAGGCACTCAAGCAACTCAACGCACAGGGTGAGCAGACCGTGGCTTGACCCACGACTACACACACGCACAACCCGCATGCCACCCGGGAACGAACGGAGGAACAACCTCGTTACTGCCCCCAGAATCACGGGGTCAAGGGCAAACCCAACCCCGTGGCAAGGCCGTAGCAGCGGAGCACGAAGGAAGACCCAGACCCACCAAAAGGACTGGACTCCCTGGAATGGGGGCCCGGAGAAGTCCATGATGCCAGCATCAAGACCCCACCAGGTGGGCACGTAGTGCCCCGCCCCCCACATCGCCAGCGTATTCGGACAAAGGCCCCCAGTTACTGCACCTGGTATTCCCAGGCGGAACCAACCAGGCCAGTAAGCCGAGCGGGCCCCGTCCCCCAATAGTACACCGCCTGGCACACTGACCCTGCAGAAAAGGCAGTCAGCATGGCCGTAAGCACACAAAAAAGGTTAACCAACGGAAGCAGGCAGCGCACCGGGGAAAAAAACCAGGCAACAGGCTGTTAACCCTAGCCTGGAGACTGCGGACGAGACAGGCGCCAGAGGGGACAGCTGAACACAGCCGCCCCGGCGGAAGGAGCGTAAGCTGGCGGTGTTGCATGACCAAGCCTCCATTTAACAACCCCCACCCAGAGGGGTCGAGGCAGAGAAGGCTGACACGATTGGCAGACGTCATGAACGTGCAGGGGCACCCTCAACCGGTGAACCCGGGAGTTGACACTGCTCCAACACACCAGGGAACCAACCACCTCGGTGTTACCCAATGCGGTGGTTGTTCCTATAACCCCTCAAGAAAAAACTCCAAAACACACCTGCGGGTATACACCGGCTATACCGCAGTACAAGTGTTTCAGTTTCCAAAAAGGGTTAACCCAGGCCTACGGGTCGCAAACATCACTTCGGACCGGGCCTGGCGGTACGGGAAGCACAGGGTCACCAGAGGAGGTCAAAAAACCACCCCCACAGGCCCCTCTTCGCCATGCGTGAGAGAGGAGCGAAAAACAATGGAGAACCAGCCCCTAAGCACACCGTACCTGGTATTCCCCGGCGGTCTCCCAACCAAGTACTAACCAGGACCAACCTGTGTAGCGGCCGAGATCCGACGAGATCGAGCGCGTACAGAATGGCATGGCTGTAAGCCATGACGACAGTGCTGAGTAAAAACATACCCAACCAGGGTCTCCATAGCGCTTAACCCTGTGACACCCAGACCGACCTGGCATTTTTCCCCCTGAAAAAAGCCCAAGTCCCTCAGGGTACCAGAACAGCAGATCTGCATCCCCGGCGGACAACGGGTTCAACTGATCTGGACCAGCGTGACCAGAACCAGTCCCGTGCCCTAACCACGCCGACATGCCCCAGGAAAAGGGCAGATATGCGTGTTGATCTTAACATGAAAAGAAGGCGCCACCCAGACGTCGGGACGAACCGCGCCTGGTGGCCCACCCCAAGGGCGTGAGACCCCACTACATATGTTCAGATCCATCCCGTCATCATCCCCCAGACATGAACGAGGATCCGTCGACAACCCACCCAGGTCATGGGATGTGGTCGCCGGAAGAGGAAAAACCCCCATCTCAGTTGCTTTATAAAAACGCTGTTTCAACCACAAGCAACTAAGGCGTGCCAGTCAATCGCCTGTTTACAGCGAGCTAGCACTATACGTGCGTCGGGACACACCCCCATCAATGAACAGGCTATTTAGACCTGCCATTGAATCCCCAAGGCGCCCAGGGGAACGACAAGAGGGGTGTGACACTCCCTAACTCCAACACTTCTGGAATAGAAAGAAGGAAGCATCAACAGTATGTATCCCAGTCTACACAGCCGGGGTAAAAAATGTTCACATTTTTACATCCCACCACCCTCCCATAGGAAAGAGACGGGGATCCCCAGAGAGACTTCCCACGCGAGCTGTACAGATTGAAAAGAATATATTGCACCTTGAGCCATGTAAAAAACTGGTTTTAGGGCCTCCGGGGAAGAGGCACCGAACCCAAACACACTCAATAAACGAATTGAATCGAATATACATACAATAGAAAAGGACCCTTCTAGAGGGTCCACTCACTTTGACAATCTGAGGAGGAAGGCTCTGTACTCTGATGGAGGCTTCCTCACATGGATCACATGGAAGAAGGAGTCCGAACTCACAGAAGGCCTGAGTAGGCGCTTGGTGAGGAGGAGCCCTGACCACCCCCCCTGAAAACAGATCCATCACATGGACCTGAACAGCACACGGAAGTCCTACCAACAGAGACGCGCACGGTGACGTACTCTATGGCGGGGGAATTCCTGCGGTGCACACGCCCAATATACCAGGCCGTGGGACCAGGAACTCCCTCCCCCCCCCCCCCCCCCGTAACGTGCCGAACCGCCACGTGACGGGAACCTTGAAGGACAGGGGGTGTACCCCTGACCGACAGAACAATGGGGAGAGGAAAGGTTACCAGTTCACCCCTTTACGACCCCACACCCATGATACGACGTAACGACAAAAAGAGAATATGACACAGTCATAGTCAGCTCTATGAAGCGTTTCACAGCTCCACACAGCGCACGAGCTAACCTGCTATCTGATTTTTACTAAGGAAAAACACAGAATAGAGAGGGCTCTAAGAACCCCGGTCCAACATACACATGTGCTTCTGTGGCCAGTACAACCCAGTTGTAGGTCACATGACACACACAACCCATCATCATCACAATGAGAGAATACATCATTCTTGATTAGTATCGACCACAGGCCTTGCTAAGCACACGACAGCAACCAAACCAATTTCCCTTTAGGAAATAAGTTTCTCCAGCAGATTTAGCACAACCTCAGCAATCAAGCTGAGAGTTACATCGTATCCCTACCACACAAAAAGACACAATTAATGCACAACATGTCTGATAGGAGGTGATAAAGTCCCCAGGGAACCGGGGGGGGGAAAACACAATCCTCCTATTTCACCCTCAATACGGCCAGTTAAAACAGGAAAACCTGTTAATGTGTGAACTCACTGTCCATTGTCATTACAGTCTGAGAAAGAACATTCTTTTACTCACTCGTCACCAAGCATAGCTTCATAGGTTAGTTGCCTTAGTAGTGAGTACACGGTACACATAAACACCATGATGTTTCTCACACAACAACCAGATCAATACATCACGACCTGCACGGAGAAGCTACTGCCAGTGACAAAAACAGCTCACACACAACCCGCAACGTATCTCAAATGCATTGCAACAACACACGTTTTGGGAAAAAACACCGTCATTCACAATACATTTAGCAAGGTAAAACCAGAAGACGTGTTATGAGGGTCTGGCCAACCCCGTACCTGCCCGGAACGCAGATCAGCGAAGTGCAGTCACAAGCGTCCCGTGTTGTTCGATCCGGGCAGCGTCGCCGCTCCACCAGTCGCTACAGTCCTCTTTGTTGACGCAATCCCCGTCTAGGCTCGGGCAGGGTTGACGAACATCCCCTGTCAAGGATGACGTCGTGGTCAAAAGTGTAAAACATGTTAAAAATCAAAGCACGTTCAACAGAATAGCATCAAGCTAACGGCTGCTCCAGCCGTTCGGGTGCTATCGCTTCCGCTCGCGAGACGCCGATCTACGACGCACGCGATCAGGAGCGAGCTCCCGGCGGCGCGCGAGAAGCCAAGCCACCCCGCGCCAGGCCACCGACCGGCTAACCGTAAGCTATGAACATGTAAACAATGACATAACACTCACCCAGACAGGCCGCCGTTCTGAACCCTCCTCACTTTTTAAGAGAAAAAGGAAAAACAAGACGTCAACACCGCTTCACAACGGTGACAATAACACGTCCGGCGGAATCAGCACAGTACCAACTGGCCTGTATAGCTGACTTTGAACATGAATCTGCCGCTATCGCACATTACATGCACATATCCCCTCGTGAAGGAATACTCTCATTTGGATATGAAAGATGGGGTCTTAACACGGTGACAGAGAGAATCCACTCGTCCAGAACACACAGGGATCACCAGTGTCAATGGTCGCGGCCCACTAGTTAAAACTATAATGGTCGCCAGACCAAGGCCTTCTGTCGCCTAGACGGCTAAACAAAGGACCCTAGCCTGGGGCCGGTTTCCATAAACTTCGTCTAGTAGCCCCCATAGCACTAACAGACAAGTGGAGCCCGCCAGCAAACACTACTCACCCAACCTGGAACGCACCGCTCCTCACAACAGCGGCATGTCCGACAGTTCAGCTGTGGCCTGACAGGTTTCACCCCAACAAACACAGCAAGGAACTGCAGTTGAGAAGCATGCAGCGGCGTGCTCCCAATACGAAAACCGGTGGAGGGTTTGTAGAATGATCATCATCTTCTAGACACTCCAGTACGAAGACAATATCGCCGTATTTTCTCGAAAATAGTGAGAGAGAAAATAAAGATATGATGTCAACGTATCCTTGTTTCCCAAGCTGTTCCTAATCCAATTTCTTCCATCATGGTGTCAAGTGTGGGGATCTACCGAGGCACTTCTTCCTTGTGGTGAAAGCGAGAAGGAGGAGAGCAGGTGACCACACACCTGCTTATGAAGGTAAGCTGATGAGGGGTGTGGTCAGACTAATACTGGTATTAGAGGTACATTTGTGGTTTATTCAGTACGCGTGCACGTACGCGAGATAGTGCAGAAGGCGAAGCCAAGCTGAGCCCTAACGATACAGAACAGGTCACAGCTTATTTCGCAGGAGAAAAAGATTTATTTGAAAAATCCTTTATTTTTTTCATACTATTCACATTGTCAATTGACTTGATACAGTTTAATTTGGTTGCTGTACTGTAACTAGGGTATTAATTAAAGTAATTAAATAAATAAAGTAAAAATTATAATTAAAAAAAGATATATCGAAATTCAAACATCTTCTTAACGGTTCCGGAACCTGGAAGTTAGGAACCGGTTCCTATTAGAACCGGTTCTCGGTGCCCAACCCTGCAATCTGTTAAATAAAATTTTCATTCATTCATTCATTCATTCATTCATTCATTCATTCATTCACACAAGTCTCCGCCGGGCGAGAGCGGCTGTGAGCCCGACGACCTGCTGCTCTATGCCAGCGCCAGGAGGAGGCGCGGCTTCTCCTTCAGCGACAAGCGGGTGAACATCTGCAGCAAGAACGGCACCATCCGGGGCGTGATGAACAAAGTGAGCGCGGGCCAAGTGCTGTACAACAACCTCGCCAACGTGTATTCTGTGAGTCTACTTTTGGACTTTCTTTTGTCTACAAGCCGCGCGCAGTAGTTGGTGAACCTTAACCCTTTCACTACCACACTACTAGAGAAGGTCAACCTTTCACTACCACACTACAGATGGTTAACCCTTTGTTGTGTGGTAGTGAAAGGGTTAACCCTTTGTTGTGTGGGAGTGAAAGGGTTAACCTTCTGTAGTGTGGTAGTGAAAGGGTTAACCTTCTGTAGTGTGGTAGTGAAAGGGTTAACCGTCTGTAGTGTGGTAGTGAAAGGGTTAACCTTATGTAGTGTGGTAGTGAAAGGGTTAACCTTCTGTTTTGTGGTAGTGAAAGGGTTAACCTTCTGTAGTGTGGTAGTGAAAGGGTTAACCCTTTGATGTGTGGTAGTGAAAGGGTTAACCCTTTGTTGTGTGACAGTGAAAGGGTTAACCCTTTGCTGTGTGACAGTGAAAGGGTTAACCCTTTGTAGTGTGCTAGTGAAAGGATTAACCCTTTGTTGTGTGGTAGTGAAAGGGTTAACCCTTTGTTGTGTGGTAGTGAAAGGGTTAACCCTTTGTTGCGTGGGAGTGAAAGGGTTAACCCTTTGTTGTGTGGTAGTGAAAGGGTTAAAAAACACACCGTGACCGGCTAGAACACTGCGACCATTAGATGCAGGTCTAGTACAGGTCACTAGAAACAGTCATAAGAAGATCGGTGATGCAGCCTTTGTCAATTATGCCCCAAAATTGTGGAACACATTACCCATAAATATCAGGGAAGGCAACACGCTAGACATTAAAAAAATGTATTTCTATCAACGCATTTGATTAATCTTATGCCTTTATCACTGCACTTAAATTACTTGCACTACTAATTTATCTTGCACTATTTTATACTATGTGTTTATTATTAATTTTGTTTTTATTTTATGCTATTTAATTTGATCCCTGCGCCCCACTGAGGCTGGGTGTCTGTGGTCAACTATGGATTCCCACAGAGAAGAAAGTGTGAACGTTTTAGAAAGAGAGGTGCAGAAAGGTCCTTGTTGCTGTTCTAATCTAGGGAACAGACATTCCAGAACAGCACAGGCCCCAAAATTGTGTTTTTTTTTCTTTTCTATTTTTTCTTATTTTATTGTTCATGATTTTGTAACGAGATTTTGATGCTGCAATCTTTTATTGTGTTATGCATTGCTATTTCTGCTTGTTTTATTATGTCTTTATTATGTAAAGCACTTTGAACGGCAATCCTTGTATGAAAGGGGCTATATAAATAAAGTGTATTATTATTATTATGAAAAGTTTGGGATTCTTAATGTACATTGTAAAATGAATATGGATGCTGTTCATTTTACTCTCCCTCTCCCCCCCCCCCCCTCTCTCTCTCTCTCTCTCTCTCTCAGGGTTTCCGTGGTAACAGAACATCCCAGAGGAGGCTTCCGTGGGAGAAGGACTAAACAGGCCCAATAAGAGAAACCCGTTGGAACCGTTTGACCGAAAGGTCACCGAAAGGTCACGATAGCTGGAGTTCGTCTCACCGTCTCCGAAAGACGCCTCGGCGCGACATGTCATCGCTGTGTTTCTATCACAATATCCAGGAGGGTTCGGCGGTAGAAATAATCAAATCAAGGAGACTATAAAAAGAAGGAAGGGTCGTCGCGTCACGTGAATGCAAGTCGGTGTGTACAAGTGTGGAAACTTTCAGTTCGGCCGACGTTGAGTTGAACCGTCAGCCGTCTCCTCGTTTATGACCTCATTTAACCCTTTCACTACCACACTACAGAAGGTTAACCCTTTACTATCACACTACAGAAGGTTAACCCTTTACTATCACACTACAGAAGGTTAACCCTTTACTATCACACTACAGACGGTTAACCTGACATGATGACCCTTTCTTATTTTATAGTTTCCTTGGTTCCGACGCGATGACCCTTCCTTCTGTTATAGTTTCCTTGGTTTCTGACGTGATGACCCTTCCTTCTTTTATAGTTTCCTTGGTTTCTGACATGATGACCCTTCCTTCTTTTATAGTTTCCTTGGTTTCTGACGAGATGACCCTTCCTTCTTTTATAGTTTCCTTGGTTTCTGACGAGATGACCCTTCCTTCTTTTATAGTCTCCTTGGTTTCTGACGTGACGACCCTTCCTTCTGTTATAGTCTCCTTGGTTTCTGACGTGATGACCCTTCCTTCTGTTATAGTTTCCTTGGTTTCTGGCGTGACGACCCTTCCTTCTTTTATAGTCTCCTTGGTTTCTGACGTGATGACCCTTCCTTCTGTTATAGTTTCCTTGGTTTCTGACGTGATGACCCTTCCTTCTGTTATAGTTTCCTTGGTTTCTGACATGATGACCCTTCCTTCTGTTATAGTTTCCTTGGTTTCTGACATGATGACCCTTCCTTCTGTTATAGTTTCCTTGGTTCCGACGTGATGACCCTTCCTTCTGTTATAGTTTCCTTGGTTTCTGACGTGATGACCCTTCCTTCTGTTATAGTCTCCTTGGTTCTGACGTGATGACCCTTCCTTCTTTTATAGTCTCCTTGGTTTCTGACATGATGTCCCTTCCTTCTGTTATAGTTTCCTTGGTTCCGACGTGATGACCCTTCCTTCTGTTATAGTTTCCTTGGTTTCTGACGTGATGTCCCTTCCTTCTGTTATAGTTTCCTTGGTTCCGACATGATGACCCTTCCTTCTGTTATAGTTTCCTTGGTTTCTGACGTGATGTCCCTTCCTTCTGTTATAGTTTCCTTGGTTTCGGACGTGATGGCCCTTCCTTCTGTTACAGTTTCCTTGGTTTCTGACGTGATGACCCTTCCTTCTGTTATAGTTTCCTTGGTTTCTGACGTGATGTCCCTTCCTTCTGTTATAGTTTCCTTGGTTTCTGACGTGATGTCCCTTCCTTCTGTTATAGTTTCCTTGGTTTCTGACGTGATGACCCTTCCTTCTTTTATAGTTTCCTTGGTTCCGACGTGACGACCCTTCCTTCTTTTATAGTTTCCTTAATTGGTTCCGACGTGACGACCCTTCCTTCTGTTATAGTTTCCTTGGTTTCTGACATGATGACCCTTCCTTCTTTTATAGTTTCCTTGGTTCCGACGTGATGACCCTTCCTTCTGTTATAGTTTCCTTGGTTTCTGACGTGATGACCCTTCCTTCTGTTATAGTTTCCTTGGTTTCTGACGTGATGACCCTTCCTTCTGTTATAGTTTCCTTGGTTCCGACGTGACGACCCTTCCTTCTGTTATAGTTTCCTTGGTTTCTGACGTGATGACCCTTCCTTCTGTTATAGTTTCCTTGGTTTCTGACGTGATGACCCTTCCTTCTGTTATAGTTTCCTTGGTTTCTGACATGATGACCCTTCCTTCTTTTATAGTTTCCTTGGTTCCGACGTGATGACCCTTCCTTCTGTTATAGTTTCCTTGGTTTCTGACGTGATGACCCTTCCTTCTGTTATAGTTTCCTTGGTTTCTGACGTGATGACCCTTCCTTCTGTTATAGTTTCCTTGGTTCCGACGTGACGACCCTTCCTTCTGTTATAGTTTCCTTGGTTTCTGACGTGATGACCCTTCCTTCTGTTATAGTTTCCTTGGTTTCTGACGTGATGACCCTTCCTTCTGTTATAGTTTCCTTGGTTTCTGACGTGATGACCCTTCCTTCTGTTATAGTTTCCTTGGTTTCTGACGTGATGACCCTTCCTTCTGTTATAGTTTCCTTGGTTTCTGACATGATGACCCTTCCTTCTTTTATAGTTTCCTTGGTTCCGACGTGATGACCCTTCCTTCTGTTATAGTCTCCTTGGTTTCTGACGTGATGACCCTTCCTTCTGTTATAGTTTCCTTGGTTTCTGACGTGATGACCCTTCCTTCTGTTATAGTTTCCTTGGTTTCTGACGTGATGACCCTTCCTTCTGTTATAGTTTCCTTGGTTTCTGACGTGATGACCCTTCCTTCTGTTATAGTTTCCTTGGTTCCGACATGATGACCCTTCCTTCTGTTATAGTTTCCTTGGTTTCTGACGCGATGACCCTTCCTTCTTTTATAGCCTCCTTGCATCAAATGAGGAAACGGCATTAATTTGTATCAGTTGAATCCTTTAGATAAAGGGCCATAAGTACAAGTATAAATATACTGTAAGTATAAGTATGTTTCAAGTTTTCAAGTACGGATAGATAGTTGATGTTTCTAAAGCCTCTAAAGGGGCACTTCACCAAATAAACAAGGCTGGTTTTATTTTGCTCAGCCACATCCAGAAGCTCTAATAATCAGTTTAGCACGCATTTATTCATTTGACAGTTACTGCGTTTGAATGATGTCATCATCAGGGGACATTGAATCCTTGTTGTGTTAATCACAGCTCCGATACAATGGAGCCGAACGGCAAATTCGGTTTATGGCGCTAAAAAGCACCAAAATAATACACTTTAAAGACTCAAAAGCAACATTGTTTCCTTCCACAGACCATTTTGTGAGCAGTTTCATGTGTATGTTGAAAAATCTGTTGTTTTATTATTTAATTTTTTTTGGGTGAACTGCACCTTTAACTCTTTGGAGGGCGACTCCTGCTTTTACCTTGAGGGATTATTCTAAATAACTCACTAACAGTGAAAGAGCAGTGGCGCAGCAAAACATTCTGGGCTCTCCTCAGTACATGATGTCTCTGATCTTGTTATATTGTGGGTGCGAACGGGCGATGTATTTCACCTTTTTTTCTTTTTCAGACAATGTACAAACAGCGAGGGGTAAACTATAGGCTAACAATTTGGCTAGTTTTGACATCAAACTGAGAACAGATTTGATTTACAGTATTTCAATTGAAAAAATAAAGCAGAAAGCTTATCTGGCTGCATGTTAGCCTATAGCTTAGCACAATGAATGGAAGTGGACAGTGCCGGTTAGCCTAGGAGGCATTGTCCAACTAACACCTCTTCCCCGAAGGCTAACCGGCACTGTCCGCTAACATTCATTGTGCTAAGCTAGGCTAACATGCAGCCAGATAGCTTTCTACTGAACGCACAGAGAGGAAACTGGTATCTATCTTCTTGTCTCTCTCTGGAGAAGACGGTAAGCTAAGCCCGAGAGCTGCCTGAAAGATATCAACACGCCAACATTATGGGAAATGTGCTTACCGCCTTCTCCAGAGTCACACAAGAAGCTATATAGATACCAATCTCCTCTCTGTGCGTTCAGTAGAAATCTGTCCGGCTGCAAGCTATAGCCTAGCTTAGCACAAATGACTGGGAGCGGATATGGACCACTAGCCTAGCTTAAATCCCCGGGAGAGGTGTTTTTGGCCAACAGCTAGCTGGTCCGTATCCGCTTCCATTAATTTGTGCTAAGCTAGGCTATAGCTTGCAGCCGGATAGAGAGGAGACCGGTGTGTTCCTTTAACTACCACACTACCAAAGGGTTAACCCTTTCACTGCGACAATACAGAAGGTCAACCCTTTCACTGCCACACAACAAATGGTTAATAACCATTTCGCAACCACACAGCAGAAGGTTAACCCTTTCACTACTACCACACTACAGACGGTTAACCTTCTGTAGTGGCAGTAAAAGGGTTAACCCTCTGTAGTGTGGCAGTGACAGGGTTAAGTAAACGTAATGGTACTTGTACTTATATATTCAGTACCCTTTCCATCTCTGACAACTGCTCTCCTGTCCTCAAACGGACAAGACCGGGGTTAAAAACCTAGCAAGCCAACTACCTTTACTGACAACAGTGTGTATGTGTACTAATATTATGAGTAGCAGAACGCTTTGTCAGCTGTATTAACTGCAGCTGTTGAGACAGTAGTTTGATTTGGTTTATGAGTGCATTTTTGTATTTTTCTACGATTTTGTAAGTCCGTTATAAATATGAACTCTACTGTTGTGTGTAACATTTTGCTTGAGGGCGTGGCACATATACTTAAAATACCTGAACCTGTATATGTTTTGTAGTTTTGATGAGTATACAATCCTTTATACTGAATGTAGTCACAATTGTTCATGATTAATAAATCAGATATGCAGACAGTAGTTGAGTAGTAGTAGTAGTAGTAGTAGTAGTAGTAGTAGTAGTAGTAGTAGACAAGTAGTAGTAGTAGTAGTAGTAGTAGTAGTAGTAGTAGTAGTAGTAGTAGTAGTAGTAGTAGTAGTAGTAGTAGTAGTAGTAGTAGTAGTAGTAGTAGTAGGCTAGTACTAGTAGTCATATCAATTACTGTATGGTTCTATTCCACCAGTCTTTGTTTAGCATTGATTATTGACTTGTTCATTACCTTTGTAGATGAAGTAGGTTTGATTTTCAAATGCGATATGTTAAGGTGTTTTGTTTAGTCATATGTACTTGTATTTATTTTGACAACAATATGCAGCAATACGTTGTATGTAAACGCAACGATGTGCGTGTAAACAGACAATGATTAAAGTTTTGTAGTTTGTAAATTCTGCTTCCGTGGGTTCCGTGTTCTAATCTCAACTAAGTGATAAAGACGGGTTCAACTGGAGTTCTGTTGCCATGGGAAACGATTTGGGACCCAAATGTATTTCCTGTCAACTGTTGCATCCGACACCTGCAAATATAGTGAAGCAAATCACAGAAAGATATGCAAAATATTGATGTGTTTGTTATTGCGAGTGAGTAGGTGATTGTACTTTTTAGTGCGTCATGCATCTTTTAGGCTACACTTTCTATAGACAAGTAGCCTTGCTACTCTCCTCCTAAATTGTTATTTATTTATTTATGCATTTATTTATTTATTTATTACCTGTGCCTTCTACTGTCTACTGTCCCACAGACATTGCAACATGAAATCAAGAACTTTCAAGTACTTTCCCAAGCACTATTTTACATTTTGAAAGGGCATTTAAAAGCTATTTTCTTTTATTGAAAAAAAAATCGGATCCAATATTTATGGCTTAAAACCAATTTCCGACAATTAGTTACACTTTAGATAAAAAAAAAAGCAATTTCTTGATTCAGAAAAACTTTATCACGGATTAACAAAACTTTCAATGCGAATGGCCCCCGGATCCTCTTCGGCGCGTCCAGACGGAACGGTGGCGCTATACTGAACTTTCCTCGATTCCTGACAGTGGACAGATGGACTTCGCGCAGCGTTCATATAACTACTGTAGGGTTATAGGATAACCTTCGTTATAGTGAATATGCGAGTTTGAACAGATGGGTTTTCAGTTGTGATTTGAATGATGATATTGAGTATCCAGGCCTTGACTTTATTTTTTTTAATCAAGCACTTCAAGGACCTTGTGCGAACCCTGTGTCTACTACAGATACTGTATGTGTACCCCCCCCCCCCATCACTGCAGCCTGACCTGTCACCCTATAGTTAACTCAGGACCACAGACCTGTCACCCTATAGTTAACTCAGCACCACAGACCTGTCACCCTATAGTTAACTCAGCACCACAGATCTGTCACCCTATAGTTAACTCAGCACCACAGACCTGTCACCCTATAGTTAACTCAGCACCACAGATCTGTCACCCTATAGTTAACTCAGCACCACAGATCTGTCACCCTATAGTTAACTCAGCACCACAGACCTGTCACCCTATAGTTAACTCAGCACCACAGATCTGTCACCCTATAGTTAACTCAGCACCACAGACCTGTCACCCTATAGTTAACTCAGCACCACAGATCTGTCACCCTATAGTTAACTCAGCACCACAGATCTGTCACCCTATAGTTAACTCAGCACCACAGATCTGTCACCCTATAGTTAACTCAGCACCACAGATCTGTCACCCTATAGTTAACTCAGCACCACAGACCTGTCACCCTATAGTTAACTCAGCACCACGGACCTGTCACCCTATAGTTAACTCAGCACCACAGACCTGTCACCCTATAGTTAACTCAGCACCACAGACCTGTCACCCTATAGTTAACTCAGCACCACAGACCTGTCACCCTATAGTTAACTCAGCACCACAGACCTGTCACCCTATAGTTAACTCAGCACCACGGACCTGTCACCCTATAGTTAACTCAGCACCACAGATCTGTCACCCTATAGTTAACTCAGCACCACAGACCTGTCACCCTATAGTTAACTCAGGACCACGGACAGCAGCCCTCCAGGCCTACAGTCACAGTGTAGGAGTCAGTTCCAGGGTTTGAATGAATGAAAACTTTATTTAACACATTGCAGAATGGGGTACAATACAGTACGGCTCAATACACACAATTGTTAAGGGGATGCAGACCAGAGAAAGACGTTTGTCTTGTTTACATCAGGGTCCCCCGTTTTCAATTCATAGTGACATATATGACATACACATGACATCATGACATTTATGGCATAGGGACATACATGACATACAGGTATATAGTACTGTTACATTTGTGACATATACGATATGCAAATATACAGTACTGTTACCCATAGATCCTGACAGAGAGTATATACATATGATGGGGAGGAGACTGTACATTAGGAGGGGGTGGGTGGGTGGTTTGGACATTTACAGGGGCCAGTTTCGAAATGCAGTCTCCCGTAGGTGCTCTTTGAGAACGGTTTTGAATGTGGGTAGGGATTCACATTCCTTTACAGCTTTGGGTAGGACGTTCCACATTGATGTGGCATAATTGCGAAACGTGTTTGTTTGAGCCGAATCTGGGTTGAACATGATTTGTGGAGCTTCCTCTGGTGTTGTGGTCGTGGTTTTCACTGACCTTTGGGAAGTATTTCGACATGTACATGGGTACCTTAGTGGTGTAGTGCATCTTGTAGACCAGGCCCATTGCAAGTTGCTGTACTCTGTCGTCTACTCTAAGCCATCCTAGGCAGTGTGCGACCCATAGCATGATCTTTGGGTGAGCCGTGTCCGGGGGGGGGGGGGGGGGGGGGGGGCGCCTCTCAGCGAGGAGTGCTCAGGAGTCGGACTGTGTAATCGCAGACGTTACTAGTCTGTAGCCTGTAGTAGGTAGAGTAGAGTTAGAGTAGACAACTCACTTACCGTCCGGCCGTCTGGACGGGGCTTCCACAGCACATTCCATGATAAAAAAAAAGGATCTATTTAGTTAGATAGAGATGATTATCTCTCAGACTCCTGACTTACTAACAATATGAAATACTCCTGGTCCCAAGCATTATTTTCTCGACTGACGAGTCACTGAGCTTGCTTTGACCACTAGGAAACGCGCCCATATTTCATATCATATTTGAAGACCCTAATAGGCTACATTTATTTGCTTGCTGCATTTACATTGGCTGCGACGAATCGATACATTGGCTGCCTGCAGTGACGCTGACGCCCACCACAGTCACCACTGTGAGTGACGTGAATCTCAAAACAATGATTTATATTTAACTAATAATAGTCCCTACGGCCACCGGAGCAGCACCAGCCGCAGGTGTAATTGCGCCTGTAGATGATCCGATTCCCGCCTCCTGCTGCTCTGTCAGCTTCACTGTCAGTGAATAATATATAATAGTAATTTAGAGACCCCCCAAAAAATCGCAAATCAAGTTTGCAGGGGAGCTGATGTCTGATCTAGGGGAGCTATAGCGGTCCCGGCTCCCCTCGTGGATCGCACCCTGATCCTAGGTGTTCAAAGTTGGCAGTTTCCCCCTCATAGTAGCGAACTAAGAACTAATGTAAAAAGCTAGATGTGTTTCAATTTTGGGAGTTAAATTAGTGACAGGTTGAAGTTGTGTACTTCTCAGGGGAGATTTAAAATGGCCCTAAAGGATACAATAATTCAGGAGTACAGTTTTGAGTAAAACATCAAACGTTGTTTTTTTTTCTTAAAAAAAAAAGTATATATATATCTTGCAGTTTATTTTAAGTTTGTCTTTCTTATATTAAAGTGTATTTAGTTTAGGCAAAAATAAGCATGTGCTTCAGCGGCCTATTCCTTTTTTCTGTCATTGAGTTTGGATTTTGTGAGTGTGAGCTTATTTTGAATTATGTACATTTGTGATTATTTTTATTTTTATTTTTTTAAGTCCACACAAGAGTGTTTTTGATTGATTTGTAAACAAAGACCGAAAATAAACTATTCTTCATCATCATCATCATCATCATCATCATCATCATCATCATCATCATCAGGAGGACTCCTATTCTTCTTCATCATCATCATCATCATCATCATCATCATCATCAGGAGAGAGAGACCCATGCAGTGTCCGGATCGTTGGAGCTGCAGGAGGACCTGAGTGTCTCCAAGTCGCGGACAGACACAACACAACATCTACCGAGCATCATTCATGTTATTATTGCGGCAGTAACGACCTCACCGGACGAACACTCCGTGGGACACGTTCCGTTCCCCCTTTTTATTTGTTTTTATTTGTGTATATATTTGATTTGAGCTGAATCGAAATATTCGCGTCGGTTTGTATTATTGACCAGCAGCAGCATGCGCGCATCCTCGACTGGTGCAGCAGGCTGGTGCAAAACCTCGCTAAATACATAATATATATATCTGATGTCTGATCTCGCTTGAGGGACGTTGATGTGATGATGTGTGTGAGAGAGAGATTCCCCATCCTCCACACGCCCCGTCATCACTAGGCTCCTCTGTACCCGCCATGCCCCCCCCAGCGTCGGCTGCAGCGACGGCGAGTGAGAGCAGCACCAGCACCGAGGTGTTCGAGGAGGAGGAGGAGGACACCAGAGAAGAGGTGGACTGCATGTTATTCTACACGTTTAGTAAGAGAGAGTATATAGCCCCAGTGAATCATCATCACGGCTGAAGTGAACATAGACATACATCTCTCCCACCCATCCACCCCCTCCTAATGTACAGTCTCCTCCCCATCATATGTATATACTCTCTGTCAAGATCTATGGGTAACAGTACTGTATATTTGCATATCATATATGTCACAAATGTAACAGCTATATACCTGTATGGTATCTGTATGTCATGTATGTCCCTATGCCATAAATGTCATGTATGTCCCTATGCCATAAATGTCATGTATGTTGTGTATGTCATAAATGTCACTATGAAATGAAAGTGGGGGACCCTGATGGAAACAAGACGAAAGTCTTTCTCTGGTCTGCATCCCCTTAACAATTGTGTGTATTGAGTCGTACTGTATTGTACCCATTCTGCAATCTGTTAAATAAAGTTGTCATTCATTCATTCATTCATTCATTCATTCATTCATTCATTCATTCATTCATTCATTCATTCATTAATAGTTGACTATGCACTGGTAATTTAGATTATTACCCATTATGCTTTGAGGGGTATAATTGTTACAACTTCCTGCCAACAGCACCACAATCTAGCATATAGTGACTTATCATCTCTAAGAGGCCTATATGCTCTTCACCTGCCTTGAAATATTATAGTGCTAGATCCACAAAGAATGGATTGCACGGTGCTAATTGCACCCTTACTTACAATTCATTATGAATTGAAAATGGGGGACCCTGATGTAAACAAGACGAAAGTCTTTCTCTGGTCTGCATCCCCTTAACAATTGTGTGTATTATTGAGCCGTACTGTATTGTACCCATTCTGCAATCTGTTAATTAAAGTGTTCATTCACAATCATCTGCACGGTGATTGATTGAATGAAAACTTTAGTTTTTTGAAAGAAGGCAATAATATCTGTAAAATTATGTATCTGTCTAGCCCTTGTTGCCATTAAAAATCAACATCTTTACAAATTCTTTTTTTTGTATCTACTTTTTCTCTCCATTTTCTATTTTTCTCCCATCCCAATTTCGTATTGTCCAATTCTACCCTCCCCTGTCTCGAACGTTGTTAGGCCATGCCTCCCACTGGTCGGCTGCAGTGAGGACCAAGCCTTGCATCACGTGTCCCCTCCAGTACACGAGGAGGCAGCCGTCGCATCTTTTCACCTGCACAGCGCAATCTCTCAGCGGCGAGGAGTATCGCGTGGGAGGCTCACGCTGCCCCCGTTGCTTCCTGATTCTGCTGCGCAGGCGCACCAACCGACCTGTAGGAGTCGCTGTCCACAACGTCCGATCCCCACCCACCAGCTTCCCACCCCCTAACACTGCCAATTGTATTAGTATGAACGACCAGCCAAGCCAGAAGCAACGCCGAGAGCTGGGCTCGAACCCAGCATCTCCTGCGTTAGTGGCGAGCGCCTTGCCCACTGCGCCACTTAGCCTCCCACATCTTTACAAATTCTTACTATGCCTTTTTGTGTGTGTGTGTGTGTGTGCGCTTGTGTGTGTGTGTGTGTGTGTGCTTTATGACTCCACACAGCAAAGGCCCCTGAAGCAGTCCCTGAGCAAGTCGCTGTGTCGCGAGAGCTTCTGGAAGTGCCTGCTGCTCTCGCTCCTCATGTACGGCTGCGTGGGCGCCATGGTGTGGTGCCGCGTCACCACGGTCACCCGCCTCACCTTCCACAGCGCCTTCAAGGGCAAGTCCATGATGTACCACGACAGCCCCTGCGCCGACGGCTACATCTACATCCCCCTGGCGCTGCTGGGCATGCTCTACGTGGTCTACCTGGCCGAGTGCTGGCACTGCCGCCACGCCACCGGGGAGGAGCTGCGGCAGCACCACCGGGGGGCGGAGGACCGCGTGGAGGGCGTCTACGAGCGCGTGCGCAGGATGCGGCGGGCCGAGCCCTGCGTCTGGTGGAAGGCCATCGGCTACCACTACGTGCGGCGCACGCGGCAGGTCACGCGCTACCGCAACGGCGACGCCTACACCAGCGCGCAGGTCTACCACGAGCGCGTCAACACGCACGTGGCGGAGGCCGAGTTCGACTACGGCGGCCGCGGCGGCGTGCGGGACGTCTCCCGGCGGCTGCTGGGCCTGGAGGACGGGTCGTCGGCGCTCACCAAGCTGCGCTTCACCAAGTGCTTCAGCTTCGCCAACGTGGAGTCGGAGAACGCCTACCTGACGCAGCGGGCGCGGTTCTTCACGGACAACGAGGGTCTGGACGACTACATGGAGGCGCGCGAGGGCATGCACCTGAAGAACCTGGAGCTGAAGGAGTACGTCACGGTGCTGTCCGACCCCGACCGCCACCCCTGGTACCTGTCCCGCCGCGTCTTCTGGCTGACCTCCCTCCTGACCTTCTCCTGGCCCCTGCGGGTGTTCACGGAGTACCGCACCGCCTACGTCCACTACCGCGTGGAGAAGCTCTTCGGACCTCCCGACGACCACCTCCTCCCGGCGACGACCACGACCACGACCACGCCCACGCCCTGCGACGACCAGCGGCCGCCGCGCCGCCGCCGCCACACACGCATCCCCCGCGTGAACACGGTGGACAGCACGGAGCTGGAGTGGCACATCCGCTCCAACCGGCAGCTGGTGCCCAGCTACTCCGAGGCGGGCCTCATGGACGCGGCGACGGCGGCGCGGTGCCCGGCTGGCGTCGGCGCCGTCGGCTTCCGGCAGAACTGCGAGCGTTGCCACCGCGCCGTCAGCTGCTCCTCCGTCTTCTCCCGGAGCGCCCTGAGCGTCTGTGCCGGCGCTGGTGCCGGCGGCGCAGTCCCCCCCCTGCCGTTCAGCGCCAGCCGCTTCTCCCTGAGCGCCGCCGTCCCCCCCCTGCCGTTCAGCGCCAGCCGCTTCTCCCTGCGTGCCGCCACCCCCTCCCGCTTGCCGTTCAGCGCCAGCCGCTTCTCCCTGCGTGCCGCCACCCCCTCCCGACTGCCGTTCAGTGCCAGCCGCTTCTCCCTGGCAGCGCGGCGTTTCTGGAGGAGCGGTGGCGGCGGCCTGGACGATGACGCGGAGAGCCCCGGCGAGAACACCCGCTGCCTGGCCGCCGAGCGCAGCGCCGCGGACGACGAGGAGGACGAGGACCCACCAGACTACCAGGACGCCCTGTGCTTCCCGGTGCTCATCGTCCACTGCAGCGAGAGCTGCCACAACCACCGGTCCTTCCACCGGCACGCCTCCTGCGTGGAGACCTCCCTATGACCACGCGGTTCGCCGACCTACCGCGGCGGGCGGCATCTCTGTAGCAACAACCGCCGTTTAATCATCCATACGTTTTTAGTATGAAGTGAGACTTTCTTCTTCCACGCGACCTACTGCCACGACAGAGACGTACTGTACCGGCAAACTGTGGCATATAACCGCCGTGCACAACACGGTGTCACGTTTCATCTCTTGCAGTGGCGAGGAAGAAAACAACAACAACGACGACGGGTTTACAGGAAGAGGAGCGGCACACGTCGACCGTCGGCGTCGGGCGTCATCGACGTCAACAACCAAACCGTGTGTATTTTTTCACAGCCAGAAGAGAAGACTCGTATCCACGCTGCTGTGCTGCACACAAACGCTGCATGATTTCCTACCGCTAACATTGAATGTGTCCACCTTTTTCTTAAATAACCCCCATAGACCACTGCGCTTCCACGTTACATTGAGCTCATGGAGGAGAGAGCGGGGGGAGAAAATGAATGAATGTGGATGAGAGCCTTGACATTAAGTGGTTGTAGTGAAAGGGATAACCTGTCCCTCGTGAGTTCTTGAATTGATATGGTCATGGACCAGTCGACCAAAGATTCGCGGAACGACAGAGTATTTCAAACGGAGCTATTATTTCACAGAGAAGAGAACTGTCACCCCGCACGGGCTCATCCTCTCGCACCAGTAGAAGAAAAAGTACATCACATTACATGTCATTTATACAGAGGAGGAGGGGAGGGGTGTATGTGTGTGTGCTTGTCTGTGTGTGTGCTTGTTTCAGAAGGGGGGGCTAATGGATTCCAGATGTAGGCAGGGAGAGATCACTAGTCTCGAACAACATCCCAACAAATCACGGCCCCGACAGCTGGGTGGGGGAGATGTGTGCGTGTGTGTACGTGAGTGTGTGTGCGTGTGCGTGTCGGAAGAGGAGGATGTGTGTGTGTGAGGCGCATGATCAGGATGTACAGGGGGCCCTGTGTGTGTGTTAATGGGTGTGTGTGGAAGGAGACAGCCACGAGGTCAGCAGGTCAGACTGAGAGACGCCCAGGCTACAGCTTGCATCATGGGGGAGACAATAGGTGCACAGATATATAAGATATTGACATCAAATATTACTAGATCAATGAACTAAACACTATCAGTAGCTACGGCTGTGGGGGCGCGGGAGACACGATCCAATGTACTTTCATGCGCCTGAGTCTCCTGAACACGGCGTGTGTCCAATCCCAAGTCGATCTTCTGCACTTTCTCGGCCGAGCTATAGTTGCTTTTTCGCACCTACTACCGAACTACGCAATGTGCAGATTGATGAACCTAGACTCCGTGGGCAATCTGCGCATGCGTAGTTCGGGAGTATAGGTGCGGAAAAGTGACTATAGCTCGGCCGAGAAAGTGCCGATCGACTTGGGTATTGGTCTCTCCGTGTTCATGAGACTCAGGCGTATATAAAAGTATATCGGGTCATGTCTCCAGCACCCCCCACAGCCGTAGCTACAACCACTTAATGTCGAGGCTCTCATCCACATTCATTCATTTTCTCCCCCGCTCTCTCTCTCCCATGATTTCAGAATACCGGAAGTGTTGCTGTGGTCTATATCTGAATGTAAATGGCCAGCGTATTATGATACAGCATAGTCTAGTGGTATAGCTATGCTTTACCAGTGGTGGAAGAAGTACACTTAAGTTTTACTTTACACATTACTTAAGTAAAAGTAGAAATACCCAGATAAATGCGTACTCTGGTAAAAGTAAAAGTCCTCATTCAGTAAAAGTAAAGATGTATTTGCTATTGAATGTACTCTAAAGTAAAAGTATGCATTCTACATGATGTTTGTGTATTCCAGTGCTTGAGAGCATTCGAGCCTCGATCCATTGACCTCTAAAGGTTAAAGTGGTATGTGGTCCAGTGATGCTGCTCTGATTACGTCCTCTTGAAGTTGACAGGCTTCAAATGTGAAAGTATATAATCTTCATACACTTTTGCCATGTTTTCTATGCAAAATATTTTTCTTCAAAGTAACTGATGGGTTCAGAAGTAAAAAAAAAAATACAATATTTGCTTTGAAATGTAGTGGAGTAAAACGTACAAAGTTCCCTAAAATGAAAACACTCACATAAAGTACAAGTAGCTGGGAAATGTACTTAACCCTTTCACTGCCACACGACAGAAGGTTAACCCTTTACTATCACACAACCGACGGTCGTGTGGCAGTGAAAGGGTTAACCGGCGGTCGTGTGGCAGTGAAAGGGTTAACCTTCTGCGTATTGTCGCAGTGAAATGGTTAACCGTTTTGGTAGCGCGGCAGTGAAAGGGTTAAGGACAGTACTTGAGTAAAAACACGTTCCACCGCTGGAGTTTAAATTATTCTCATGTGAACCTCGTTAGACAGATTTTTTTATAACATCATATAATGTCAGCATAATTAGCAAACAAGCGATCTTGTTCTTACACTTTTCAACATAGTGATCTAGTATTATGCACTTGAAGTCACAATAGGAGGACGTTATGAATTGTAGTCATGATGAATGTTGATGTAGGTTCCCGCTTATAGTCATGAAGTATGTATTCAAGTAGTGGTTAGTTCCACCTCGCTGTGCGGACACACCTTGACAGCTGGACCCTCTAGTATGATATAAACGTGTCCTTGTTATTGTAATGATCACATACTTTTAAAGACAAACTGATTCCATTGCATCTTATATTGGGCAAAGACATATTTTTTGCAATAATTGTTTAGGGCCAAAATCTTTCCATATACGTATATATTGATATATATGATATTGTATCCCCATAATGGGTTATGGAAATAGTATTTTCATTGTTAAAATTGATTTACAATCAATTTAATTTTCCTTTTTATTTTTAAAATTTTTTTACTTTTCATTTACTTATTTATTTAAGTGGATTTATTTAAACCCTTGAATACTTACACAGCAGTGAGGTACACTGTATGCACAATGTATGACAATAAACGGAGATAATTAAATGAGCTTGACCTCCTGAATAACATTTTTTTGTGATAACATTCTTTATTTTGAAAAGGACATACAAAAAATCACACATTGGTAGGGGGAAAAGAAAAAACAAATAACCCACCGAGCAGAACCCACCCTCCCCCCTCCCCCCTGATGTATCCCCCACCCCCCAAAAAATTATGAAAATAAAAAGGACAGAAATACTCGCTCGCCCCCCCCCCCCCCCATCCCAGGACCTTTACACAAGTTATTGTACAGTATATACATTATTTACAGTATTCAATGGTTATACACGCTCCTTCAGCTGCACAGCAGCAGCCAACCAGACAGCAGTACTAGATTCCCTGTGCCGTGGATATCTCCAAGTAGATCACATCAAGATAAGTGAGAGTCCACACCTCCTGAATCACTTTTATAAGACTTGTTGTTATCGTACCCTGGGACCCTGATGTAAACAAGACTAAAGTCTTTCTCTGGTCTGCATCCCCTTAACAATTGTTTGTATTGAGCTGTACTGTATTGTACCCATTCTGCAATCTGTTAATAAAGTTTTCAATCAATCAATCAATCAATCAAACAATCAATCAATCAATAAGAGGGGGCAGAAATGCATGCCCTGTCTGGACCAACACAATGCCCTGCCTGGACCAACATAATTATTTGGCTCAGACTTTGAAACAACCCATTATACACTTATTTTAAGGCTATTTAAAATATTCTTATTCCAAGTTACCATATAATAATAATAATAATAATAATAATAATAATAATAATAATAATAATAATAATAATAATAATAATAATAATAATAATAATAATAATAATAATAATAATAATAATAATAATAATAATTATTATTATTATTATTATTATTATTAGAACAATGACAGATTACAAAGGCACCTCCCTCAAACTGAACAATAACATCTCCTTAGCAAATGATCTCAATTCCTTCTATGCGAGGTTTGAGGCTGTGAATAAAAACACCAGCCTACAAACCACGGCAATGGGGGGGGGGGTCTGCTGATGGAGACTCAGTGTTCAGGGTAACAGAGCATGAGGTGAGACGGATCTTTAAAAAAGTGAATATCAGGAAGGCAGCAGGACCGGACGGCATCCCCGGCCGCGTCCTAAAAGTGTGTGCCGACCAACTGGCCCCGGTATTCACTGACATCTTCAACCTGTCCTTGGAACAGGCTGTCATCCCCACCTGTCTGAAGAAGTCCACCATCATCCCTGTACCCAAAAAATCTACGCCCGCTTGCCTCAACGACTACCGCCCTGTAGCCCTCACCTCCATAGCCATGAAGTGCTTTGAGAAGCTAGTGAAGGGCTACATCTGTTCCTCCCTCCCCATCAACCTGGACCCTCTGCAATTTGCATATCGCCCCAACAGGTCCACGGAGGACGCCATAGCCCATGTGCTGCACACAGCAGCATCACACCTGGACAAGAGGCAGGGGAACTATGTGAGAATGCTGTTCATCGACTACAGCTCAGCATTCAACACCATAGTCCCCTCCAAACTCATAGCCAAGCTCAGGGACCTGGGCTTGAACTATGACCTCTGCCAGTGGGTCTTGGACTTCCTGACGGGCAGACCCCAGGTGGTAAGAGCAGGCAACTGCACCTCCTCATCCATCACGCTCAACATAGGGGCCCCCCAGGGCTGTGTTCTGAGCCCCCTCCTCTACTCCCTGTACACACATGACTGCGTAGCACAGCGGAACAACAACACCATCATCAAATTTGCTGATGACACAGTAGTGGTGGGCCTGATCTCTGCCAACGACGAAAGGGCCTACCTGGAAGAGGTAGAGAACCTGTCACAGTGGTGTCAGGAGAACTGCCTCTCCCTGAACGTCAGCAAAACAAAAGAGATGATTGTGGACTTCAGGAGGTCGGGGGTCAAGGACTACAGCCCCCTCAGCATCGACGGGGCACCGGTTGAGAGAGTGAACAGTTTCAAGTACCTCGGAGCCCACATATCCGAGGATTTGACATGGACCACACACATTGACAGTGTTGTGAAGAAGGCACGACAACGCCTCTACTTCCTCAGGCGCCTAAGGAAGTTCCAAGTCAGTCAGAAGATCCTTAGGAACTTCTACTCATGTACAATAGAGAGCATCCTGACTGGCAACATCACCTCCTGGTTTGGGAATAGCACTGCACAAGACCATAGCAGACTACAAAGAGTGACACGTTCAGCCGAACGCACAATTGGAGGGGGGCTTCCCACCCTCCAGAACATTTACAACAAGCGGTGCAAGGGGAAGGCTAAGAGAATTATTAAGGACTCGAGCCACCCGAACAACTGCCTCTTTGAACTGCTGCGGTCAGGCAAGCGATACCGGAGTCTTAAGGCGAGCACAGAAAGACTCAGAAGAAGCTTCTATCCCCAGGCCATCAGGCTGCTAAACGAACAATAAACACTATGCAACAACCATCAAATGCACACAGCACACACACCCACACGCACACACTCACTTAAACAAACAACACACTGCAGCACCCACTCTCCACACTTTAGATCACACAAACACACTTTATATTTATTGATAAAGGATTTGCACTACAACTCGTACACCTACTGTAAATTGTACCTAAATTGCACCTCATCCTATTTCTGCCTTGCACTATATAGTATTGTATATTAGTACACTACACAGTATTGTATATTATATGGTAACTCAGTTACGTCTACTCTGCATCGAACATTGTACATATGTCTAACTGAACACTGTGACCTCATTTTTTTTACTTCTAATTTACATGCTATACTATGTTATTTTATTTCATACTTATCTTGTCTTGCACAGTCTCTGGAGCGTAACAGTAAGAAGCATTTTGTATAAAAGTATTCTGTACTTCTGTATGACAACTATTAAAGAAACTTGAAACTTGAATTATTATTATTATTCTGAAGCCTCTTCAAGTCCGTCTCACTCCAGTCCACTAGGTGGTAGCACTCACACTCACACAGCTGAAGAAAAGGGAAGAAGTTAGCGTGACAACAACATTGTGTAAAAAGGTTATTATCCCACAACAAGTTTAATGAATTGAAAGGGAAGTAATTAGCTACAACACAGAATGTACAACAGTAGTACTACTCCGTTTACTCAAAGCAAACTGGCAACAATATGATATTGATATGGTTGTTGTTGTGGTAAACAGTGTGAGAAGAACGCCAGTGTTGTGAGTGAAGGTGAAGAAGAGGAGGTCGCTCGCTCGTCGTCTGCCGGACACCAGGAGAGAGACGAGGCTCCACGGGTTAAAAACCAGGTCAGTTAGTTAACTTAGCAGGACTAACTAGTTCACTAACTAGCGAGAAGAATGACGTCCTCGTTAACCCTTTCACTGCCACACGACAGAAGGTTAACCCTTTACTATCACACCCGTCGGTTGTGTGATAGTGATAGTAAAGGAATGGTTAACCTTCTGTCGCGTGGCAGTGAAAGGGTTAACCTTCTGTGTGTTGTGTAACTTGTGTCGCAGTGAAAGGGTTAACCTTCTGTGTGTTGTGTCGCAGTGAAAGGGTTAACCTTCTGTGTGTTGTGTCGCAGTGAAAGGGTTAACTTTATGTGTGTTGTGTCGCAGTGAAAGGGTTAACCTTCTGTGTGTTGTCGCAGTGAAATGGTTAACCTTCTGTGTGTTGTCACAGTGAAAGGGTTAACCTTCTGTCGTGTGGCAGTGAAAGGGTTAACCTTCTGTGTGTTGTCACAGTGAAAGGGTTAACCTTCTGTGTGTTGTGGCAGTGAAAGGGTTAACCTGTCGTATGGCAGTGAAAGGGTTAACCTTCTGTGTGTTGTATGGAACTCAACGTGTGTCAACTAAGTCCTCCTATCAAAGTGGTATTCTGTTGTATATTGGTCCATGTTTGCATCACAACAACAACAGCCATCATCACATATTAGATGTTGTAATGTAATACAGATGCACTGGTCGGTCTGTGAGCTGTCTTCATTATGAGTTATTATTATTATTGCTGCATGCATTTGCACTATGTCTATACTACTACCTACTATGTCTATAGCCTACAACTAACGTTATCTACTATGCTAATATGTCTATACTACAATCTACTATGCTAATATGTCTATACTAATATCTACTATGCACGATAACTATCTACTATGCACTACTACCTAATATGTCTATACTACTATCTATTATGCACTATACTACTAGGCCTATACTACTACCTAATAATGTCTATACTACTACTACTATCTCTACTATGCTAATAGTCTACTCTACTCTATACTACTATGCACTCAGAGTGTAACACTCAAGTTCGACACACGAACAATACCACTTACCCTTAGCTGCCAGAGTTGTACCCTTCCTGCTGACTGGTTCACAATCTAAGAGGCTTTGGTTACAAGCGTCAGCTGATTGATTGATTGATTGAAAACTTTATTAACAGATTGTAGAATGGGTACAATACAGTACGGCTCAATACACACAATTGTTAAGGGGATGCAGACCAGAGAGACTTTCGTCTTGTTTACATCAGGGTCCCCCATTTTCAATTCATAGTGACATTTAGCTAAACATTTACATTTAGTCATTTAGCTGAACGCTTTTATCCAAAGCGACTTACAAGTTCTGTACGACAAGTCAGCAAGAAGGGCACAACTCTATCAGCTGAGTAACAATGTTCATCAAAGTGTTGAGTGCTACAGTGTAGGTTAGTTTATTGCATGACAGTAAGGTTAGTTAGGGTTAGATTTCACGACATAACTTGCATCATAATCAAACAGCAGGTCAGCGTTATTACCGGTATGTTAAAGTTACTTAACGTTTATTTGCTAAAAACCTGCAACCTTATCCCGTTAGTTATTTTTTTAATTTAATTTCTTTTTATAAACGACTGTACATGTAAACAAGGTGTATTCCTGGCGACAGGGTGGAGCTCCAGCCAGCGATGCAGAGTCTGTTGGTGCAGGCCCTCACCCTGAGGCAGCTGGGGCGGCTGAAGCCCCGACAGCTCCTGCCCCCCGGGTACGGGCCGGGCGGCGCGGCGGAGTGGTCCCCCAGGACCATACACACGCGCCAGCTCTGGGGCTGCTCCTCCGCGCTCCTCCTGGCGCCGGGGGGCTCTCACCACAGCAGGCCCGTTGTCTGTGGCGGCGGCAGGGACACCGCGGGGAGCTGGTGCCTCAGTCAGCGCCGGTTCAAGAGCAAGAAGAAGGGCGGCGGCGCTGCCAAGGTGACGCGGGAGGAGGAGGAAGACGAGGAGGACGAGGAGCGAGACCCGGAGGACAGCGATGACGAGGTCGAGGTCGACGATGACGACCCTAATCCACCCAAGGGCTACACGGACGTGGAGAAGTCTTTGCCGTCGTTCCGCTACGACGGCGTCATGAAGTCTGGCCTGGACCTGGCACGCAAGTGAGTAGGGCTGAGCCCAAACGTTCGAACGTTCGGGCCTTCGTTCGTTACGTTGGCATTCGAATTCTAAATTAACATTTGAATCTTTAAATTTTTTTTTTTTTTTTTAATCTTATTTTTTTATATATATTGTTTGTATGTGTCTATTCATTCTGTTTAAACCAATGGGTTTTTTCTTCACAGTTGCAGATAAAGATTAGGCTACTACACTAATATTATAGTATTAAAACTGATGAGTTATATTCATTAAAGAAAGTTGATTTAATAAAAAAAAAAAGACTCATTTAATCAGATGAATCACTTTATTCAAATTGAGGATTTAGTTTGAGGATATTTATAAAAAATTGAATTAAAAATATAATTAAAAACAAATGTTCAAACGTCCGTTAGAAAAACCCTGACGAAGTTCGAAGCCCAAAAACAGGCTTCGGGGAAACGGCTGTAGTTCACAGCTCTCGCACGTCTGTTAGGCTGCGTTCACAGGGAGTGCATGGTTGCTGCTCTCGCTCGGGACTCGATTTGGACTCGAGCATTGACTGCATTCGGACTCGGAAGGTGCAGACGAGGACTCAGACTTGTTCACTGATAAATAGTTATGTATTAATTAGGGATGTTCGATATTGGAATTTTTTGTACAGATATCCGATATACCGATATTGTCCAACTCTTAATTTCCGATACTGATATCAACCGATACCGATATATGCAGGGTCCCCCCCCCCCCCCCCAAAAAAAGCCTAAATCATTTCAGGTATCTAACATCACATATCTCTTGTCGTGGAATTAACACATTATGCATACTTTTGACAATAAAAGTATGCATTGATGTGTTAATTTCACTGGATGCATTCAACAAGGCTTTCTAAATGTAAACATCTGTGCAAAATATGACAACTACTTGAACGTAAGTTAGGCTATGGGAAAAAGTGCCATATTTATTTAGTCTCAAACAGCAGAGATAAGATATAGATATGAGATATGAGATAATCCTGACAAACGCCCACTACATAGGGCACATTTCCACTTCTTCACAAAATGTAAACAACATTGTACCTATACAACTGTGAGGTAAAGTGCAAACAACTGAAACAAGATAAAAAAATAAAAAAATAACTCCAACAGTGCTGGACCAGCAGCCCCAGTCATTAGCCTACTTGGGGCGACACAATATTTAAAATAAACTGGGCTCAAGCCCTGCTCTAGATGAGCTCTACGTGTAACTGGCCAGTGCCCATCATTTCGACTCGTTAAGGGACAACTCACCCGTTGCTTCTTTTCATCGTTTTGTTGCACAAACGTTGCATGTATCTCCCCGGACGATTAAATCTGAAGTATTGAAGGAAGACGTCTTGGTTCCTCCTCGCATAACCTCCTCTTTACAGTCACTACGCCCACCTCAGGAAGAATCATCGGGAGATACATGCACGTTTGTGCAGCAAAACGATGAAAAGAAGCAACAGGCGACACCGAAAAAACATAGCGAGCAACTCCACTTAACACTATGATCGCCGTGGACGAGTTTAGACGTCATTCCTAGCCATGCTCATTCTGCCGAAGACGCCGTAACTCGTCTTTGATGTCAATATTTCAAAAATCTGTAATCGAAATCATATTTCCCCTCCCGAGCCCTGAGACACACTGCAAAGCTCCACTCAACTCTCTAGCGGTTCAAGAGCGCCATCTGGTGGCGGATCGGCAGATCGCCAACCGGAAATGAGCCTTTGAACCGGTAGTGCTCATCCATATGTGGTCCGGGCACTCGCTATCGTTAGAGAGACTCTGTCTTGACACAGTGAACATCGATCGGTGCAAATAACTCGAAAAAACAACATGATTTGGACGTATATACTATTATACAACCTGGAAATGGATCGGGCATTTCTCCATCCTATAATAGAAAAAAATTCTGTTCCACGCTCATCTGCCAGCGGCGCGAGGAAGCCACGGTAAGATTCAGCGTTATATTCTAACGTGTTCCATATAAACTGCTATGATGAACATATGACCCACTCTGGATGAATCATCTAACGCTGCCCACGGAATTATAAACGATCCCCCGCCCATCCGGTCATCATCAGATGATATGTAGTAACTCCTAGAAGCACATCCAGTTGAAATTTTTTATCTCGCACAGATTCCTACCAAACTGTATTTGATCATCAATATAATGCATTTAGGGCTATAAATCACGTTCTGAAGAAAGCTGCAGAAAACGATAAAAACATACTTATACTTTAGATTCTAGAACATATTTTAGTATGAATATGTGAATGAAAAAGTTTAACGTTGCTACACCCTGAACAATACATATAGGACATTGAATGGGCCATAATAATGGCAATTTAGCAATATAATTTAAAAAGTTATAGCCCTGCAAAGAAGGGGAACTTCTCCATAGACAAATGGAGATGGCGAGGGATGGTAAATTATGAATTTAACCCATGGCGATCAAAGTGTTAACAGGCTTGTTGTTATGCTGCATAGTGGCGACGCAGTTTGATGATGTCATCAAGCGTGCGTCAATGGATCTTCAGCGTCGGCTCAGAAATGCGAAAGCCACAGCATTTATTGCGAGTTGTGCCAAACGAACATAAATATCTAAAAAAAAACTATACATCACATCTCTCATATTGACCTTTTGAGTGAGAGGAGAAGTAGCTGAAGAGTGTTGATGTATAAAATGTGCATGTTGTATAAAAGTTGTGAAAAAAAAAAAACCGATACAGATATTTTCCGATATTACATTTTAATCCCAATATCGGCCGATAATATCGGACATCTCTAGTATTAATAAAAAATTATTGTAATAGGCCCTAATCATTTGGCATAAGATATCCCGTAACATTGTTTAATATCGTGCAATGGCAGACACGTGTGTTCCACCTACATGCGGATCCACATCGATACCCTCGTGTTCAGTACTTAAGATGCCTAAAGGGACCCCCCCCCCGAATCGTGCGCTGTGTCATTTATGTTTAATGTAGACCTTTCTTTATTTGTACGTCAGCTCTTTGACTGCCAGAGTGGAGTGGACTCAACCTCGATGACTCGGACTCGGACTCGGACTATAGGGTAACGGGGACTCCACTCTGGCTCTTCTTTGGTGACTCGGACGTGGACTCTGACTTGAACACCGGGGACTCGAGACTCGACTCGCACTCGAGATTCAGTGACTCGACTGCGATACATATCGATCCACATTGAGTACTATTGACACCGTGTCACTAGGACGGCTCACAGTGTGGCTGCTTTGTTGTGAGCTTCCTCTTCTTCTTCTTTTTTTGTCTCATATCAGCAAAATTGAAGACGCGTTCTACGGCAACAAGCTCTGGCTAAACGGGCAGAGGCTGGTCAAGAAGAGCAAGACGGTGAGTTGGGTCGGATTGATTGATTGATTGACATTTTTATTAACGGATTGCAGAATGGGTACAATACAGTACGGCTCAAGAGACACAATTGTTAAGGGGATGCAGACCAGAGAAAGACTTTCGTCTTGTTTACATCAGGGTCCCCCATTTTAAATTCATCATAACATATATGACATACAGTACACAACATACAGATATATATCATGACATTTACGACATACATGAGATACAGATATACAGTACTGTTACATTTATGCGATCATCAGCTGCTGGACTACTAGAGGCTCCCAGAAGCAGTCAAAAGAGGATCGGTAATGCAGCCTTTATCAACTATGCCCCAAAACTATGGAACAAACTACCCCAAAACATCAGGGAAGCCAACTCGCTAGACATCTTTAAAAGACAGCTTAAAACCTATCTCTTTGCTCAGGCATTTCACTGATAGATATCTGCTACCACCTAGTGGCAAGAGGAAACATCAGGGATATCCTGACACAACTTGTATTTATTCTTACCCTGCCTACTCTTTTACACTGCCTATCAAATTCATGTGTCGGTTATTGCACTTTTTACTTCTTACTGATGACTATTTTTAAACTGAATCATTTTAAACTATTCTTATTTATTGCTAGATCCAAATGTGAAACACTGCGGGTTGTGACGCACACACACACAGTCACACACACACAGTCACACACACACACACACACAATCACACACAAACACACACACACACCGACATACACACATACACACACACACACACACAGACACACACACCGACATACACACACACACACACACACACACACACACAGTCACACACAGACACACACACACCGAGTTGTAGTAGCGTTGTAGTTGTAGATCTAGGTTAACTGTGTCCTGGTAGATCTAGGTTAACTGTGTCCTGGGGTAGAGTAGTAGTAGATCTAGGTTAACTGTGTCCTGGAGTGGTAGTTGTAGAGTAGATCTAGGTTAACTGTGTCCTGGAGTAGTAGCGTTGTAGTTGTAGAGTAGTAGTAGCTGTAGTAGTAGTAGATCTAGGTTAACTGTGTCCTGGAGTGGTAGTTGTAGAGTAGCGTTGTAGTTGTAGATCTAGGTTAACTGTGTCCTGGAGTAGATCTAGGTTAACTGTGTCCTGGAGTGGTAGTTGTAGAGTAGTAGTAGCTGAAGTACAACCACACACACACACACACAACACAATAAACACACATACACACTAAACAACGATGCATACAGGATTATTTATGACTATTTTTAAACTGAATCATTTTATTCTTATTATTTGCTAGATCCAAATGTGAAACACTGTGATTATTTGTTCATGAACTACAGGAGTATTACTGAATAGAGAGCCTATTAGGATGCTAGATCCTAATGTGAAACACTGTGATTTGCCATATCTTGCTATGCTCGCTCATGCCTGTATTTTTTATGTCCGTTCTATTTTATAATTTTTTGACTATTTTTAAACTGAATCATTTTAAACTATTTTTACTATTTGTGTTACTGAAAACTGTAAGCGGAGAGCCTATTGGGATACTAGATCCTAATGTGAAACACTGTGATTCTACCCGTCTATCTTTTTATGCTCGCTTATGCCTGTATTTTTTACTGTTGTGAAGCACTTTGAAGTTAAGTTATTATTATTTATGACATACAAGATATACAAATATACAGTACTGTTTAACAGAGATCCTAACAGAAACTATATACATACGAGGGGGAAGAAACTACATTAGGAGGGGGTTGGGTGGGTGGGTGGGACATTTACGTGGGCCAGTTTCGAATTGCAGCCTCCAACGTTTGCGTTCACTGGGTTCTCGCAGTGACGCCAGTTCCTGGCGCCGTTCGCTGGGTAGACTCTAGGGATGTCCACGACTGACCAAAATCATTTTCAAATATAGTCTACTGTTCTTAAGACGACAATATTCTAAAATTTGATCCTTCAGAACGTTGATCGGCTCAGCTGAAAAAAATTACACCATTCACCATCGTAGGCTATAATAACAGCTAATTTTTTATGTTTTTCTTTTCTCTTCACATGTATTATTTCTTGTATTTTCTACTGATGTTTTAAAAAATGCTGTGAAGCACTCTGTGCACTCGTGCTGAGAAGGGCGATCTACAAATAAAGTTTTACTTACGTACTTACCATATATATCTTCCATATATTCTGGAGCCTCTTCAAGTCAGGTCATAATAAGCCTAATACGCCGTCTCCCTCCAGTCTGATTGCACAGAATCGCTTAAGGCGAGACAGTACCCCCTAATAGGCTAAACAAATATTTGAATAGATATCACTATGCAACTTTCCCAGCTTGTTATGTACATATAAACTAAGAAAAAATATATTGCAAGTTTTCTGAATATTATGTTTATATATGCAAATGAGGCACTTCCTCATAAAAAAAGTCGCAAATTTGCATAAATCGCCAAGACACAAATCACCAACATGGATAATGCCAGATTCAAAAACTACATTCAAAACGAAACTTTTTCCAGAAGGGATTGTGGCTATGTCCTCTTATCAGCCCATACATCCGGAGGTCTATCGTAATCTTTTTTTTTTATTCGCCTAGTTTTTGTATAGAATGTACAATAAACCTGGCTATGAATGATATATCAACAAACACTTCTGGAATAAGAAGCAGGATATGGATGGGAAGAAATGTGGAAGGTTTGGTGTGTGTAGGTACTAGAGAAATGGAGTTCTGTGTCTTTGTGTGTAAGTAAAATGCATAAAAACTAGTTTTTCAGAAAACAACCTCAAAAGTTCTGTATTGTAATATAACAAAATCTCAATATCGTAGAGAGAAAAAAAAGCAAAAAGGCGATTTTGGGGGTACTGTCTCGCCTTAAATGGTTTCCTTAGTTAAGGAATAGACATTAACCTGATTGATTGAAAACTTTATTAACAGATTGCAGAATGGGTAAACCGTGCAACAACAAAAAAAAGCTCTCAAATCCATTTCCTCATCCACGGCCGTTCATTCTGAAGTGTGATTCACTTCTGGTTTTCGCTTGTCAACTTTCACCTAGATCCCTTATTCGCACCCCCCAAGTGGGGTATGGTCGGAAAGGTACACTCATTGGCTACAGCGCACCGCTGACCAATCATTTTCGCGGTCGAGTCAGGTGCCGTTTGAACGGCAACAAATAGATCTTTCGAACGGTAATTTATATGTTCGGCAAAAAATGCAGCCGCTAGACGCTCGCAAATACCATGTTCGGCCATAATACGGTAACCCCACCTGTTAAGAGATTAAAGGCATTTACTGCAGTGAAAGATATTTTACTTGTGAAGAAGAGGTCGTCTGGTAGTAGGAAGGTTCCCGGTTCGATTCCCGCTCCTCCCAGCAGCATGTCGAAGGGTTCTTGAGCAAGACCCTTAAACCCCTAACTGCTCCCGATGAGCAGGTCGGCACCTTGCACGGTCGCCTCCGCCGTCGGTGTGTGAATGTGTGAGTGAACGGGTAAAACACGAGGAACGACAATTGTAAAGCGCTTTTGGATAAAAGCTAGCCCCTTTCGAGTCTGTGATGCACGCCAACAGGGTTGGACGAGTGAATACACAGTCCCTTATACCTTCGTTGAAAAATCCCACAATTAACTCTGTCTCGCTTTTCTCTATCAGAACGCTCGTTGTACAAGTATCGCCGAGAAATTTCAAAGGTACTCACAGTTGCACGAGGGTTTCGGACAGACAAACGCTAGGGTTTGAAAGCTCTGCGTTGCTAATAAACATTTTAAATAATTTGTATAAACTGGTCAACACTGCTTTATTTCCCGTGTTGGGTGCCTGATGCGCCTGCGCTGTGAAATTTCTCTGCGATACTTGTACAACGAGCATTTTGCAAGTTATTGCACTATTAATCCCAATAGGGACATTCATCTTTGTTTGATCAAGAGTAACCTTTTATATATATATATTATTTTTTTGTGAAGATTGGTGAAAGTTAAGTTTGCACTTCAATCCCAATAGGGAAATTCATCTTGGTTTGATAATTTGTGTCAAATAAAAACAAAGCTTATTTGAATGATTTCCTTGGCGTTTCTAGTTTTCTAGAGAAGAAAATCGATTAAAATCGTAAAAATCGAATGTGGTGTGAAAAAATCTGAGATTTTATTTTTAGACCATATATCGCCCCCCCCGCCCGCCCTAATTCAAACTAACGTGTGCGTCTCTCGTTGGTTGGGTCCAGGTGAAAGTCGGGGACACGCTGGACCTGGTGCTGTCGGAGGACCGCGACGCCGACACCGTCCTCCTGCGGAGGGTGGTGGTGAGGAGGCTGCTGGGCCCCAGCGCGGACCAGGAGAGACAGAAGGTCCTCCTCAGGCGCTGGAAGCACCTCCAGCTCCCCAAGGCCGACGCCTTCAAGTGAAAGTGAAAGTGAAAGTGAAGGGGGCGGCGGGGGTTTGGGACTCACACCGACCCCCTAAAGGCCACCGAAGGCACCACACCCACGTTGGGGGGAAAACTTTGAAGGCCGTCGAATGCGTGGATGAAGAAGAGTCTCGGAACAGTTGGCGGTCGGGGGGGGGGGGGGGGGGGGGGGTAGAGTTATATCAAAGGATTGCAACAGAGTGAACGGCCTGATCACAGATGGAAGCTTGTGATTAACCCTTTCACTGCCACACTACCAGACGGTTAACCCTTTCACAGCGGCAATACACAGAAGGTTAACCCTTATCACTGCCACACGGCAAAGGGGGTTAACCCTTTCACTGCCACACGACAGAAGGTTAACCCTCTACTATCACACTATACCGACGGTAACCGGCAGTGAAAGGGTTAAGAGAGAGACGTGACTCTGGGCTGGTATTAATGACACCTGTGTTTGGTTATAGTTGGTCGGGATAAAGGGGGTGGTTTGTGTGGTTTTTGGAATCACACGGTATATTATGTTTAACCTTTCCCTTTTTTAACTTGAAGCATATAACTCCCAATACCGAATGGGTTTGAAACGGATTCAAAGATGGGTTATTATCCCCGGTGGTTCGCGACGCGAGCAGTTTGAAAATCCGGTTTGTGCGACGCCTCTGCGCGTGACTCCACTGTGTCCGGTTTAAAATTCGACAGATTCTACCCTTAAAAAGTGCAATAATGTCACCCGTTTTTAGGAAGTCACGTCATTGCTTCCTGTGCTCCCAGGACTGTTGTTCAGTCAGTATTCATGAACACTCACCACTCTCTCCTGAAGCTAGACATCGGAGAAGCGTCCAGATGTAGAATCCGGGTGCTTCTCCATAGAGATAGACGGTGAATAGGGTTCCTCACTTTGTGAGGCCGTCAAATGTTTGTGTGAGCTCTTACACCCAAATTAGGTTTTTAATTCTGATTTAGACCTTCTAGAATGAGCCTCATTTGGGAGCCTTAACGCAAACATTTCTTGAGCCCCAGATTTTACATTCAGATTCAGATTCCTTTATTGTCACTTATTTCAGTCCTTTACAGCAAGAAGAGTGAACATCTATTTATTGTGGTCCCTCGACTACAGCAGCCTCCAATAATAAAAATACAATAATTTTCGCATTGAATAAAATAAGATGACTAAAACAAAGATAACTATATACACTTCTAAAAAGTGTGCAGTGCAATACAATACATTTAGCATAGAATAAAATAAGATGACTAAAACAAAGATAACTATATACAGTTCTAAAAAGTGTGCAGTGCAATACAATACATTTAGCATAGAATAAAATAAGATGACTAAAACAAAGATTACTATATACAGTTCTAAAAAGTGTGCATTGCAGATCAGGATGTAGATATTATACTATGAAATTGAATAACAAAATGTACAGTTCCACAAAAAAAATTTGTGAAATTTTAGCAGTGTGTAAATAGTTTTTTTTTAATCATCAGCAGCAGTGTTCTCAAGTGTAGTAGTCCAGGGGGGGGGGGGGGTCGGGGGGCGTCAATGGGCTCTGTTGACGAGTCTGATGGCTTGGGGGTGATGTCATACCAGTGACATCACCGATTGGAGGGTTCTCTCTCCGATCTCCAGCGTTAGGAGAGGGGTGCGTGTTCACAGATACTGACTGGACTGTCCTGGGAGCACAGGAAGATGCAGGGTCGCACAAGGTCCTTGAAGTGCTTGATTTTTTACAAAAGAAAAGTCAAGGCCTGGAATTCCTTAAACAGCCAATTTTTTTTAAACAAGGTGCTTAAAAAAAGTCCTTGAAATTCAAGACAACCATTCGCATTGAAAGTTTTGTTCATCCATGGTCAAATTGTTCTGAATCAAGAAATTGATTTTTTTTTAAAGTCTAACTGTCGGAAATAGTTTTTTTAAGCCATACATATTGGATCAGATTTTTTTTCCATAAAAAAATAACTGCATTTCAAAGTGAATTGTATCCTTTTAAATGCCCATTTAAAATGAAAAATGAAAATCCTTGAATTTCATTTTTCAATATCTGTGGGAACCCTGAAGATGTTAACAACTCTTGAAATGGGTGACCTTCCCCCGTTAAGTGATGATGGCACAACAGCCACGAGTGGCAGATTAAAGAGTATGGCAGATTCATTGGATATTTTCCCGGTCTAGACTATTAAAGATTCAGTAAAATGGATCTTTGTCATTGCATTTTTCTTTTTTACAGGTGGTAAAAAATGTCCAGACATGTTAGAACTGTTAAAATGATCTCTCTCCTCCTGGATATCAACAGAATCGATCCATCTCAGATGTCCAGTCCGTTTCCCCGAAGAGATCATCTACTCTTGTTGTTACCCCCAATTACTACCCAGTCAGTCTGTCAGGTTTAATATGACATTACTGGTCTGGTTTAATATCACATTACTGGTCTGGTTTAATATCACATTACTGGTCTGGTTTAATATCACATTACTGGTCTGGTTTAATATCACATTACTGGTCTGGTTTAATATGACATTACTGATCTGATATGACATTACTGGTCTGGTTTAATATGACATTACTGATCTGGTTTAATATCACATTACTGAGCTGGTTTAGTATCACATTACTGATCTGGTTTAATATCATATTACTGGTTTAATATCATATTACTGGTTTAATATCACAACTGGTCTGGTTTACTATCACATTACTGGTTTAATATCATAACTGGTCTGGTTTACTATCACATTACTGGTTTAATATCACATAACTGGTCTGGTTTACTATCACATTACTGGTTTAATATCACATAACTGGTCTGGTTTAATATCACATTACTGGTTTAATATCACATTACTGATCTGGACAGGAACCCACGTGTTACTTAGTTTACTGTAGGTCGTACTCGTACAAGACTTTTGAATAGATTTTCAACTATTTTCCTGGTTACTAAATAACCAGGTCGCCTCCACGAAGAGACCCCTAGTAGAACGTTGGCCCGTTTGACATCAATGGTGCAGATGAAGCTTCTTCCTGGTCAAGATACGATCTTCCACAGCGATCTAGTCCCTGGATTCAGGGCACAGTCAGTGATCACAGCTATCTAGTGCCTGGATTCAGGGCACAGTCAGTGATCACAGCTATCTAGTGCCTGGATTCAGGGCACAGTCAGTGATCACAGCTATCTAGTCCCTGGATCCAGGGCACAGTCAGTGATCACAGCTATCTAGTCCCCGGATTCAGGGCACAGTCAGTGATCACAGCTATCTAGTCCCTGGATTCAGGACACAGTCAGTGATCACAGCTATCTAGTCCCCGGATTCAGGGCACAGTCAGTGATCACAGCTATCTAGTCTCTGGATTCAGGACACAGTCAGTGATCACGGATGATTGAAAATATGATACCAGTCATCTTCAGCTTGGACCAGCCATGATAGAAAAAAAAGAAGAAAAACACACTCTACACTAGCTAGTAGGGCTGACCTCGACTAGTCGAATAATCGACCGAAAGCAAAACTGTCGGAAATAGTTTTTTTAAGCCATACATATTGGATCAGATTTTTTTTCCATAAAAAAATAACTGCATTTCAAAGTGAATTGTATCCTTTTAAATGCCCATTTAAAATGAAAAATGAAAATCCTTGAATTTCATTTTTCAATATCTGTGGGAACCCTGAAGATGTTAACAACTCTTGAAATGGGTGACCTTCCCCCGTTAAGTGATGATGGCACAACAGCCACGAGTGGCAGATTAAAGAGTATGGCAGATTCATTGGATATTTTCCCGGTCTAGACTATTAAAGATTCAGTAAAATGGATCTTTGTCATTGCATTTTTCTTTTTTACAGGTGGTAAAAAATGTCCAGACATGTTAGAACTGTTAAAATGATCTCTCTCCTCCTGGATATCAACAGAATCGATCCATCTCAGATGTCCAGTCCGTTTCCCCGAAGAGATCATCTACTCTTGTTGTTACCCCCAATTACTACCCAGTCAGTCTGTCAGGTTTAATATGACATTACTGGTCTGGTTTAATATCACATTACTGGTCTGGTTTAATATCACATTACTGGTCTGGTTTAATATCACATTACTGGTCTGGTTTAATATCACATTACTGGTCTGGTTTAATATGACATTACTGATCTGATATGACATTACTGGTCTGGTTTAATATGACATTACTGATCTGGTTTAATATCACATTACTGAGCTGGTTTAGTATCACATTACTGATCTGGTTTAATATCATATTACTGGTTTAATATCATATTACTGGTTTAATATCACAACTGGTCTGGTTTACTATCACATTACTGGTTTAATATCATAACTGGTCTGGTTTACTATCACATTACTGGTTTAATATCACATAACTGGTCTGGTTTACTATCACATTACTGGTTTAATATCACATAACTGGTCTGGTTTAATATCACATTACTGGTTTAATATCACATTACTGATCTGGACAGGAACCCACGTGTTACTTAGTTTACTGTAGGTCGTACTCGTACAAGACTTTTGAATAGATTTTCAACTATTTTCCTGGTTACTAAATAACCAGGTCGCCTCCACGAAGAGACCCCTAGTAGAACGTTGGCCCGTTTGACATCAATGGTGCAGATGAAGCTTCTTCCTGGTCAAGATACGATCTTCCACAGCGATCTAGTCCCTGGATTCAGGGCACAGTCAGTGATCACAGCTATCTAGTGCCTGGATTCAGGGCACAGTCAGTGATCACAGCTATCTAGTGCCTGGATTCAGGGCACAGTCAGTGATCACAGCTATCTAGTCCCTGGATCCAGGGCACAGTCAGTGATCACAGCTATCTAGTCCCCGGATTCAGGGCACAGTCAGTGATCACAGCTATCTAGTCCCTGGATTCAGGACACAGTCAGTGATCACAGCTATCTAGTCCCCGGATTCAGGGCACAGTCAGTGATCACAGCTATCTAGTCTCTGGATTCAGGACACAGTCAGTGATCACGGATGATTGAAAATATGATACCAGTCATCTTCAGCTTGGACCAGCCATGATAGAAAAAAAAGAAGAAAAACACACTCTACACTAGCTAGTAGGGCTGACCTCGACTAGTCGAATAATCGACCGAAAGCAGCCGTAGTCGACTGCCAACCTTAGTCAAATGCAATAAAAATATATAAAGATAATTATTATAACTTTTTTTTTAATCATTCTTTCCAAAAGCAAAGAGGCCTAGAAGCGTGGCTAATGCTAATGGTGCGCATACCAGCGAGGCTAACTGCCTAAGAAAACAGGCACAGAGGCACTGAAAGAGGATCTCACCCATCTAATGAACACACTAGACAATGTATCCATCAGTGGACCAATTGCATGCTTCCGCAGAGGACAAGAAGCCTTCAGTCGACTCCTTCAGACATTAAGCACCCCCACAGCCCAAATGGAATGACCCCCCCCCCCCAAAAAAAAATTATAATAAAAAACATTATAATAAAAAAAATTGCATTCAGGGGTAGTCGACTACCAGTCGACTATCGGCAGATTTCGGCCAATCAAAGTCGACTATACAAATCCTTAGTCGGGGACAGGCCTACTAGATAGCATTGCATACATTAACGATATTCACCCAATGACGACAGACAAAAAGCATCCACTGAAATGGCATCGGCTATTTATAATTGTGATTTTTATTAGAAATAGGTTAATAACATGATCCATTGTCATGGTTACATTGTTTTTTCATAATAGAAACTTCTATAAGAAGGTGTAACATGAACATTGTTATTAAAACAGTGGTGGCACAACGCTAGACATCACCCGTTTGTGATGCGTTCCTACCCATCTAGTAGTGACTGAACTTTGTTATTAGCTAACATCGTTATTGTTTCTTTCTTTAAGGCTATGACAAGTTAACAAGGTCTTACATAGGCTACGATAGTTTTGGCATATAAATAAGAAGCTCATCTTAACTATTTATCCAATGATAATATAATAAGACTACTTTGCTACAACATCTAATGCTGTAGTGAAAATGTACAGACAGATCTCTGCTTAAAACATGTAAATAAAGTACTTATCGACCAGAGGAAAAAGGTACATACTGTACGTTATAGCCATGAGTAATATATTGACGTATTTACAAACATTTACATATTACAAATAAGTAATATATTTACGTTTTAAAAAAAAAAGTACATATTTATATATATATAAAAAAAGCTAGCTTAAAACGTTTGAGTTCTAACCGATCTCAACCATAACTTGAACGTTAAAATTAGTGGTCAATAGATAAAAAAAATTAACTAATTAATCTCACAATTTCTGTAATTAATCTAGATTAAAAATAGCATTTTTCTACTTAAGACCGAAGCTTGTAACAGATATTTACTTGAGTAAAATCATGGAATTAATGTAAAATCAACACAAAGAAAGTATATTTAGATTCAAAGACTATTTTAATAGCTTTCTTTGAATACAGTTTCTCGCCTGTGAAATACAAATGTTCAACAAAACCATCAACACCGACTCAGCTAGACCTCTTTCTTATATCCGCGGCGCTAAGATTGAAGATGTTTCACTCCATAGATTAATCTAGATTAATTTATTTGAATGCTTTAAATAATTTAAATTAATCTCCAAAGTTAAAGCATTCATTTTGACAGCCCTAGTAAATATATTACTTATGGATATATAACACGGTGTACACGATGTACCCTAATTGTTTCCTGCGGTCGATTAGCACTTTATTTAGGTTTTCTGACGAGAGCGCGTTGAAATGTAATCAAGACCAAAAGCCTAGCGCTGCTGATGATGAGAAGCTGCGGTGGCTTCCTGCTACAGAAGGACGAGGTCTGTAAAGTTCTGTCACCACCTGTAGCGTGCCTGTACTCTGTAGCAGTGTGTCAACGTCTGTAGCACTGTGTGTCACCGTCTGTAGCACTGTGTGTCACCGTCTGTAGCACTGTGTGTCACCGTCTGTAGCACTGTGTGTCACCGTCTGTAGCACTGTGTCACAGTCTGTAGCACTGTGTGTCACAGTCTGTAGCGCGGCTGTAGCACAGGAGACGGACGTCGCGAAGCAAGAACATGTCCCACAGGTTCACAGAGAGCCTCACTCAGTGAAGGGAGAGAGACCGCGGACCAAACGGGGGAGGGGAACAGCCAATTTGTCGAGAAGAAATTAAAACAAAAAGACTGCAAATTATGTTTTAACTTAAAGAGGATCCTTTTAGTTCAGTCTGGTGGTTTAATCCTCCCGTTATAAGGCGGGACACCGGACGCCGCCGGTTTCCCCACGACGTCCTCGGCTCGCGTACAAGAGGTCAGAGGTGAGAGGTCGCCTTGAGAGAACGCTCATCCTCCTCCGCTCACGTCCAAGAGGTCAGAGGTGAGAGGTCGCCTTGAGAGAACGCTCGTCCTCCGCTCACGTCCAAGAGGTCTCCTTGAGAGGGCGCTCGGTGACGGAGGGTTCACAATGCAGTTAGAAACCAAAGGTCATTCATGTTGGCAAGATGGTCCATACTGACGGTCAGTGACACACACACACACACACACAGGGAAGGAGTACAGAACCAGATCTACCTAATCGCCTGCAACACGACCCGACCCACCGTGTGATTTATTTACTCTTCTGTCAACGTAACAGATACTACAGCAGCAGGTCAAGCATCTCAAAAGTTGAAAACCGGGGTCAAATGAAGCACAGAAGTAGCATCGATCCAGACGGGTCAGAGGTGACCTCACTTCTGTGAGCGTGCGGGGGGGGGGGGGGGGGTCGATTCACATAAGAAGCGCGATTCAATCTCTACCAAAATCGATTCACAAATTCCCCCAAAAAATTTGCTTGACTTGCTTTCGTTATTGCAGAAGACAGCCGGTAACATGTTTCTGCTGTTCATATTATTGCATTTGATGTTTCATATCGAGTGACTAAAACAGGGAAAAATAAATCTTGCTCGTGGTTCACACCGAGTAAACGGTTACATGTGACCAGGGGTGTAAAAAGTACCCAGAAATTATACTTAAGTGACAGTATGGGTACCGTCTCAAAATCGTACTCAAGTAAAAGTCAGAGTATCTGGCTAAAAACGCACTTGAGTAAAAGTCAAAAAGTTTCTACTTGTAAATGTACTTAAGTACTCAAAAGTAAAAAGTAAAACACTTTTTTTCTGCCCGTCTATTCTTGATAGCAGCTGTTTAATCAAAGATCCCCGCTTTCTAGTCTTGCACAATCAAGGACCAATCAGCATGGGTATGGGCGGGTTCATTTTCCATTGATAGGGGATTTGATTGGCTGTTTTTAAATAAAGCGTGGCCGCAGGATTAATAACGTTAACGTTAGTTCGGCCAGAGAAACAAATATACTAATTAAAATGGTTGGACCTGGGAGATTTGTACTTTGTAGGTCTGCATTTTAAATGTAAGGAGTAAAAAGTACGTTTGTTTTCTCTGAAATGTAATTGAGTAAAAGTACAAGTATACAAACCTAATAATACTCGAGTAAAGTACAAATCCCCCCAAAACAGTACTTAAGTATTGTAACAAAGTACAATTACTCAAGTACTTTACACCCCTGCATGTGACCCGGTGTTGATGTTTCTTCTATTCAAAGCGTCTCCCGCAGTCAAGTGGGGAAAGTGACTCAAAACGGCGATTTAGAATCACACCTATACGCATGTATTGAATCGAGAATCCCCGCTTTTAACCCTTTCACTGCCACACGACAGAAGGTTAACCCTTTACTATCACACAACCGACGGCGATGCTCCATCATTAGCTCCGCATCCACGGAGCTAATGATTGATTGAAAACGTTATTAACAGATTGCAGAATGGGTACAATACAGTACGGCTCAATACACACAATTGTTAAGGGGATGCAGACCAGAGGAAGACTTTTGTCTTGTTTACATCAGGGTCCCCCATTTTCAATTCATCAGGATGCTAATGATGGAGCATCGCCGTCGGTTGTGTGATAGTAAAGGGCTAACCTTCTGTATTGTCACAGTGAAAGGGTTAACCGGCTGTCATGTGGCAGTGAAAGGGTTAATAAAATCGTGACCCAGAGGATCTAAACCTATTCCCGAATCACTGCACCTCCGGCAGCAGAGCCAAAGTAGGGACGCACCGATACCGACTGGTCCGATATCAGGCTAAAATAGAATATCAGTATCGGGAGAATTAACCGCAACACTGAAGTCCCATACCGTAAGAAACACACAAAGCAAAGTGACTTGATTTGCTGCGTCTTTGACGCGTTAACTCTCTTAATGGAGAAAAATCGAATATATCTCGAGATAATTTTTTGTCCAATGAGCCCAAAACGACGGTCCAAGTCTTTCTGTTCATCAAAGTGATGGATCTGTACTCGGTATCGGCCGATACCCAAAGCCCAGGTATCAGTATCGGTATCAGTGTCTCTCTAACTAACAGAAAGCAGAGGATCTAAAACGCATCTAAAACGTGCTGCTGATCATGAAAAATTGCTGTTAAAACAAGAAGTTGTTTGGATTCATCTTCTAATAAAAATAAACCTTTATCCCGCTGGCGTGAATGAGGAATGTAATCTGAACCCTTTTCTATAAAACATGAATCTAGGGACGTTATAACTCTCAGAGTATAACCTATTCCTGACATTCAAATTTATTAAATTCTTTTAAGTCGCTGCAATAATATATTTGCAAGGAATTAAAGAAAACGATTCCAAACTGTGTTATATTAGATGTGGCTCAGATAACAGATGTTGTATGTTTGGAATATTTTTTTTTTGGTGCCAACTATTGGTTTGATTTGATTTATGAACGGTGCGGAAGCCGAGCTCCAGAGTTCGTTTTGGAATATATTTGCTAATATTAAAAATATTTTACGATTATCCTTCAATATGTCTTAACTGGTGAATATGCTTCAGATGAAATCGTTTAGAGTTACAACGTACAGCACTGGTAGACTATGAAATCCTATGTGGTTCCATTCTATGTGTTTCCATTCTATGTGTTTCCATTCTATGTGTTTGCATTCTATGCGTTTCCATTCTATGTGGTTGCATTCTATGTTTCCATTCTATGTGTTTCCATTCTATGTGGTTGCATTCACATTCTATGCATTTCCATTCTATGTGATTGCATTCTATGTGGTTGCATTCTATGTGTTTCCATTCTATGTGGTTGCATTCTATGTGTTTGCATTATATGTGTTTCCATTCTATGTGTTTCCATTCTATGTGGTTGCATTCCATGTGTTTCCATTCTATGTGTTTCCATTCTATGTGGTATTGTGGTTGCATTATATGTGTTTCCATTCTATGTGGTTGCATTCTATGTGTTTCCATTATATGTGTTTCCATTCTATGTGGTTGCATTCTATGTGTTTCCATTCTATGTGTTTACATTCTATGTGTTTGCATTCTATGCGTTTCCATTCTATGTGGTTGCATTCTATGCGTTTCCATTCTATGTGTTTCCATTCTATGTGTTTGCATTCTATGTGTTTCCATTCTATGTGGTTGCATTCACATTCTATGTGGTTCCATTCTATGTGTTTCCATTCTATGTGGTTGCATTCACATTCTATGTGGTTCCATTCTATGCGTTTCCATTCTATGTGGTTGCATTCACATTCTATGTGGTTCCATTCTATGCGTTTCCATTCTATGTGGTTGCATTCACATTCTATGTGGTTCCATTCTATGCGTTTCCATTCTATGTGGTTGCATTCTTCTATGTGACGTCATCACAATGATTTGGGTTCCACCTGATCAATCGACCCGGCCTCCTCGACTATAAGGAGGAGTGTACTCCTTCATTTGTACACACATGGCGACGAAGGCCGGAACGCTCCGGAAAACGACAGACAGACGGATGGAACAATTAAAATCAATCGAATGGTACAATTCCGACCGTCTCTCTCTTCATAAAATAGACAACATGCATCTCTAGGATAATAATAATAATAACGCACCAGTTGGTCAGAATGCAGTGGCCATCATCCCCACTAATAGAATTAGCTTATGTAACTGTGCAAATCATTTCGTGACAAAAAAAAAAAATTAAAAATAAAAAGGGTTGCCTAACTGCAAAAAAAGAAAAAGATAAATTCCGACTAGGACACAGTGCTGCTCGATCTCTTGGCCTTCTTCAAGATGTCGCACTTCTTGCGGTTGGGCCGCCGGCAGCGCTCGTCGACGCTCGGCACGCACTCGTAGTGCCACACCTCCTCCATCTTGTCCACGGGGTACACGGCCTCCACGTAGTGGCGGATGAGCCGCAGGCGCAGCGGGCACAGCTGCTTCTTGTTGCACGCGCCCGAGTGGTTGTACTGCAGCCGCAGGTTCTCCTGCGTGAAGAGCTCGGGGAAGAGGCGCACCAGCAGGCGCGCGGCGAAGTTGCCCACCGAGAGGCTCTGCTGCACGATCTCCCGCACCTCGGCGTCCGACAGCAGGTAGACGGGCGGCACGGCGAAGTCCGGCGGGCACACCGTCAGGTCCTCCAGGGGGATCTTGCAGAAGTCCTTGCTGCTCTTCTCCGGCGGCAGGAGGGAGTGAACGTCGGGGTCCGACTCTCTCGTCGTCGTCATCGTCGGGCCGCCGCCGCCGTCCGGGTGGAGCGGGTTGGCCGCCGCCTGGTGGCACATGGTCAGGAAGTCCCCCCCCGGGTCTCCCTGCTCCGAGTCCAGGGGGCCGTAGATTTTGCGCTGCTGCTGGTAGGACCTAAATCAAAATAAAAATAAAAATCACATTTATTTGTAAGGCCCCCCGACAACAACACACGTTAATGTCCCCCATGGCCCGGACGCTTGAAGCCTTTTTACAACGCTTCCGGGTTCCCGTTTTGCGCTCTGATTGGCCAGGTCATGTGACATGAGCGCCAATCGTGGGACGGCAAGTTCTTTCCCCGGTTAAGCTTAGGCGCTCTTTCGAAGTTGGTTAAGGTTAGAGTTTGTCTTAGAGCAGGGCGATAGAACGCCAGGTAGTTTGCAGGCTGTTCGATGCGGAAATGGGCAAACACGCTATTGGGCGCACATGTCACATGACCTGGCCAATCAGAGCGCCGGAAAACGCGGATGTGTTGGAAAAAAGGCTACACGCGGCCCGGACACGTCTTCTTTAAACAAGTCAAGAAGAAACATCACAATAAGTCAAGAAGAACAAAACAAAAACACCATAAAGTCCAAACATTTTAAAATAAATGCAAAATAAATGCAACACTTCCCCACGCGAAGGTAAGGAAAAACTCACTAAAACCTAGCAATAGGAAAAAATGCACCACAGGCAATGTGGAGGAGAGAAACCTTAGAAGGGCCGTTCAAGGGGGGATCTCCCTTCTTAGATGTCGGTGATAGTAGTGTTGCAATAAAACAGGCTAAACAGTTGGTAAGCATGCACTCATATGTGTGGTGAAACACAGATAAGTGCATGCGATAGGGAGGTGTAGTCTGACGTCACTGGTTGTTCCACCCATATAGGGATTTATCACTGGGAAAATGGATTATCGGCTATTGTAACAATTCTGCCGCATAAAAATTGAAAAGCTTAAAATGTTTGCACAAAATGAGTTCCCTTCTATCACTAACATTATTGTTTAACCATTTTTGGTTGAAATAAAATTTGGCGATTTTTTTTTATGATTAATTGCAAATATTTTCATGTTGAGCTATAGATTGTGGATGAATAAGCACAGAAAGGTACACCGTGCAAATGTTAATGCTTTATTTGTTTTAAATGAGACGATTTAGAAATGGGCGATGGGGGAAATACATTGCGTTGGACAGAGGGTGGAACACGAAAAACAGCAATGACGTCACCACTACACCTCCCTATAGACCAGGAAGTAACCACTACACCTCCCTATATACAGGCATTAAAGCGTTCCGTCTTGGGACGGATATCCGTCCATTTGATTTGGAGATTCCGTCATTTGATTTGGAGTCGTGACGGATTTTAACCTGAGCCAATCAGAGGCGTCAAATATCCTTTTTTCCCCTACCGCGGCCGCACCAAACAGTCATTTGCGAGCAATCGGCAAATTCTCAGGCAAATGCAACCAACCAGAAGGCGAGATTGTTCTGAGTTTACAGCCCTTTCACCCGCCTCCGCTGTGCTCAGCACCAATGGGAAGCGCCCATTTTGAGACTCTCTAGCGTCTAGCTCTACTCGCGAGTAAACTTGACTCATCAACACCATGCGGCAACTTTTTACGAGACCGTAAGTTCATTTGACTTATTCTAGTCTAAAGAAACATATATATTACTATTGCTATTGATAAATCTAGGTAACGTGAATGCCACAAAACGAATGCCTTTTGTTAATCAGAACGTTATTTACGCGACAAGCAGTGTGTTGTTGTCGTTGTTGTTGTTGTTGGTGGTGTTTCGTGTGTGTGCTTGCGCCGCTCGCTTTCTGATAAATGTATGAATGTTGATAAATCTAGATAACGTTAATGCCACAAAACGAATGACTTTGTTAATCAGAACGTTATTTGCGGTATCAATTGTTTTTAAGCTCAATAAACGTCTTTCTCCCATTTGTCCGGGAGATCTCTGGGTAACAGTACTGTATATTTGCATATCATATATATCACAAATGTAACATTACTATATACCTGTATGTCATGTATGTCACTATGAATTGAAAACGGGGGACCCTGATGTAAACAAGACGAACGTCTTTCTCTGGTCTGCATCCCCTTAACAATTGTGTGTATTGAGCTGTACTGTATTGTACCCATTCTGCAATCTGTTAAATATTGATTGATTGTTATTAACAGATTGCAGAATGGGTACAGTACAGCTCAATACACACAATTGTTAAGGGGATGCAGACCAGAGAAAGACTTTCGTCTTGTTTACATCAGGGTCCCCCATTTTCAGTTCATCATAACATATATGACACACATGACATACAGATAGACAATACTGCTACATCTATACATTTATGACATACCAGATTTACAAATACAGTAGCCTATTGTTTGTTTGTGATACAAAAATAGTCTAAAAAGAGTATATACATTTGACGAAGAAACTGTACATTGGAGGTGGTTGGGTGGGATGGGGGGGGGGTTGTAACTATACATTGGATTATCGACAAAACCTTACTTGGTCCCAAGAAGAGGGTCTCGTGTATTAAATAAAGTTTTCATTCATTCACTCTGGATCTTGTAAATCCAGTAGCAATACACACAATTGTTAAGGGGATGTAGACCAGAGAAAGGCGTTTGTCTTGTTTACATCATCAGGGTCCCCCATTTTCAATTCATAGTGACATTTATGACATACACAACATACACATGACATCATGACATTTATGACATAGGGACATACATGCCTTACAGGTATATAGTAATAGTACTGTTACATTTGTCACATATACGATATGCAAATATACAGTACTGTTACCCAGAGATCCTAACAGTAAATATATACATATGATGAGGAGGAGACTGTACATTAGGAGGGGGTGAGTGAGTGGGTGGTAAATAAATATATACAAACGGTGGGGAGGAGACTGTCCATTGTTGTTGTGGCATAATTGCGAAACGTGTTTAGTCCCTTGTTTGTATGATAACAAGCCATTTAGTTCATGGTTCAAAGTGGGGAGGGGTGCTAGCTCGCCATCAATCAGAAGCTAGCCACAAGACTTGCATTCACGCTCTCCAGCACACAACAGTAGGGTCTCTATAGTCACAGTCAGGACAGTAGGCTCGCTCTACAAGTAGGCTCCCTTAAAACGCTAACGCTATTAAAAAAAAAATACAGTAGAGGTTAAAATAAGAATATGACTTGGCCAGAAAAAAAGTTCAGTCAGGAGATTTTTTTTTGCTTTAATCCCTGCCTATATAGCAACTGAACATTTTGAAAGATTAAAGATGAAAAGATAGAGATACCTCCGCTGCTCCGTGTCCCGCCTCCGGCACCGCTCGTCCAGCTTGCCCACGAACTCCAACATCCACACCCGGTCGTTCTCGGCGCGCGGGTAGAGCAGCTGCACGTAGTGGCGGATCAGGTTGACCCGCACGGGGTCCAGCCGCTTCTTCCCCAGCGAACCGCTGCAGTTGTAGTGCTTCCGCGCGTTCTCGGGCGTGAAGAGCTAGAATCAAGAGTCAAGAGGTTTATTTGTCACATACATACCAGAGGGCATAGAGTGAAATGCGGGTGGTCATGCCTGCATCGATTGTGCAAAATACAATAATAAAAATAGGCATAGAAAAAAATAGGTAAGACACAAGATGTGCATGATAAAAAAAGACATGCTAGGTAAGTTCCTGAGAAACTGGTTCCTATGTACACTACTATACAATATACAATTTTAACTCTGCCATTTAAAAAAATTAAAAATTGTATACAACTTTTCTCCTCCTGTTTTTCTGTGTTTTTCTCCCATCCCAATTTAGTGGTGCCAATTCCCCCCTCCCCTTCCTGGTCGTTGCTCGCATGTGGCACCCTGACCGACCTGTAGGGGTCGCTGTTTTACAACGACAAGAATACCACCCCATCGACTCCCCTCCCGCTGACTCTGCCAATTGAGCCAGTATGACGGCCGGCCCAAGCCTGGGGGCAACGCTGACAGCCGGATTCGATACCAGTGTCTCTCTCGCGTTGGTGACGAGCGCTTAGTCCGCTGCGCCACCCAGCCGCCCTTAACTCCGCCATTTTTATACTTAATGCATCTAAACTATACTATACAATACCTCGGGGAAGATCAGCACCAGCAGGCGGGAGGCGAAGTTGCCGATGGACAGGCTACAGTCGTAGTTGGACTTCAGCAGCTCCTTGGACAGCAGGTAATCCCGGGGGACGGTGAAGTCCGGCGGGGGAACCTCCAGGTCCTCGAAGTCCACCGGCGTGAGCAGGGACTTCTTGTTGGACCGGCGACCCGGCCGCTCGTAGTCGCACAGGTCCGTGACCTTGAATGAATGGATGAATGAATGAATGAATGAAAAAGTTTATTTTAAAGTTTATATGTATTCTCCACATTCCTCCAAACAAATCACAATATCAAGCTCCGTCATACAGAACAATCATAATGAAAAAGAAATGATAAACAAAAAGTCAAGTAGTTAGTTAGTTGACATGTTCAAAAAAGGAGTAGAGGGAAGCTACGTTTATTGATCCCTTCCCCCTTACGTTTACATTTCCTCCATTACATTTTACTTGATATAACATAATTTAGTATAATACATTGTATAATATACTTTTACTTATAGTACAACAAGAAAAAAACTTGAGTCGCTTGACAGCAGTAAATACAATACAACACTAGGGCTGTCCGTTTATCACGTTAATTCGATTAATTAATTACACAGCAAATTATCGCGTTATGAAAATTAACTCAAAATTAATTACAAAAAATATATTATATATTTTTTTCTTGGTATCTGATTCTAGATACATCTATGGATCTCAGGGAATGTATTCCCAGTGTCAGAAATACTGTGTCTGTTACTAGGCTTGAGTAAATTGTAATAGGGATGTCCGATATTATCGGCCTATATTGGCATTAAAATGTGATATCGGAAAATATCGGTATCGGTTTAATTTTTATTTAATTTTTTTTTAACATTTCTATAACCTTTATTTACCCAGGCAAGCAAGTAAGAACAAATTCTGATTTGATTTATTGTCAAAAGTATGCATAATGTTGTGTTAATTCCACAACAAGATATATGTAATGTTAATTACCTGAAATTATTCAGTTTTTTGGGGGGGAAACCCTGCATATATCGGTACCGGTTGATATCGGTTGATATCGGTATCGGAAATTAAGAGTTGGACAATATCGGTATAGGTAAAAAAGCCAATATCGAGCATCCCTAAATGAACCAAATGAGAATATCAATTCAATTATTTTTTTTATTTTTTTTATCTTTGACTGTGAATAACACCATGCAAAAATTTACCAGACCTGAAAAATCTAAGCAAATGAATAACGGGAAGATGATTAAACAGAAGGTTTTGTAGATACAGTACTGAATTCTGCCATCCGGACACATGCAATTTGAAATATGATTATAGAATATAAAATATCAGGCCTAAAATGGTTATGCGATTAAAATGTGATTAATTAGATTAATTAATTACAGATCCTGTAATTAATTAGATACATTTTTTTGTGCAATATGTTTACTCATTTTGATGTATTCAGGTAAATTATTCCACAACTTCACTCCACAAACGGACATGCACATGCTTTTCAGCGTAGTGTGTCCCATTGGTTGTTTAAGATTCCCTCTCCCTCTTAAGTTATATTCTCCTCCCCTGTCTCTGAACCCCCCACCGGCTCAGTGGCCTCGTGGGTAGAGTGTCCGCCCTGAGTTCGGGAGGCTGGGAGTTCAAGCCCCGGCAGAGTCATACCAAAGACTATTTAAAAATGGTACCCATAGCCTCCCTGCTTGACACTCCGCATCAAGGGTTGGTTTGGGGGGGGAAGTCCTTGCGACATACTAGCGTCATGTCCAAGGGGTGTACTTGTACATCAAGCTGCCTCACGCTACGGAAACAGGAGATAGGCTCCTGCCCCATGTGTGCCGTCACGGCTCGAGAACCATTGGTTCTCAAAGGCAACTTCTGTCTCTGAACCATCTTTGAATGTTGCCTGGGATTCATTTATATCTGGCTTTGTATACAATGAGAGCAGTTTTGAAAAATCAACCATGTTTTTTTTTTTTTTTATCCACTTTTTCTCCCATTTTCTATATATTTTCTCCCATCCCAATTTCGTATCATCCAATTCAACCCTCCCCTGTCACGAACGCTGTTTCTTGCCTCCCACAAGCCGGCTGCAATGTGGACTAAGTCATACATAGCACAAGTCCCCTCCGGTACTTGAGGTAACAGCAGTCGCATCTTTTCACCTGCGCAGCTCGATCTCTCAGTGGCGAGGAGTAACGCGTGGGAGGCTCACGCTGCCCCCGACACTTCCTGATTCTACTGCGCAGACGCACTAACCGACCTGTAGGAGTCGCTGTCCACAACGCCCGATCCCCACCCATCAGTTTCCCACCCCCTAATACGGCCAATGTGTATTAGTACGGACGACCAGCTAAACTGAAAGCAATGTGGAGCGCTGGGCTCGAACAGGCGAACCCAGTGTCTCCGCATTCGTGGCGAGCGCCTTGCCCACTACGCCACGTAGCCGCCCGAAAATCAACCATGTCTATAAATTTCAACGTTTGTAGCTTTATATAAAAAATATAAAAAACCTTGACGATGGAGACGTCGTCGGGAAGGAGGCCGCTCGCCGGGTCGTAGTCGTCGTCGATGGCGGCGTCGTCGTCGGCTTCGTCGCTCCCGTCGCTGCGCGGGCCCTCGAGCGCGTCCTCCATCCGCTGGACGCACACCTGGAGCCAGGTGTCCTCCGGCACGTCGGGGAAATTCGCCTCCATGTACTTCCTGATGATCTCTATCCTGTCGGAGTCCAGGATCAGCTGCCCCACGCCGTTCAGACCCCCCCCCTCCGGGAGCAGCGTCGTCGCCTCCTCGAACACCTCGGGGAAGAGACGGTGGACCAGGCACACCACGAAGGCCTCGGGGGACGAGAACTCGTCCAGGTCCTCCGTGAGCCTCGGGTCGAAAGCCAGGAGGTCGGACGGCGCGGTCGCCGCCGAGTCGTCGTCCCGCCGTCCGTCGTCGTCGTCCGGCGAGGCGGGCTCCTCCTCCTCCTCCTCCCTGCCCTCTTCGTTAATGAAGCGGCAGGTCTGCGTCTGCATCTGCTCCACCTTAATCCCGACGACGTCCGCGACGCCGGACTCTGTCGTCTGCTTCCCCCCGTGGTGTAGCCGGGCGCTCTCCATGTCCCTCTGGGCCCAGAAGCGGTTGAAGAAGTCGTTGATCTGCAGGAGGCACTCCTCCTGCCACACGGCGTTGCTCTTCACCGACGGGAAGCACACCTCGACGTAGTTGCGGATCAGCTGCAGGTGCAGCGAGTCCAGCGCGCTCTTGTCGGCCGCGCAGCCGCGGTGAGACGAGCACTCCTTGGCCTTGAACAGCTCCGGGAACAGGTGCACCAGCAGCCGACAGCCCAGCTCGCCGGCGCTCGACGTCTGCTCCACCAGCTGACCCAGTTCGTCGCCCGTCAACAGGTACTCCGGCGGAGGCTGGAACTCCGTCGCCATCTCCGACGGTTTGATCTGCTTCTTGATCCGCGTCACCTGTGGAATTTAAAAAAAAACGGCACAATTAGTGTATAAAGTAGGGATGTCCGATATTATCGGCCGATATCGGCATTAAAATGTGATATCGGAAAATATCGGTAGCGGTTTAAAAAAATAATTTTTTTTTTTCTTTTACATTTCTATAGCCTTTATTTACCCAGGCAAGCAAGTAAGAACAAATTCTGATTTGATTTATTGTCAAAAGTATGCATAATGTTGTGTTAATTCCACAACAAGAGATATGTAATGTTAATTACCTGAAATTATATATATATATATCGGTATCGGTTGATATCGGTTGATATCGGTATCAGAAATTAAGAGTTGGACAATATCGGTATATCGGTATTGGTAAAAAAGCCAATATCGAGCATCCCTAGTATAAAGCAAAAGGTAATGTACTTCCAGGAAACATTCAAGAACTGTTCTTTGATAGAGAGAGGGGGGTTGTAATCTGAGGGGAGAGCTCAATGTAAAAGTTCTTAGTGTACGCACTACTACCATGAGAAGACACTGCATCTCCATATGTGGAGTGAAACTGTGGAACAGTCTGAATGTGGTGCTAAAGCAATGTCCAAACATGAGACAATTCAAACTGAATTATAAGGAAATTATCTTCACGAGGTACAGGGATGAGGAAGGGATTTGACATTCACGGGTGTTTACACTTTTATTTTTTATTTCTTTCATGTTTTACATATATATATATATATATATATATTTTTTTTTTTGCATATATATTTGTTTTGAAATGTTTTAAATTAGTACACTCATTTGAGTAGTGGAAAAGGGGAAGGATTAAATAAGTGTATACTTCTTCCTACTCCTTTTCGAACATGTAAATTGAGTTACGTTTTGCCTTTGTTTAGTTATTTCTTTTGTTTGAGTTATGTTTTGCCTTTGTTTAGTTATTTATTTTGTTTGTATGTATTTACATGTTCGAAATAAAGATATATATATATACATATATATATTTTTTTAAATAAACCACCTCCAGGGACAGCAGGTCCACCTTGCTGTGCAGCTGCGTCATGCTGGAGTTGAGCGTGTTGAGGATGAAGAACATCTTCTCGATCAGCGGGTAGAGGCCGGAGCCGGAGTCTGGCGCCGAGGAGGTCCGGTCCGCCGTCGTCATCGTCTCCGCCGCCGCGGCGAGGGCCTCGAAGGGGCTGCGCTCCGTCCCTCCCCCGGCGGCGAGGAGGATGTCGCCGAAGTTCAGCCGCTGCCCCCCTCCCCCCGCCTGCTGCGGCTCCAGGCTTGGCGTCGCCACCCGCTTCTCTGTGATCCTGTGGGAGATGCTGAACAGAGGCTTCCTGTACGAGGCTCTGGACCTCCTCGGGCCGCCGCCGCCTCTCTGCTGCTCCTCCACTGGCTGCTGCCCGGCCTGCACGGGGAACAATAATTGGATTAGATTAGATTCTTTAATGACCACCCAGCCAGGCTGGTGGATTTTGTTTTCAGTGCAGTTACAGCATTGTTCCAACATAGAACATCACTTACAATACATACATACTACATGCAGTTAAATACATAGATACATAAACATAATTACAAAGACCACAATATCACAGTTTATGTCCAGGTCCATAACAACAGAGGTAGGGGGGGTTGCTACAGGGAGTTCAGTGTCCGTATGGCAGTGGGGAAGAAGCTGTAATAATAATATATTACATATATTACTAGGGCTGCTTTATATCAAGGCGCTATAGTGTAGAAGAACATAAAAACTAGTAAGAGAGTAGAGAGAACATGAAATAAGTAAGACTTAAACTAGTAAAAGAGTAAAAAGAACATGAAATAAGTAAGACTTAAACTAGTAAAAGAGTAAAAAGAACATGAAATGTGAAGGGCTAAAACTAGTAAGAGTAAAAGAACATAAAATAAGAAGGGCTAAAACTAGTAAGAGTAAAATAACATAAAATAAGAAGGGCTAAAACTAGTAAAAGAGTAAAATAACATAAAATAAGAAGGGCTAAAACTAGTAAAGGAGTAAATTAACATAAAATAAGAAGGGCTAAAACTAGTAAAGGAGTAAATTAACATAACATAAGTAGGGCTAAAACTAGTAAAAGAGTAAAATAACATAAAATAAGGGCTAAAAACTAGTAAAGGAGTAAATTAACATAAAATAAGAAGGGCTAAAACTAGTAAGAGTAAAAGAACATAAAATAAGTAGGGCTAAAACTAGTAAAGGAGTAAAAAGAAAACATGAAATGTGAAGGGCTAAAACTAGTAAAAGAACATAGAATAAGAAGGGCTAAAACTAGCAAAAGAGTAAAACAACATAAAATAAGAAGGGCTAAAACTAGTAAAAGAGTAAATGAACATAAAATAAGAAGGGCTAAAACTAGTAAAAGAGTTATCAAGTGTAGATAGATAGACAGTGAGAGCAGCACATCACCAAACACGTTTCGCAATTATGCCACATCAATGTGGAACGCCCTACCCACAGCTGTAAAGGAATGTGAATCACTACCCACTTTCAAAACCACTCTCAAAGAGCACCTACGGGAGACTGCAATTCGAAACTGGCCCCTGTAAATGTCCTAACCCAACCCCCTCCAATGTACAGTAAATGTCCTAACCCAATAATACACGAGACCCACTTCTTGGGACCAAGTAAGGTTTCGTCGATAATCCAATGTACAGTTACCCCCCCCACCCCACCTACCCAAACCCCCCCCCCCACCCCACCCACCTCCAATGTACAGTCCCCCCCCCCACCTACCCAACCTCCTCCAATGTACAGTTTCTTCGTCTTTTTTAGACTATTTTTTTTGTATCACAAACAGTACTGTATTTGTAAATCTGGTATGTCATGAATGTAATGTATAGATGTAGCAGTACTGTCTATCTGTATGTCATGTTATGATGAATTGAAAATGGGGGACCCTGGTGTAAACAAGACGAAAGTCTTTCTCTGCTCTGCATCCCCTTAACACATTGGTTGCCAAAATCGCTTTCCAGCGTTATTGCCCGCCAATGCGTTGACCGCCAACATCGCTGTACAGCGTTTTTGAGATCAATATTTAATTTTTTCGCCATGGCATTCATAATTCATCCACCCAACCCCCGGTGTCCTAGCGGGACCCTAGATGGGACTGCAACGGCTCAATACCGCCGCCTGGTGGATGGTCGGGCGAGTTACACACTGAAAAACCGGAAAGTGTCATCGGTGCGTTGAGGAAATTCCTCCGGCAGTCACATCTCGCTACGGGACTCCTGACAGACACTATAGTACATATGGATCGATGCCATAACGCAATCATCGATATGATTTCTGCGTTTATTGCGCCATACAAACCGGAAATGGATCTAGGTGATCAGCGTCGAATAATTGGGATCTTTCTCCGCCAGTCTCATCGCCGCACGGTAAGGGGGCAGTCACGTTATTTTCAACCCGATTGTGCATTTCCTTGTTTGCAAACAGTCTGATCAATATATCCACCCATACTACATAAAGCCGTTACTGTCTGATGATCAAGGAATTATAAACGACCCCCCTTTCCTCCACGCATGATGAAGCATAATGTATACCGATCATATACATTTGAATTTTTTAATATGGCGTGTATGGGAAAGAAACGTCAATCGATAATCTATCATATGCGTCTGGGCCTATAACTACTGTTTTTGGAATTACAGCAGAAAAGATTAAAAACATACTTATATTCTCGAAGGTATTAACACAACAATGTATGAATGAAAAAGTATAACGTTCCCACATCCTGAACGATAGATAATCGATGTTGAATGGGCCATAGTAATGTCAATATAGCAATACAATTTAAAAAGTTATAGCCCTGCAAAGAGTGGTATAAGATGGGCACAACCCCCGGCGGTCAATGTGTTAACAATTGAGTGTATTGAGCCGTACTGTATTGTACCCATTCTGCAATTCTGTGGCACTGAAAGAGGATTTCACCCATCTAATGAACACACTAGACTAGACAAATATCAAGATGTATCCATCAGTGGACCAATTGCATGCTTTTGCAGAGGACAAGAAGCCTTCAGTCGACTCCTTCAGACATTAAGCACCCCCCACAGCCCAAATGGAATGAATATTTTTTTTTAATAATATTATCCCTTTTTTTATTTAAATTTTTTTGTCGACCAATAGTCGACTAACGGCAAATTTTTGCCAATCATAGTCGACCATCCAAATCCTTAGTCGGGGACAGCCCTAGTTTGTTGTCGCTCTCCTTGGGTGGGGTTAGGGGATAGGAATGGCAAATGAAATGGAAGATGTATCATTTTGAATGTATAATTGGAATGTATAAATTTGCATAAATTCTTCTAATAAAAAAAGATAAACCATACCTCGCCGGACGACACGCGGACTCTCTTGCCGCTGCTGGACTGGTCCGTGTCGGAGCCCGTCTCCGCGGACGTCCGCTTGACCGCCTCGCCGGCGTCGGGAGACCCTTCGTACGTCTCGCAGACGGCGAGATCTGCCGCCTCCTCCTTGATGTCTTGGACGAGGTTTTGCTCTGCAACCGTTACGAGTGGCGTGTTAGTCTCACTGCAACGACATTGGGTCTCATTCACCTTTTTTACGACAAAAAGGGCTTTCTCTTAGGGCCATTTGAGAAATTTTCGGGCTGATTTTGGGATTCACCAACCGTCCCAATAAAACATATATAATTAATATTATATTATAATGTCTATATTCATGTCTTGCCCGAAAAGGTCTCAAATGGCCCTAAGAGAAAGCCCTTTTTGTCGTAAGTCCGTTGGAGAATGAGACTCATTGTCTTTATACAGGGTTCCCACAGACATTGCAAAATGAAATTCAAGTACTTTTCCAAGCACTATTTTTAATTTTAAAAGGGCATTTAAAAAGGATACAATTCACTTTTAAATGCAGTTTTTTTTATTATTATATATATTTTTTATCTGATCCAATATTTATGGCTTAAAAAACAATTTCCGACAATTAGTTACACTTTAGATAAAATAAAATGTATTTCTTGATTCAGAACTATTTTATCATGGATGAACAAAACTTTCAATGCAAATGGTTGATTTGAATTTCAATTACTTTTTAAGCATCTTTTTAACACAAAATGGACTGTTTTCAAGGAATTCCAGGCCTCGACTTTTTTTTGTCAAAGATCAAACACTTTAAGCACTTCAAGGACCTTGTGTGAACCCTGTATATAGCTGCTTTGAATTCATTAATAATTAACAACTCTGCATGATAGCATGTACATATGCTGTATATATATATATACAGTATACTGTATATACACATCTTTCTGTATATACCTGCATATAATCCTTTTTACATATCTGTAGATACTATATATATATCTGTACATATCTGTAGATAATATATCTATATGTGTACATATCTGTAGATAGTAGATACTATATCTATATCTGTACATATCCCTTACCTACTCTTACTAGTTACGTTGCTGGTCAGTATGACTTACTACCATTAGGGGTGGGGGAAAGAAATCGATACGTAGTAGTATCGCGATACTTTGCGTGGCGATACTGTATCGATACAGGGACGCCAAGTATCGATATTTAATTATTCATAATTCTTTTTTCCCCCCGCAATACTCAGCGTATCGCGATATATTTAGTATCGCGATACTATCGTATCGCGACGCAAGTATCGCGATAGTATCGTATCGTGAGGTCTCTGGCGATTCCCACCCCTAACTACCATAGTGTCTTTATACCTGTATCACTGTACATATTAATACTACAACTCTGTTACATACATCTGATTAACACTATTTCTCAGTAGTACTCATTTATATATTTTATACCCAGTTTTATCACCTGTACATTGTATATTGCTGTTGCACTTTACTGTTACATTTGCTCTGGTTGGATGCCAAACTTCTTTACGTTGTACTGTACTGCTGTATGATGACAATACACCTTAATCTAATCTAATGTAATGAGGAATCATTAGCACCTCCTGACAAATTCCATGTAGCGTTGTGTGACGTGGTGCGTTCTCTTATTCTTGAAACATATCTTGATTTTAAAATCAGGTTTAAAATTAATTTAGTTTAAAATCAACCCAAATAGTAAATAGTCTCAAAGATTAATTACACTTGAAGAAACATCTAGCAAAGCTGAAAAAATATGAGATGTACTCTTTTGGTGGCAGACATCTTGGTTCAGTGTCCAGTTCTAAACAGACTCACTTGGTTCAGGGTCCAGTTCTAAACAGACTCACTTGGTTCAGGGGCCCAGTTCTAAACAGACTCACTTGGTTCAGGGCCCAGTTCTAAACAGACTCACTTGGTTCAGGGCCCAGTTCTAAACGGACTCACTTGGTTCAGGGCCCAGTTCTAAACGGACTCAGTGGGGAGACATCTTGGTTCAGGGCCCGGTTCTAAACGGACTCAGTGGGGAGACATCTTGGTTCAGGGCCCAGTTCTAAACGGACTCAGTGGGGAGACATCTTGGTTCAGGGCCCAGTTCTAAACGGACTCAGTGGGGAGACATCTTGGTTCAGGGCCCAGTTCTAAACGGACTCAGTGGGGAGACATCTTGGTTCAGGGCCCAGTTCTAAACGGACTCAGTGGGGGAGACATCTTGGTTCAGGGCCCGGTTCTAAACGGACTCAGTGGGGAGACATCTTGGTTCAGGGCCCAGTTCTAAACGGACTCAGTGGGGAGACATCTTGGTTCAGGGGCCCAGTTCTAAACGGACTCAGTGGGGAGACATCTTGGTTCAGGGCCCAGTTCTAAACGGACTCAGTGGGGAGACATCTTGGTTCAGGGCCCAGTTCTGAACGGACTCAGTGGGGAGACATCTTGGTTCAGGGCCCAGTTCTGAACGGACTCAGTGGGGAGACATCTTGGTTCAGGGCCCAGTTCTAAACGGACTCAGTGGGGAGACATCTTGGTTCAGGGCCCAGTTCTAAACGGACTCAGTGGGGAGACATCTTGGTTCAGGGCCCAGTTCTAAACGGACTCAGTGGGGGAGACATCTTGGTTCGGGGCCCAGTTCTAAACGGACTCAGTGGGGGAGACATCTTGGTTCAGGGCCCAGTTCTAAACAGACTCAGTGGGGAGACATCTTGGTTCAGGGCCCAGTTCTAAACGGACTCAGTGGGGAGACATCTTGGTTCAGGGCCCAGTTCTAAACGGACTCACTTGGTTCAGGGCCCAGTTCTAAACGGACTCAGTGGGGAGACATCTTGGTTCAGGGCCCAGTTCTAAACAGACTCAGTGCGGGGAGACATCTTGGTTCAGGGCCCAGTTCTAAACGGACTCAGTGGGGAGACATCTTGGTTCAGGGCCCAGTTCTAAACGGACTCAGTGGGGAGACATCTTGGTTCAGGGCCCAGTTCTAAACGGACTCAGTGGGGAGACATCTTGGTTCAGGGCCCAGTTCTAAACGGACTCAGTGGGGAGACATCTTGGTTCAGGGCCCAGTTCTAAACGGACTCAGTGGGGAGACATCTTGGTTCAGGGCCCAGTTCTAAACGGACTCAGTGGGGCGACATCTTGGTTCAGGGCCCAGTTCTAAACGGACTCAGTGGGGAGACATCTTGGTTCAGGGCCCAGTTCTAAACGGACTCAGTGGGGAGACATCTTGGTTCAGGGCCCAGTTCTAAACGGACTCAGTGGGGAGACATCTTGGTTCAGGGCCCAGTTCTAAACGGACTCAGTGGGGAGACATCTTGGTTCAGGGCCCAGTTCTAAACGGACTCAGTGGGGAGACATCTTGGTTCAGGGCCCCGTTCTAAACGGACTCAGTGGGGAGACATCTTGGTTCGGGGGCCCAGTTCTAAACGGACTCAGTGGGGAGACATCTTGGTTCAGGGCCCAGTTCTAAACGGACTCAGTGGGGAGACATCTTGGTTCAGGGCCCAGTTCTAAACGGACTCACTAAATCAAGTCAACCGTTCCTTTATCAATCCCCACAGGTGTCATAGCAACCGGGGAGGGGAGGGGGGGGGGGGGCAAATGTATTGTCATCATGCAGCACAAGTACAACAAAAATAAGTTTGAGAGCAAATGTAACAGTAAAGTTCAATAGTAATATACAATGTACAGGTGATTAAACTGGATATAAAATATATAAATTAGTACTACAGAGTAATAGTGTTAATCAGATGTATGTACAGAGTTGTAGTATTAATATGTAAAGTGATACAGGTATAAAGACACTATGGTAGTTAGGGGTGGGAATCGCCAGAGACCTCACGATACGATACTATCGCTAAGTCATACTCAAGTTTCAAGTTTCTTTAATAGTTGTCATACAGAAGTACAGAATACTTTCATACAAAATGCTTCTTACTGTTACGCTCCAGAGACTGTGCTAGACAAGATAGTATCAAACATAGTATACGTGTAATTTAGAAGAAGAAAAAGAGGTCACAGTGTTCGGTATAGACATATGTACAATGTTCTGAGTTACCATATAATATACAATACTATGCAGTGTACTAATGTACAGTACTATCTAGTGCAAAGCAGAAATGGGATGAGGTACAATTTAGGTACAATTTACAGTAAGGTGTACGAGTTGTAGTGCAATCCTTCATCAATAAATATAAAGTGTGGGGAGTGGGTGCTACAGTGTGTTTGTTTAAAGTGGGTGTGTGCTATAAAGTGTGTGGAGTGGGTGCTACAGTGTGTTTGTTTAAAGTGAGTGTGTGCGTGTGGATGTGTGTGCTATGTGCGTTTGGTGGTTGTTGTTGTGTAGTGGCCTGGCCATATATATATGGTTAAGAATAAATATATATATATATATATATATATATATATATATATATATATATATATGGTTAAGAATAAATAAATATATATACGGTATATACAGCATTATTATACATGCTCTCATAATAATATGCAGGTGTATAAGTAGGTATATAGAAGGATCATATGCAGGTATATTCAGACAGATATATATATGCGGTAAATATAAATATATATACACAGTAGTATATATTGCAGTCCCTAATATATAGATACATATGATATAAGGCCATATATTTCCTTTGCTTTCTGAGAGTTGCAATGAGAACAGGCCTAGATGATAGTTCTCTGTAACTGACAGATAGCCCTATTTTTAGCCGTTGGGGCTAGCGGCGCTGCTGAATGGCGGTCCGGACAGGCCTGCTGCAGGTGGGGCAGCGAAGGCCTGTAGGGAGGTGCAGTCTGACGTCACTTTGGACCGCCCGCGGGGGGTCCACCCGTTTAGGGATTTATCATTGGGAAAATGTATTATCGGCTATTGTAACAATTCTACCTCATGAACATTGGCAAGCTTTCCATTTTTGCACAAAATGGAGTTCCCTTGTATCACTAACATTATTGTTTAAAGGGGAACTCCAACATTTTGGGAAATTAGCTTATTTAACATCTTCCCTGGAGTTAGACAAGAAGATACATACCTTTTTTGTCTCTGTGCGTGCATTTTAGCTTTGGGAATAGACGCTCCGTTAGCATAGCTTAGCTTCATCACTGGAAGTGAGGCAGGACAGTAGCCTTACAGTGCCTTACAGTGTATTGCAAGGTCTGACATTGACCAAATTTGATATGCATGACCTTGGTGGGCTCTAGGTCAACTCCTGAAAAGGGGGTCAATGTCAGACCTTGCAATCAAAAGTTAGGGGGCGCACTGAAATTATGGCAAGGGTTATTAGCCCCCTAACTTTTGATTGCAAAGTCTGACATTGACCCCCTTTTCAGGAGTTGACCTAGAGCCCACCAAGGTCATGCATATCAAGTTTGGTCAATGTCAGACCTTGCAATACACTGTAAGGCACTGTAAGGCTACTGTCCTGCCTCACTTCCAGTGATGAAGCTAAGCTATGCTAACGGAGCGTCTATTCCCAAAGCTAAAATGCACGCACAGAGACAAAAAAGGTATGTATCTTCTTGTCTAACTCCAGGGAAGATGTTAAATAAGCTAATTTCCCAAAATGTTGGAGTTCCCCTTTAAGCATTTTTGGTTGAAATAAAATTCGGCAATTTTCTTTTACGATTAATTGCGAATATTTTCATGTTGAGCTATAGATTGGGGATGAATATGCACAGAAAGGTACACCATGCAAATGCTTTATTTGTTTTAAACGAGACGATTTAGAAATGGGCAATGGGGAAATACGTTGCGTTTTCAAGATGGTGGACCGGGTGGAAACAGCAATGATGTAACCACTACACCTCCCTATAGACCAGGAAGTAACCACTACACCTCCCTATAGACCAGGAAGTAACCACTACACCTCCCTATAGACCAGGAAGTAACCACTACACCTCCCTATTTATACCAAACGCAGTCTCTGTTGAAATTATTACAACACACTTGTGTGCAACGATGACGCTTTGGCAAATTCAGCGACAGAAATTATCAGACACACAAGCCATATAGGCCTAAATTGCTTTTTTGGGGGTTGATTTTCTCTTAAAATTTTTAGGCCATATCGCCCAGCCCTAAAACAAAGGGTTTTAAAAGTGTTATATTTCTCTTCTCTTATAATACCAGAGAGAAGGTGAGGAGAATCGACCACCAACAAAAGCTAAAAAAAAAAAAAAAAAAAAATGAATAAAGAAATGTACATTTTAAGATTAAAATCGTTTCCCCGTAGTATCGAAAATGGTATCGAATATCGATACTTTTGAAGGTATCATCTACACTCATTGAACACACATCCACACGTACACACTCACTTTTAAACAAACACTGACCTTAACACTCACTTTAGACACTTTAACACTACATTATATGTATCTATTATTAAAGAGATTTGCACTACATAATACCTCATTTGCATTTGCACCTTTCCTCAAAGTTGTGTACCTCATTTTCTGCATTGTACCTCACTGTTTACCTCAGATTGTACCTAGGTTGTACTTTAGATTGTATTGTATATACCGTACTTTTCGGACTATAAGCCGCGGCTTTTCCCCCCATTTTTCGACCCTGCGGCTTATATAACAATGCGGCTTATATGTGACTCGACGTGACCAAACCCGAAAATGTAAAAATCAAAATATTGCTTTTTTGACTGCATTGAAATGTTATTTATCTGTTCCCTTATTTGCTAAACTTAATACAACTTGTAAATGAGTTCTGTATCGTTAGTGGCTTAGCTTGGCATCACACTACACTGCACTATCTCGCGTACGTGCACGCGTACTGAATAAACCACAAATGTACCTCTAATACCAGTATTAGTCTGACCACACCCCTCATCAGCTTACCTTCATAAGCAGGTGTGTGGTCACCTGCTCTCCTCCTTCTCGCTTTCACCACAAGGAAGAAGTGCCTCGGTAGATCCCCACACTTGACACCATGATGGAAGAAATTGGATTAGGAACAGCTTTGGGAAACAAGGATACGTTGACATCATATCTTTATTTTCTCTCTCACTATTTTCGAGAAAATACGGCGATATTGTCTTCGTACTGGAGTGTCTGGAAGATGATGATCATTCTAAAAACCCTCCACCGGTTTTCGTATTGGGAGCACGCCGCTGCATGCTTCTCAACTGCAGTTCCTTGCTGTGTTTGTTGGGGTGAAACCTGTCAGGCCACAGCTGAACTGTCGGACATGCCGCTGTTGTGAGAAGCGGTGCGTTCCAGGTTGGGTGAGTAGTGTTTGCTGGCGGGCTCCACTTGTCTGTTAGTGCTATGGGGGCTACTTGACAAAGTTTATGGAAACCGGCCCCAGGCTAGGGTCCTTTGTTCAGCCACCTAGGCGACAGAAGGCCTTGGTCTGGAGACCATTTTAGTTTTAACTAGTGGGCCGCGACCATTGACACTGGTGATCCCTGTGTGTTCTGGACGAGTGGATTCTCTCTGTCACCGTGTTAAGGCCCCATCTTTCATATCCAAATGAGAGTATTCCTTCACGAGGGGATATGTGCATGTAATGTGCGATAGCGGCAGATTCATGTTCAAAGTCAGCTACACAGGCCAGTTGGTACTGTGCTGATTCCGCCGGATGTGGTAAAGTCACCGTTGTGAAGCGGTGTTGACATCTTGTTTTCTCTTTTCTCTTAAAAAGTGAGGAGAGGTTCAGAACGGCGGCCTGTCTGGGTGAGTGTTATGTCATTGTTTACATGTTCATAGCTTACGGTTAGCCAGTCAGCTGTTAACTGCTGCGTTAGCCTGCTGGATCGCTGCATGGCCTGCTTAGGGCCTTCTATTAGCCAGTCAGCTGTTAGCTGCGGGGCTAGCATGTCGTGGTCGCTAGGTAACGTTAGCTTGCTGCTATGGCCATGGCCTGGCGCGGGGTAGCTTAGCTTCTCGCGCGCCGCCGTGAGCTCGCTTCTGATCGTTAGCTTGATGCTATTCTGTTGAACGTGCTTTGATTTTAACATGTTTTACACTCTTGACCACGACGTCATCCTTGACAGGGGATGTTTTCGTCGACCCTGCCCTGAGCCAGGACGGCAAGGATTGCATCAACAAAGGGACCGTTGCGACGGGTAGAGCGGCGACGCTGCCCGGATCGAACAACACAGGACGGCTGTGTTTCTACGGTGTCTTGAGACTGCACTTCGCTGATCTGCGTTCCGGGTAGGAACGGGGTTGACCAGACCTCATAACACGTCTTCTGGTTTTACTTTGCTAAATGTATTGTGAATAACGGTGTTTTTCCCAAAACGTGTGTTGCTACAATGCATTTAGGATACGTTGCGGGTTATGTGTGAGCTGTTTTTGTCACTGGCAGTTAGCTTCTCCGTGCAAACGGGATGTAATGATCTGGTTGTTGTGTGAGAAACATCATGGTGTTTATGTGTACCGTGTACTCACTACTAAGGCAACTAACCTATGAAGCTATGCTTGGTGACAAGTGAGTAAAAGAATGTTCTTTCTCAGACTGTAATGACAATGAACAGTGTGTTCACACATTAACAGGTTTTCCTGTTTTAACTGGCCGTATTGAGGGTAAAATAGGAGGATTGTGTTTTTCCCCCCCGGTTCCCTGGGGACTTTTTCATCCTCCTATCAGACATTTTGTGCATTAATTGTGTCTTTTGTGTGGTAGGGATACGATGTAACTCTTAGCTTGATTGCTGAGGTTGTGCTAAATCTGCTGGAGAAACTTATTTCCTAAAGGGAAATTGGTTTGGTTGCTGTCATGTGTGCTTAGCAAGGCCTGTGGTCGATACTAATCAAGAATGATGTATTCTCTCATTGTGAAAAAAACGGCGTTCCTCTGTTGAGTGTTTTTGCCATTTTTTGTAGGTGATGATGGGTTGTGTGTGTCATGTGACCTACAACTGGGTTGTACTGGCCACAGAAGCACATGTGTATGTTGGACCGGGGTTCTTAGAGCCCTCTCTATTCTGTGTTTTTCCTTAGTAAAAATCAGATAGCAGGTTAGCTCATGCGCTGTGTGGAGCTGTGAAACGCTTCATAGAGCTGACTATGACTGTGTCATATTCTCTTTTTGTCGTTACATCGTATCATGGGTGTGGGGTCGTAAAGGGGTGAACTGGTAACCTTTCCTCTCCCCATTGTTCTGTCGGTCAGGGGTACACCCCCTGTCCTTCAAGGTTCCCGTCACGTGGCGGTTCGGCACGTTACGGGGGGGGGGGGGGGGGGGGGGGGGGAGGGAGTTCCTGGTCCCACGGCCTGGTATATTGGGCGTGTGCACCGCAGGAATTCCCCCGTCCCACGGTGACGTATAGAGTACGTCACCGTGCGCGTCTCTGTTGGTAGGACTTCCGTGTGCTGTTCAGGTCCATGTGATGGATCTGTTTTCAGGGGGGGTGGTCAGGGCTCCTCCTCACCAAGCGCCTATTCAGGCCTTCTGTGAGTTCGGACTCCTTCTTCCATGTGAGGAAGCCTCCATCAGAGTACAGAGCCTTCCTCCTCAGATTGTCAAAGTGAGTGGACCCTCTAGAAGGGTCCTTTTTCTATTGTATGTATATTCGATTCAATTCGTTTATTGAGTGTGTATGGGTTCAGTGCCTCTTCCCCGGAGGCCCTAAAACCAGTTTTTTACATGGCTCAAGGTGCAATATATTCTTTTCAATCTGTACAGCTCGCGTGGGAAGTCTCTCTGGGGATCCCCGTCTCTTTCCTATGGGAGGGTGGTGGGATGTAAAAATGTGAACATTTTTTACCCCGGCTGTGTAGACTGGGATACATACTGTTGATGCTTCCTTCTTTCTATTCCAGAAGTGTTGGAGTTAGGGAGTGTCACACCCCTCTTGTCGTTCCCCTGGGCGCCTTGGGGATTCAATGACAGGTCTGAATAGCCTGTTCATTGATGGGGGTGTGTCCCGACGCACGTATAGTGCTAGCTCGCTGTAAACAGGCGATTGACTGGCACGCCTTGGTTGCTTGTGGTTGAAACAGCGTTTTTATAAAGCAACTGAGATGGGGGTTTTTCCTCTTCCGACGACCACATCCCATGACCTGGGTGGGTTGTCGACGGATTCTCGTTCATGTCTGGGGGATGATGACGGGATGGATCTGAACATATGTGGTGGGGTCTCACGCCCTTGGGGTGGGCCACCAGGCGCGGTTCGTCCGAACGTCTGGGTGGCGCCTTCTTTTCATGTTAAGATCAACACGCATATCTGCCCTTCTCCTGGAGTAGGCATGTCGGCGTGGTTAGGGCACGGGACTGGTTCTGGTCACGCTGGTCCAGATCAGTTGAACCCGTTGTCCGCCGGGGATGCAGATCTGCTGTTCTGGTACCCTGAGGGACTTGGGCTTTTTTCAGGGGGAAAAATGCCAGGTCGGTCTGGGTGTCACAGGGTTAAGCGCTATGGAGACCCTGGTTGGGTATGTTTTTGCTCAGCACTGTCGTCATGGCTTACAGCCATGCCATTCTGTACGCGCTCGATCTCGTCGGATCTCGGCCGCTACACAGGTTGGTCCTGGTTAGTACTTGGTTGGGAGACCGCCGGGGAATACCAGGTACGGTGTGCTTAGGGGCTGGTTCTCCATTATTTTTCGCTCCTCTCTCACGCATGGCGAAGAGGGGCCTGTGGGGGTGGTTTTTTGACCTCCTCTGGTGACCCTGTGCTTCCCGTACCGCCAGGCCCGGTCCGAAGTGATGTTTGCGACCCGTAGGCCTGGGTTAACCCTTTTTGGAAACTGAAACACTTGTACTGCGGTATAGCCGGTGTATACCCGCAGGTGTGTTTTGGAGTTTTTTCTTGAGGGGTTATAGGAACAACCACCGCATTGGGTAACACCGAGGTGGTTGATTCCCTGGTGTGTTGGAGCAGTGTCAACTCCCGGGTTCACCGTTTGAGGGTGCCCCTGCACGTTCATGACGTCTGCCAATCGTGTCAGCCTTCTCTGCCTCGACCCCTCTGGGTGGGGGTTTTTAAATGGAGGCTTGGTCATGCAACACCGCCAGCTTACGCTCCTTCCGCCGGGGCGGCTGTGTTCAGCTGTCCCCTCTGGCGCCTGTCTCGTCCGCAGTCTCCAGGCTGGGGTTAACAGCCTGTTGCCTGGTTTTTCCCCGGTGCGCTGCCTGCTTCCGTTGGTTAACCTTTTTTGTGTGCTTACGGCCATGCTGACTGCCTGTTCTGCGGGGTCAGTGTGCCAGGCGGTGTACTATTGGGGGGACGGGGCCCGCTCGGCTTACGGCCATACCGACCTGAACACGCCCGATCTCGTCCGATCTCGGAAGCTAAGCAGGTTCTGGCCTGGTTAGTACTTGGATGGGATTCCGCCTGGGAATACCAGGTGCAGTAACTGAGGGGCCTTTGTCCGAATACGCTGGCGATGTGGGGGGCGGGGCACTACGTGCCCACCTGGTGGGGTCTTGATGCTGGCATCATGGACTTCTCCGGGCCCCCATTCTAGGGAGTCCAGTCCTTTTGGTGGGTCTGGGTCTTCCTTCGCGCTCCGCTGCTACGGCCTTGCCACGGGGTTGGGTTTGCCCTTGACCCCGTGATTCTGGGGGCAGTAACGAGGTTGTTCCTCCGTTCGTTCCCGGGTGGCATGCGGGTTGTGCGTGTGTGTAGTCGTGGGGTCAAGCCACGGTCTGCTCACCCTGTGCGTTGAGTTGCTTGAGTGCCTCTTCGCACGGTCGGGTCCGTCGCCCTCCCGTGACGTCCCTAATAGGGGGGCTACCCGCCATTAGGGGGGGTCGGGGGGGCTCGGCCCTCCCTGTTCTGATGGTTGTGGGGGGGCTGTCAGCGGGGTGTATTTGTCAGCCAGTGGCTCCGCTTGGCCTCCCTTGTGCAGTGTGATGCCAAGCTAAGCCACTAACGATACAGAACGATAGGTTATGACTATAACCAAGTTCTGTTAGTTAGGGGCGATGCTTGGCATCAGACGGCCGCTGCAGCCCTTGTCCTCACCTTGTGGTGAAAGCTTGGGAAGGAGGAGAGCAGGTGACCACACACCTGCTTATGAAGGTAAGCTGATGAGGGGTGTGGTCAGACTAATACTGGTATTAGAGGTACATTTGTGGTTTATTCAGTACGCGTGCACGTACGCGAGATAGTGCAGTGTAGTGTGATGCCAAGCATCGCCCCTAACTAACAGAACTTGGTTATAGTCATAACCTATCGTTAATTCTTGTTATTTGTCCGACAGTATTGTGTCCCAATGCTAATTACATATGGTAATTAAACATTAAAACACCTGCGGCTTATAGTCCAGTGCGGCTTATAGTGCGAAAAGTACGGTATGTATATTGTATATTCCTCTTTACTTACTTTCTTACTTACTTTATTTTTACTGTATGAAGCACACTCTCAGGGGCTCATACAGAACCAAGCATTTCACCGTAAAGTACGTGTATTTTATTGTGATAATTAATAAACAAACTTGAAACTTGAAGAGGACATACAGTAGCCACAATCCCTTCTGGGAAGAGTTTAGTTTTGAATGTATCAACAAAATGAAACCAAGTTTTTGAATCTGGCATTATCCATGTTGGTGCTGCGAGACTTGGCGATACATGAAAATGTGCGCATATTTAATGAGGAAGTGCCTCATTTAATTTGCATATATAAACATAAAATTCGTAAAACTTGCAATACATTTTTTCTTAGTTTTTATGTACATAACAAACTGGGAAAGTTTCATAGTGATATCTATTAAAATATTCGTTTTGCCTATTAGGGGGTGCTGTCTCGCCTTAAGTAGAATTTGAATGGAGGACTTTTACTTTTACCAGAGTACTCGTTTATCTGAGTATTTCTACTTTTACTTAAGTAAAGGAACTGTGTCCTTCCTCCACCACCACTGTTCATTGACAAAACACTACCAGGAGAAAGACACTGCATTTCAATATGTGGAGTGAAACTGTGGAACAGTCTGAATGTGGTGCTAAAGCAATGTCCAAATATGAGACAATTCAAACTGAATTATAAGGAAATTATCTTCACGAGGTACATTTCATTGTATACTTGTATGCTGTGACAAATAAAACTCTTGACTTGACTACAGGGATGAGGAAGGGATTTGACATTCACTTGTGTTTACATTTTTATTTTATTTCTTTCATGTTTTACATATATAGTTTTTGTTTTTTGTTTTGCATATATATATATATATATTTGTTTTGTAAGGTTTATAGGGGTAGGATTAAATAAGTATACTTCTTCCTACTCCTTTTCAAACATGTAAATTGAGTTATGTTTTGCTTTTTTTCCCATTTAATTTCTTTAAATCAATGATTTGTTTTGATTTTATATTGTTTGTATTTATTTATATGTTCGAAATAAAGATTTAAAAAAATTTGTTTAATCAAAACATCGTTCACAGCCAAATGAGCGTGAGCGGGAACGTTGAGGACTTGCCTTTTTCAAGCATCGCTCCGTGTGTTGGGTCCCCATGCTCAGAGGGATTCATGTCCTGCAGGGGAATCACACGCACACGGCAAGTTATTAGTCAAGAGATGAAACACCACGTGGTTAGAAATGGTAAATGGCTGCATTGATATATCTCTTTTATCCAAAGCGCTTTATAATTTGTTCCTCCACTCACACATTATTTCACACACCGACGGCTGAGGCGACCAATGCGAGGTGCCGACCTGCTCATCGAGAGCAGTTAGGGGTTAAGTGTCTCGCTCAAGGACACTTCGATACGCTGCCCTGGGAATGAGCGGGAATCAAACCGGGAACCTCCGGATTACCAGACCTGAGCCACTTTTTCTTTTTATCTTTATCTTTATTACGGATCCCCATTAGTCATCACCGCAGCAACAACTAGTCTTCCTGGGGTCCACACACAACAAAAACAGCACATACATACATAACATTATAGTAGCATACATTTAAAAATATATTCCAATATTCCTACATATAAAAATATAAAAATATTTCCAAATAGCATTACAGTACACAAACAGAGTATCAGATCACAGAAAATACAATAAAAGGGATTAAACTCTCAGACAGTCATATCTTTACAGTGTAAACTACAGTATCTGTGTTTTTCTTTAATGTAAACTAATTTCTTTTTCTCTCAATGCTCTTTTCAAATTATTTTTAAAACGTATCTTACTGGTTATCTGAGTAAGATGTACTGGCAGTTTATTCCAATATGACATGGCTCTATATAACACAGTTTTCTTTGCTGCATTGGTTTTTGGTAGTAGCAGTGTGAAAGTTTCCCTACAGGCATGCCTAGTATTATACTTGTGTCGATCATGTGTACATGTTAGCTGTGAATACAAACAGATAGGTTCTCTTGAGATATATATATTCCTCATGAACAAGATCAGGCTGCAATCCAGTCTGTCTTCCACCTTCAACCACAACAGCTTGGTATGCATCCCCTCCACACTGTTTCTCATTGAGCACCACTGTCGCTCAAGTTAGACTATTTCTCATAGGAATTATTCACCAGAAGACATGTATTTTTCTTCTTCTTTCTTCTCACTGGACACTGGGGGGGGGCGACGGCGACAGTGGCTCGGAAGGTAGAGCAGTCGTCTGGTAATCCGGAGGTTCCCGGTTCGATTCCCGCTCCTCCCAGGGCAGCGTATCAAAGTGTCCGTGAGCGAGACACTTCACCTCCTAACTTCTCCCGATGAGCAGGTCGGCACCTCGCATGGTCGCCCTCCGCCGTCGGTGTGTGAATGTGTGAGTGTGAACGGGTCAAATGTGAGGAACAAATTGTAATATAATGTTATATTATATATAATGGAAAGTTATATAAATGCACCATTTCCTATGTACTGGTTTACTGTTGTAAAATGAGTCCGTATGCTATTCATATTACAAGTGGACCCATTGACTTGCATGCAATGTAGCCCAGTTAATTAGGGATTAGGACTATTATTATAATAATAACTACCGTAATTGCATTTGAGTTGGAGCCACATAAAACTGCCTGGGCAATTTGCACGCACGCTCACTCGCCAAAAGAAACCCACATTATGTTCTGTTCAAAAGTTGTTTGAATGAGGGGCGGCCGGGTAGCGCACAGGACTAAGCGTCTGTCTACCACCGCAGAGACACTGGTATCGAATCCGGCTGTCAGCGGTCCCTCCGGCTTGGGCGGTCGTCATACTGACACAATTGGCGGTGTCAGCGGGAGGGAAGCCGGTGGGTGGTAATCTGGTCATTGTAAACAGCGACTCCTACAGGTCGGTCAGGGCGCCTGCACAGCGAGGAAGGGAGATGGTGAGGGTAGTGTGCCCTCCCACGCGTTACACTTCACCAATGAGAGTCTGCGCTGTCAGGTAAAAAGAGGCTGCTGGCTAGGGCTGGGCAATTAATCGGAAAAAAATCGCGATCTCGATTCATAGACCTATGCAATCTCATTTCTAAGTTATGACGATTTTTTTTTAAACTTTTTACTTTACTTTTTAAATGATTTTATTGAAAAAATAAGAATAGTGAGAGAATCGTGATCTCAATTCTTAGAGAGAAAAATCGTGATTCACATTTGAGCAAGAATCGCCCAGCTCTACTGCTGGCTGTCTCCTATGTCTCGGAGGAAGCATGTGATAGACTTCAGGGCTCCCTAAAGACCGACCAGTGGGGGGCACATGCGCGCAACGACCAGGAAGGGGAGGGGGGAATTGGCATAACGACTAAATTGGGATGGGAGGAAAATACAGAAAAATAGGAGGAGAAAAGGTGGGTCCAAAAAAAAGAAAGTTGTTTGAATGCGTCTACTGGTCAGGAAGGCCAGTAATGTGGTGGGGGTGGAGCTAGACTCTGTGGCGGTGGTGTCGGAGAGGAGGAGCCTTGCTAAGCTCCATGCCATCACGGACAACCCCTCCCCACCCACTAGACACAGTGACGCAATGACCCTTCCTTCTTTTATAGATTCCTAGCCATTATCTAGGCTACTTCCTACAGTGAAGTGTGACACAAAATCAAACATTGTCTTATTATTATTAACCGTATTACGTTTGTGAAACACCTCGTGTACAAGTATAGACTTCGTCATAGACCAGGGCCAGAGCAGAGGGCCAGAGCAGAGGGCCAGAGCAGAGGGCCAGAGCAGAGGACCAGAGCAGAGGGCCAGAGCCGAGAGCCAGAGCCGAGAGCCAGAGCAGAGGGCCAGAGCCGAGAGCCAGAGCCGAGAGCCAGAGCAGAGGGCCAGAGCCGAGAGCCAGAGCCGAGAGCCGAGAGCCAGAGCAGAGGGCCAGAGCCGACTCTACTTCCTCAGAAGGCTGAGATCCTTCAACGTCTGTACGAGGATGTTCTATGAGTCGGTGGTGGCGGGCGCCTTCTTGTACGCTGTGACCTGTCAGGAAGGCCAGTAACTTGGTAGTGGTGGAGCTGGACTCCCTAGCGGTGGTGGCAGAGAGGAGGAGCCTTGCTAAGCTGGACATTTGGACATTTACCGGGGCTTCACAACATTCTTTTACGGCTGAGGGTAGGGCGTTCCACATTGTTGTGGCATAATTGCTAAACGTGTTTAGTCCCTTGTTTGAGCCGAACCTGGGTTGAACTTGAACATGATTTGTGGAGCTTCCTCTGGCGTTGTGGTCGTGGAATTCACTGACCTTTGGGAAGTATTTTGACATGTACATGGGTACCTTGGTCGTGTAGTGTATCTTGTAGACCAGGCCCATTGCAAGTTGCTGTACTCTGTCGTCTACTCTAAGCCATCCTAGGTTGTCAAAGTGGGCAGGGGTGAGGTGGGTTCTGGGAGTAAGGTCAAGCAGTAGTCTGACCAGTTTGTTTTGTGATGTTTGGGAACTGTACATTGGAGGGGGTTGGTCATGATTCTCATTGGCCAATAACTTCTAGTGAATTAAATAATAGTGAAATGAAACTACTGGTCATATTTATACGACTGGAGACCATCTTGAGAATCCCGCCCCCAAGTTTACCCCACTTTAAGAAGTCTTTAATGTCATGCAGATTAACACACACACATGCGAGATGGGCGACACACACACACACACGCATGCATTGAGAACCACCAAATTGGGGATTAAGATTATTATTCTCTAATAACGAACGGCATTGGGAGTAGAGCCCCACATAAACTGCTCTGCAGCCTGCACCCCCCCCCCCCCACCCCAACACACATGTTCTGTTTGCATTCTCGTTATGAAAATGAAAGCGTGTTCGAATGTGACCACGACGTCATGTGATCCACAGCCTCTGAGACTTTTCCTGGACTGGATTGAGTTGTGACCCTCTCTCTCTCTCTACCTCTCTCTCTCTAACCCCTCTCTCTCTCTAGCTCTCTCCCCCCCTCTCTTTCCCTCTCTCTCTCTACCTCTCCCCCTCTCTCTCTCTCTCCCTCCTCTCTCTCAAGTCTAGTCTAACCCCTCTCTCTCTCTACCCCCCCTCTCTAACCCCCCTCTCTCTCTCTAACCCCTCTCTCTACCCCCCCCTCTCTCTCTAACCTCCCCCCTCTCTCTCTCTCTAACCCCCCCTCTCTCTCTAACCCGCCTCTCTCTCTCTAACCCCCCCCCCTCTCTCTCTCTCTATAACCCCCCCCTCTCTCTCTCCCTCTAACCCCCCCCTCTCTCTCTCTCCCTCTAACCCCCCCCCCTCTCTCTCTCTCTCTAACCCCCCTCTCTCTCTCTATCCCCCCCCCCTCTCTCTCTCTCTAACCCCCCCCTCTCTCTCTCTCTCTCTAACCCCCCCCCCCTCTCTCTCTCTAACCCCCTCTCTCTCTCTCTAACCCCCCCTCCCCCTCTCTAACCCCCCCTTCTCTCTCTAACCCCCCCCTCTCTCTCTCTCTAACCCCCCCCCCCTCTCTCTCTCTCTAACCCCCCCCCCTCTCTCTCTCTCTACCCCCCCCCTCTCTCTCTAACCCCCCCCCTCTCTCTCTCTCTAACCCCCCCCTCTCTCTCTCTCTCTCTACCCCACCCCTCTCTCTCTCTCTAACCCCCCTCCCTCTCTCTCTCTCTAACCCCCCCCCTCCCTCTCTCTCTCTCTAACCCCCCCCTCCCTCTCTCTCTCCACTTCCTCATTCTTCCGCTTCGAGGTCCACGAACGAACGAACGAACCACCACAACACACAGCTGTGACGCCACAACAAGCAGATTATACTTTTGCAAAACTCGCAAAGAAAACTTATTGATTTCAGATCAGCGCGTCGCGTCTTCCCGTAGAAGCGCTCGAATAGAGTGGGTTTATATTCCTGTGCGTGTTTTATTTTATTTTTTTCCTTTCGTGACGCGGCAGTGTTTGCGTGGAGGACGAGTTTCCCCCACAGCCACTACTGAACCCACAGACACACACACTGCCCGCCTGCAGAGATCTCACCTTTATTATCAAGATTCCATGCGATCCGTGAGGACAGAGAGACCATCGTCTGCAGAGATCATCCTCCTCCTCGGGGTTTATAATAAACAGAGTTGCGTGTTGTTGCTGTTTCCCTGCCGTGGCTTGTTCTCGCGTGACGTGACGTGACGGGGAGCGCGCGCCGCCGCCGCCTGCTGCTGCTGCTGTGTCACTTCCGCACAGCTGTGCGTGTCCGCGTGGGCCGTGTGCGTGGGCTGTGGGGGGGGGGGGGGCGGGGGGGTTATTCTACTGGCTCTATAATAAAATAAAAAGTATAGTTAGTCTTCCCACCGGAGAAATAATACTAATGGTTTGCTTTCTTTCCCCTCCTCGTCTTACAGACGGCACCGTGTAAAGTTGAGAGAGTGAGACGACTAGAGAGTGAGAGAGTGAGAGACTAGAGAGTGAGAGTGAGGAGGAGTGCTGCCGAGTGGCCACTTCCACTAGTGCGTGGTTTCTGTATTTAGGCATTTAGGAAGCGTCTGTGTCTCTTCTCAGCATTTGAATATACACCTGCATATATTCCTTAGTTATACCTACTTATACACCTGCATAATATTATATTCCTTAGTTATATACCTACTTATACACCTGCATAATATTATATTCCTTAGTTATATACCTACTTATACACCTGCATAATATTATATTCCTTAGTTATATACCTACTTATACACCTGCATAATATTATATTCCTTAGTTATATACCTACTTATACACCTGCAGCATAATATTATATTCCTTAGTTATATACCTACTTATACACCTGCATAATATTATATTCCTTAGTTATATACCTACTTATACACCTGCATAATATTATATTCCTTAGTTATATACCTACTTATACACCTGCATATAACTCTATGATAGCATGTACAATATTGCTGTATATATATATTCTAACCTTAAATATATCTATCCACATTGAGTTAATTAATAATTAGCTCACGATAGCATGTACAATAATGCTGTATATAACATATATATATATATATATATATATATATATATATATATATATATATATATATATATATATATATATATATATATATATATTCTTACCATAATATATATATATATATTCTTACCATAATATATATATTTATCCACATCTGTCTATCCACATCCTTTTTACATATCTGTAGATACTACATCTATATCTGTACATATCCCTTACCTACTCTTACTAGTTACGCTGCTGGCCAGTATGACTTACTACCATAGTGTCTTTATACCTGTATCACTGTACATATTAATACTACAACTGTGTACATACATCTGATTAGCACTATTACTCAGTAGCACTAATTTATATATTTTATACCCAGTTGAATCACCTGTACATTGATTGTTGCACTTTACTGCTACATTTGCACTCTGGTTGGACGCCAAACTTATTTTGGTTGTACTGTACTTGTGCTGCATGATGACAATACATTTGAATCTAATAATAAGACAAAACCTGTGGCTGAAACGGAGAGCAGTGACAAATTCATGGTGTTATTATTATTATGATGTTGTTATGATGTTATTATGATGTTGTTATGATGTTATTATGATGTTTTTATGATGTTATGATGATCCCCCTTCGCTGACGCAGAACACCAGCACCAGAACACTTCTTGGGGCGTGACAACAGATCAGAATCAGAATCAGAAAGGTCTTTATTGCCAAGTCGTTTTCACATACAAGGAATTTGCTTTGGTAGTTTTTGGTGCGACATTAACGGACAGACAATAACGGACAGATAATAAAATAAAAAGGTGGAGTAAAATTTAATTAAATATGAACTAAGTTAATTAAGCACAATAGAATAGAATATAATTATGAAATAAAATATAGGCCAGGGCTGCACATCTGTAAATAAAGAGGTAGAATCAAATAAAATGGGATATAAAGTTTATAAACTAAATGAAACATAGCACAATAGAATATAGTACAATTATAAGTAAAAGATTCAATAAGATAAGACATGTACGGACAAAACAACAGAGTGGTATTAAAATCACAAAGTGACAATATCCTTTCTCTCAAACATATAATACTATACATACTGTACCATATTCTTAAAGGTGCTATAGACAACATCTTTATGTAAGGTAATCATTAAAAAACAAACATCCACAGAGCTTTTAGAAAGGTGCAGAATAAAGTATTGTTTTCCCCCCCAAAAAACATTGATTAATGAATTTATCATTTAAGAAATGTTGGCGGGTCCATAATGAATGTTGTTGTTTACATGTTGCTGCATGTATCTCCTCCCTACTTCCTGTTTCCCCCACGTGGAAGGCACCTGATTGGATAAATGACATGATGGTGCTCTAGTGCGACATCTAGTGGCTGAATGTTATCTATAGCACCTTTAATCATAATGGAATCATACAGACAGAGTACAATATATATATTACATAATACAGTACATATTAATATGCACTAAATTCAAAAGCAGTGAGAAATCATAAACCTACATACATACAGCATTATACCTCGATTAATAGATATGCACCCTCAAGACCCCTACGCTCTGCATCTTCTGGCCGCCTCAGACCCACTCCTATCCGAGCTCCTGGGGGGGTCATCAAAGAGAAGCAGGCTATTCTTAGTCCTCGCTCCACAATGTTGGAACAAACTTCCCATCAGTTAGGACAGCTGAAACCACCACAGTCAGAACAGCTGAAACCACCACAGTCAGGACAGCTGAAACCACCACAGTCAGGACAGCTGAAACCATCACAGTCAGAACAGCTGAAACCACCACAGTCAGGACAGCTGAAACCACCACAGTCAGGACAGCTGAAACCATCACAGTCAGGACAGCTGAAACCACCACAGTCAGGACAGCTGAAACCATCACAGTCAGGACAGACAGCTGAAACCATCACAGTCAGGACAGACAGCTGAAACCATCACAGTCAGGACAGCTGAAACCATCACAGTCAGGACAGACAGCTGAAACCATCACAGTCAGGACAGCTGAAACCACCACAGTCAGGACAGCTGAAACCATCACAGTCAGGACATACAGCTGAAACCATCACAGTCAGGACAGACAGCTGAAACCATCACAGTCAGGACAGCTGAAACCATCACAGTCAGGACAGACAGCTGAAACCATCACAGTCAGGACAGCTGAAACCACCACAGTCAGGACAGCTGAAACCATCACAGTCAGGACAGCTGAAACCACCACAGTCAGAACAGCTGAAACCACCACAGTCAGGACAGCTGAAACCATCACAGTCAGGACAGCTGAAACCACCACAGTCAGAACAGCTGAAACCACCACAGTTAGGACAGCTGAAACCACCACAGTCAGAACAGCTGAAACCACCACAGTCAGGACAGCTGAAACCATCACAGTCAGGACAGCTGAAACCACCACAGTCAGAACAGCTGAAACCACCACAGTCAGGACAGCTGAAACCATCACAGTCAGGACAGCTGAAACCATCACAGTCAGGACAGACAGCTGAAACCATCACAGTCAGGACAGCTGAAACCATCACAGTCAGGACAGCTGAAACCATCACAGTCAGAACAGCTGAAATCACCACAGTCAGGACAGCTGAAACCATCACAGTCAGGACAGATGAAACCATCACAGTTAGGACAGACAGCTGAAACCATCACAGTCAGGACAGCTGAAACCATCACAGTCAGGACAGATGAAACCATCACAGTCAGGACAGCTGAAACCATCACAGTCAGGACAGCTGAAACCACCACAGTCAGGACAGCTGAAACTATCACAGTCAGGACAGCTGAAACCATCACAGTCAGGACAGCTGAAACTATCACAGTCAGGACAGATGAAACCATCACAGTTAGGACAGACAGCTGAAACCATCACAGTCAGGACAGACAGCTGAAACCATCACAGTCAGGACAGACAGCTGAAACCACCACAGTCAGGACAGCTGGCACCATCACAGTCAGGACAGCTGGAACCATCACAGTCAGGACAGATGAAACCATCACAGTCAGGACAGCTGAAACCATCACAGTCAGGACAGACAGCTGAAACCACCACAGTCAGGACAGCTGGAACCTTCACAGTCAGGACAGCTGAAACCCATCCAACCCATTGTCTTATTAGATTCCAATGTATTGTCATCATGCAGCACAAGTACAGTACAACCTAAATAAGTTTGGCATCCAACCAGAGTGCAAATGTAACAGTAAAGTGCAACAGTTGGTGGACTGTACTACTATAGGGCAGCGCAGTATGCAAATGAACTAAACGGGAACGCGCGTTCATGTTTGTCAATGAGTGACATTCCTCATTGTGGGTATCCCAGCTGGGATCGTTTTGGCCACTTAAGACAGGTTCTCCACACGTTGGTGAATCCGGGTGTAATTGTCGGCGAGTTTGTCTTCCAAGATGGTTGCCCTAAGAGAAATCTTTTGGCAATGTTGGTGAATGAGACCCATTGTTCTTTCATCTCAGAAATATAGCAAAACCATTTATTAATTAAGTAATATAGACATATTAGCATAGTAGGTAGTAGTATAGACATATTAGCATAGTAGGTAGTAGTATAGACATATTAGCATAGTAGGTAGTAGTATAGGCATAGTAGCATTGTAGGTAGTAGTATAGACATATTAGCATAGTAGGTAGTAGTATAGACATATTAGCACAGTAGGTAGTAGTATAGACATAGTAGCATAGTAGGTAGTAGTGTATAGACATATTAGAATAGTAGGTAGTAGTATAGACTTAGCATACTAGGTAGTAGTAGGGCTGACCCAGATTAGTCGAATAATCGATTGAAAGGAGCCATAGTCAACTGCCAACCTCTTAGTTGAATGCATTTTTTTTTTATTCTAATAATGGGCAGATATGTACAGTTGTGTATCATCCACAAGGGGCAAAGTGAGATACGGGGCGCGGGTCCACGGGAGCAGAGAAGAGCAACAGCGGCGAACTCCAAGGCGTACTGGAGAAACAAATGGAGAACACGGGAAGAACAAGCTGCAGGCGGAGGTAAGCAAAACGACCCGACAATGAACCTTCAGAAACCCCGAGTATATAAGGGCTCCCTTCGAGCTGATTTGAAACTCCCTTCAGGTGTGTGGAGGTAATTGGTACCTGGAAGCGTGTGGTAATGGACCAATCCTCACAGTACCCCCCCCTCCACGGGAGCCACCCGGCGACCTGCCCGGCCCCGGCTTCCCCGGATGGGACCGATGGAAGTCGGTGATCAGGGCGGGATCCATGATGAGCTGGCGGGAGACCCAGCTCTGTTCCTCCGGACTGTATCCCTCCCAGTCCACCAGATACTGGAACCCCCGTCCTCGCCGTCGGACGTCCATGAGCTGGCGGACCTTCCACTGGTGGTGTCCGTCCACCATCTCGGGAGGAGGCGGATCTGGAGCAGGAGGCATCAGGGGACTGAGAGAGACAGGCTTCACTCGGGACACATGAAAAACAGGATGAATGCGCATGGATGCAGGAAGCTTAAGACTCACCGCCGTGGGACTGAGCACCTTCTGGATCTCAAAAGGGCAGACGAACCGGGGGTTAAGCTTCTTGGCGGAGGATCGAAGCGGGAGATCCTTGGAGGACAACCATAACCTCTGCCCAGGTTGGTACGTCGGCGCAGGGATCCGGCGTCGGTTAGCTCCCCGACTGGCGCGCTCCGATGCCCGCAGCAGCGCAGTCCTGGTGATCTCCCAGACTTGACGACACCGGTCGAGATGATCCTGCACGGAGGGAACTGCCACTTCCGACTCCTGTGCAGAGAAAAGAGGGGGTTGGTAGCTCAGGGATACCTCGAACGGTGAGAGGCCGGTGGCGGAACTGACCAGGGAGTTGATGGCGTACTCGACCCAGGGGAGGAACCGGCTCCAGGAAGCAGGTCTCTTGGCGGCAACACAATGGAGAGCAGACTCCACGCTCTGGTTCATTCTCTCTGTTTGTCCGTTAGTCTTTCGTCTGGTTACCATCCACAGACTAACGGTAGCCCCAAATCCCTTGCAAAAGTCCCGCCATACCTGGGAAGTGAACTGGGGACCCCGGTCCGAGACGACGTCCTGGGGGAAACCATGGAGGCGGAACACGTGGCTTGTCAGGAGGTCCGCTATCTCTGAAGCTGAGGGAAGCTTGGGAAGGGCCACGAGGTGGACCCCCTTGCTGAACCGATCCACCACAGTCAGAAGGACTGTGTTTCCCTGGGATGGTGGAAGACCAGTGACGAAGTCCAATGCCACATGGGACCAAGGGTGGCTCGGAATGGGAAGTGGCTGTAGTAGACCGGAGGGTGCCTGGTGGGAGGCCTTGCTGCGGGCGCAGACCGTGCAGGCCAGAACAAACTCCTTGACGTCGTTCCTCATGGTGGGCCACCAGAATCGACGAGCCAGGAAGGAGAAGGTGCGGTGAACGCCGGGGTGGCAGGCAAACCGGCTGGTATGGCCCCATTGGAGAACCCGGGACCGGACTGAGTCAGGGACGAAGAGGCGACGAAAAGGTACGTTGCTGGGAGCGGGATGGAAACGTAGGGCACGCCTGACCACTGTCTCGATGCCCAAGGTGACCACTCCCACCACCCTGACCTCTGGGAGGATGGGAGTCGGATCCTCAGTGGTTGGAGCCCCCTTGGAGTGTAACCGGGACAGAGAGTCGGCCTTCGTGTTGCGGGACCCAGGGCGAAAAGTCAACGAGAAGTCGAACCGACTGAGGAAGCTGGCCCACCTTGCTTGCCGGCCGTTGAGGCGCTTGGATGCACGTCAAGTTCTTATGGTCCGTCCAAATGGTGAACGGTTCCTCGGCCCCCTCCAGCCAATGACGCCACTCCTCCAAGGCAGCCACTACCGCCAGCAGCTCCCGATTGCCAATGTCATAGTTCCTCTCAGCAGGAAGGAAACGACGAGAGTAGAAGGCGCATGGATGGACCTTCTGTTCCGTCGCTGACCGCTGAGACAAGATAGCCCCTAGTCCAGTATCCGAGGCCTCCACAATAAACTGCTTCTTGGGGTCTGGTGAACCGGAGCGGTGGTGAACCTCTTCTTGAGGGAACGGAACGCAGCGCAGGCCGCTGGAGACCAGTCAAACGGCAGGGAGGGAGAGGTCAGCCTGGTAAGCGGTTCCACCACTTGGCTGTAGTTCCGGATGAACCTCCGGTAAAAGTTTGCGAAACCGAGGAAGCTCTGTAGCTCCTTCCGAGAGGAGGGTTCCGGCCACTCCTCCACGGCCCGGATCTTGCGAGGGTCGGCTCGGGTCAGGCCGCTCTCCACGATGAAGCCAAGGTAATCGACGGAGTCGGAGTGGAAACGGCACTTCTCTGCCTTAACGAAGAGCCGGTTGTGGAGGAGGCGCTCCAGTACTCGGCGGACATGCTGGATATGTTCCTCGAGAGTCTTGGAGAAGATGAGGATGTCGTCAAGGTATACCACCACAAACTCCTCGAGCATGTCACGGAGGACGTCGCTCATGAGCGCCTGGAATACCGCCGGAGCGTTGGTGAGGCCGAATGGCATCACCAGATACTCGTAATGACCCCTGGGAGTCTTGAAGGCGGTCTTCCATTCATCGCCCTCTCGGATACGGACCAGATGGTAGGCACTCCGGAGGTCCAGTTTGGTGAAGACAGTAGCCTGGGTGAGGGGCTCGAAGGTGGAGTTCATGAGAGGAAGAGGATACTTGTTCTTAATGGTGATCTCGTTGAGTTGGCGATAGTCAATGCAGGGCCGAAGATCTCCGTCCTTCTTCCCAACAAAAAAGAAGCCGGCCGCCACAGGGGAGGACGAGGGCCGAATGAGGCCTGCTGCCAAGGACTCAGAGATGTACTTATCCATCGCTGCCTTCTCAGGGACGGTCAGACTGTAGAGGCGGCTGCCGGGAAGGGGAGCCCCAGAGCGGAGGTCGATGGCACAGTCGTAAGGCCGATGCGGAGGAAGGGCCTGAGCCCGGGACTTGCTGAAAACCTCCCCGAGGTCGTGGTACTCGGGTGGAATAGTTGAGAGGTCCGAGGGCGGCACACAAGGGGAACTCCGGGGCGAAGGACTGGACGCCGCCTGAAGGCACTGGTCATGACAGGAGGAGCTCCACCCCATGATGGTGCCGGAGGACCAGGCGATGTGGGGCTCATGCAGCGCGAGCCAGGGCCGACCCAGGACTACTGGGACAAGAGGGGATCTGGTAATAAAGAACTGGAGTCTCTCAACGTGGTTACCAGCAATGGTGAGGAGGACAGGACAGGTGCGTTGAGTGATGTCAGCCAGGCGGTGCTGATCCAACGCGAAAACCTCCAAGGGCCTCTCGAGGTTCTCAAGTGGAATGTTGGCCTGGGTGGCAAACTCAACGTCCAGGAAACTCTCATCAGCACCCGAGTCAACGAGTGCACCCACCGTCATCCGCTGGTCCGCCCAGGCCAGGGTGACGCTCGTCAGATGGTTAGGAGGTGCATGGGTGTGGGAACAGGAAAAACGGCTCACCAGGATCTCCCGGGGTCCCAGCAAGCCTAGTCTTTTGGCCGGGTAGGACAATTGATGTTACGGTGTCCATCCCGGCCGCAGTAGAGACAAAGGCCGGATCTGAGCCTGGACTCCCGTTCGGCCGGGCTAAGGTGTGTGCGTCCCAGCTGCATGGGTTCCTCCTTGGTCACAGATCGGGAGGGAAAGAGACCACCAGTCGCGGAGGAGGCAGGACGGTCAGCAGTCCAGTCACAAGTACGGGGGGTCTGGGGAACGTCTGGGGGTCCCAGTCGGGCTCTCTCACACCCTCTTTCCCGGAGGCGTCCGTTGATGCGAATGGCGAGGCTGATTAGGGCCTCGAGTGAATCGGGCTCCTCCCGGGTCGCGAGCTGGTCCCTTACAGCGTCGTTGAGCCCCTTCAGAAAGGTGAGATGAAGCGCCAGATCATTCCAACCACTCTCGGTTGCGGCCAGTCTGAACTCCAGCGCGTAGTCGGTGACACTGCCCTGCCGGAAGGTGCCCAACCGAGCTCCCGGGTCCTGGCCACGAGCTGGGTGGTGGAAAACCCTTCGGAGCTCTGCCACGAAGTCTGGGTATGAAAAACAAAAATCAGCCCTCATTGACCAGGAAGCAGTAACCCACAGTGCTGCTCGGCCTGTGAGCAGGTTAGTCATGTAAGCTACTCGGGCTCCCTCTGTCGTAAATCGGCTGGGTTGATGAATGAAAACCAACTCACATTGCATGATGAACGTGGCACAGTCCTCGAAGTTACCGTCGAACAATCGTGGGTTGGAGAGATGGGGCTCCCGAGGAGCGAGGTCGGGAGGTGCAGGGCCTGTCGCGGCGGCGGTGGTGGTCTGGCTGGGACTCCTGCCACAGGTGGGGTTAAAAGCAGGGCGTTAAATGCTGCACTGAGAGCCTGTAGCTGGTGCAGAATATCAGCCTGCTGATTACCCTGGGTAGTCTGCTGGGTGGCCAGAGTGTCAAGAGAATTCTGAATAGGCTGGACCTGGGCCCGGAGGTCCTGCACAGCAGCCGCACCTAACTGTTGGGTGTGGTCGTTGGTCAGCTGGATCTGGACCGCCAAAGCTGCTCTAACACTGTCTGTGTCGGCTGGGGTCGACATGGTCGGGTCGTAATGTTATGGTTTGTAAACAACCCCAACAGCACGACACAGACAGGTAGTTCAGAGTTAGCCAAAAACTAAGGGCGTATTTATTTTCAAACAGAAAGAGCGAAAAAACAACATGAGCCAAAAACGAGGAAAAACAGAGCATTAAAAATATACTTCCAAAACTCACCAAGGGGCAAAGTGAGATACGGGGCGCGGGTCTACAGGAGCAGAGAAGAGCAACAGCGGCAAACTCCAAGGCGTACTGGAGAAACAAATGGAGAACAACACGGGAGGAACAAGCTGCAGGCGGAGGTAAGCAAAACGACCCGACAATGAACCTTCAGAAACCCCGAGTATATAAGGGCTCCCTTCGAGCTGATTCGAAACTCCCTTCAGGTGTGTGGAGGTAATTGGTACCTGGAAGCGTGTGGTAATGGACCAATCCTCACAAAAGGACACTAATTTCACTGTTAATAAAATGTCCAATCAATCAATCAAACCAATAACAACAGCTCACTTCACTGTTAGACGGCATGCTTTGAAGCAACCTATTCAAAATATAAATCGAGGGAGATTATGTCTGTCACTGGCCATAGATGTGAGTCTTCCCTGCAATCCTATTGGACCCCAAATTTTGAAAACAGGCGAAATTATAGCCATGTTCTCGCAGGCTTATCTGCGCAAAAGCGCATTGCAGAAGGTGCAGACGGTTCTGAGAATTCTGTTCCAGCTAAGAGGCAAAATAACGACCCAGATACTCTTTTCACAAACTGCACTATAACCGGGAATGTTACCATCTGTTATGGTTTGTATAGCGACCCCAATAGCACAACACAAGACAGGTATGAGAGTTAGCCAAAAACAGGGCATTATTTATTTCACAGGGAAAAAAGGGAGCACTGACCCTTTAAGGGTGAAATACACTAGAGTCCATGAACAACAAAAAATGCAGCGCTGGCCCTTTAAAGGGTGACCGAAAAAACATCCAGGACATCACGGAAATGTTCAGGTAGTCAAGAGACTCACCAGACAAAGGGAATATCCACAGGAGCATGGCGGTGCTCACACAGGGAAATCCACAGGAGCATGAAAACATCCCAGCCGAAAACGGCGCCGACATCTCACACTGGGGACGCGGCAGTAGGTGGTAGGATGTAGATGGCACGACGTCTCACGCCAGAGACGCGGCAGTAGATGGTGGCAACAAGATAACCTGGCCACGAGTGGAAGGCAGTCGGCAGTCTTTGTAGTCTCCCGAGGAGCCAATTACCAACCACTCACAGGTGCGTGAAGTAGAAAAGCGGCACGCCCCCTCGTTGGGCAGCATGCAGTCCTCTCCAGCCCTCACACCATCAATGTAAATAAACCATAATCACCCTACAAAAACAGTACTGTATTTGTAAATCTGGTATGTCATAAATGTCTAGATGTAGCAGTACTGTCTATCTGTATGTCATATATGTTATGATGAATTGAAAATGGGGGACCCTGATGTAAACAAGATGAAAGTCTTTCTCTGGTCTGCATCCTCTTAACAATTGTGTGTATTGAGCTGTACTGTATTGTACCCATTCTGCAATCTGGTAATAAAATGTTCAATCAATCAATCAATCATTCCAATAACAACCGCTAACTTCATTATTCATCTGTATCGTAACCGAATCACGGATTTCGTCGAAGCAGGTAGCATTATGTCGGGAAAAATGAAATGAAATAAACAAATGTGAAGTAAAGAAGTTAAAAATTGTTTAAATTGTTTTAAAAGCCTATAGCCCATGACGTATTTTAACTCGACTAGATTTTTTTTTTTTTTTATCTACTTTTTCTGCGGATGGTTTTGTGAATAAATCTTCAATTAATGTGTGTTTATTGTATAGCAATAAGGTTGGATGAATGCGCCAGTTGTATAAAAGCCATTACACCACGCGCAGTCGTGGGTTATGAGAATTAGACCATGCCTAGGGGATAAAAGCGCTATATAAAAAAGCAGCCATTTAAACACCTGTTTGAAGAAAGCTGTAGGTACAGGATCGATGTCTGAGGTGGAGGAGTTACATTCTGAGACAGTTTTGCAGAGCTCATCTAATGTGATGCATGTGAATCTTCTCATGGTTACATTGCGCGGTTTGTTGTAATCAGCTTTATTTCCATCATGAGTAATGCTGGCCCTGATCAAGGTTATTTTGTTGTTAAAGAATGGTGCAAGTTCTTCACACTTAACCGTTGATGACTGAGGAGGTGTAGGGGCAGTGTTTAGTAGTAGATTAATAGTGGAAAAAAGGATTCTGGAGTTTCCAGCGTTTTCTGTAATGATTTTAGAGAAGTAGGCTTTCCTTGCTAAGTGGACAGTTTTATTATAGGCAGTTAAAGCATCTTTCTATATATCACAGCAGATAGTGTTTTTTGTTTTCCTCCATTTTCTCTCAGCTGCACGACATTTCCTTTTTTTCTTTGTTGACCGCATTATAGTTCAACCAGGGGGAGGCTCTGGTTTTCTTCTTTTTTTGTTTTTAGTGGGGCGACATAATTGAATACAGATGATAGTGCATCATTGAGATTTTCTACCATTTCATTTAGAGAGCTGTCATGATTGTGTGGTTCATGTAGTCTGATAAGATTAATGTGAATTAACTTTGATTCAGCCTTGTCGTTTAGGAGCCTCTTTTGAACTATGACTTATTTTCTAATATGCTAACTATGACCTACTATGTTAATATGTCTATACTGTCTACTACCTACTATTCTAATATGTCTATACTACTACCTACTATTCTAATGTGTCTATACTACTACCTACAATGCTACTATGTCTATACTACTACCTACTATGTCTATACTACTACCTACTATGCTAATATGTCTATACTACTACATACTATGCTAATATGTCTATACTACTACTTACTATGCTAATATGTCTATACTACTACATACTATGCTAATATGTCTATACTACTACCTACTATGCTAATATGTCTATACTACCTACTATGCTAATATGTCTATACTACTACGTATATGCTATTCTTCATGAATTAAAAAAGATATCTCCATGAATTTAAGCCATTACGGGGTGAGTCATTGATATACATATCTATAGATACTATATTTATATCTGTACATATCCCTTACCTACTCTTACTAGTTACACTGCTGGCCAGTATGACTTACTACCATAGTGTCTTTATACCTGTATCACTGTACATATTAATACTATATCTATATCTGTACATATCCCTTAACTATTCTTACTAGTTACACTGCTGGCCAGTATGGCTTACTACCATAGTGTCTTTATACCTGTACATATTAATACTACAACTCTGTACATACATCTGATTAGCACTATTACTCAGTAGTACTCATTTATATATTCTATACCCAGTTTAATCACCTGTACATTGTATATTACGGTTGTACTTTACTGTTTATATTTGCACTCTGGTTGGATGCTAACCTTCTTCATGTTGTATTGTACTTGTGCTGCATGATGACAATACATTTAAAGTAATCTAATGTAATCTAATTGTATCATCACAGATGTAAGCATGTTCTAACTAGGCCATTTTAACCAATTTCTAACCAGTGTATCTGGCACTTTCCATGACTTTAAACCTTTGTTTATAGTTATAATAAAAATGTGAAAAAAATAAAAGATCACAATTATAAAAAGGGAGCCTAATAGCAAACTCAAACACAAGGATTTGACAAGTCATTATTTTTTTTTATTTTTTTTTATTCAGCAAGTTTATGCGGAAACTCCAGTCACTGCCTCTCCATTTGATCACATGTTGCTCTGCTGCCATTGTGTCAACAGGGAGACCATGCATCCAATAACAATATATATATTTTGAAATAGGGGAGATTCGTGTGGGACAAGTCATTCTTAAACAGGCTGTCCCTGTTTTCAATAGTGCAAATTAAACTCATGTAACAATACAAGAGCATAGCTTCTGCACGGCTGCACCACGCCTGTGGACCAGCCTCCCCATCCAGCTGAGGCACCACAGAGCCTGGACGCTGGACTCTGTTAAATCAGGCCTGAAAACGTATCTGTTTCAAAAAGCCTTTGAATGCTAGCTTTTTCTTTTTTTGTGATATTATTTCTTTCTTGTCTCTATTCTGTATTTAATTTTTTATTAATTAATTTTAAATTTTTTAACTGTTTTAACCCTGTAGCACTTTGGGATCCTAGTGAACGAAAAGTGCAATACAAATAAAATGTATTATTATTATTATTATTATTATTATTATTATTATTATTATTATGATTATGATTATGATTATGATTATGATGATTATGATGATGATGATGATGATGATGATGATGATGATGATGATTATGATTATGATTATGATTATGATTATTATTATTATTATTATTATTATTATTATTATTATTATTATTATTATTATTATTATTATTATTATTATTATTATTATTATTATTATTATTATTATTATTATTATTATTATTATTATTATTATTATTATTATTATTATTATTATTATTATTATTATTATTATTATTATTATTATTATTATTATTATTATTATTATTATTATTATTATTATTATTATAGCAGAAGAGACTCCCAAGTGACCTGTGACCTGGCTGGGACGACGTGTCTGATATTACAGTCTCTCATCTCTGCAATTTGGAAGAGATCATCTTCCTTTTTAGCCTATGGCAATGCTGCCCTCTAGTGGATATAAATACAACAGCAGCATGGGGATGATTCCTGGCAGATAAAGCCATAAGCCTCTCTACACTGTAAAAAAGAAAACTGTAAAAGAAACTGTAAATATCTGGCAGCAACGGTTCCCAAATACTTAGTAAAATCAAATATATTTACAGATTACAACCTTTATTTAATGGTTAATATTTTGATAAAAGGTAATTTACTGTATTTTTATGGCATACATGAAAAATGCCATTACAAAAGTATAATCTGTAAAATAATACAGTGAATTTCCCGTGATTCTTTTCTTTTCTTTTCTACAGTGTAGTCTCTAGACAATTCACTGTATTACTTATTACTTATACAGATTACTTTTGTTTTTGTAGATGACAACTCTGATAGAGGTAGTGTTGGAAATCCCACCACCAAAAATAAAGCTTATTAGCTTCTGCTCATAATTTGTTTATAAATGTTACTTGTCCTTTCGGACAAGTAATGTTTTTGTAGGTTTTTTTATTGGTTTTTGCTACCGGGCAGCCTGTAACTGTTCCGCAACAGTAAGTTACTTCCAGGGTAGGCCTGATTGGCCCCGACAGGCACGTGACGCGGCAAACTCAGGACGCGCAACGAGGCTGCTGAGAGCTGTCGCGCGGAAATAGGCTGTCTATTGCCATTCTCTAACACAAACTCTAACCTTAACCAGCTCCTTAACAGCGCCTAAACTTAACCGTTCTAACCTTAACCAACTCCGAAACAATGCCTAACCTTAACCTTAACCTTAACCATGCCTAACCTTAACCATAGAAAGAATATTGCCATTCTCTAAGACAAACTCTAACCTTAACCAGCTCCTTAACAGCGCCTAAACTTAATCGTTCTAACCTTAACCAACTCCGAAACAATGCCTAACCTTAACCTTAACCTTAACCATGCCTAACCTTAACCGGCGAAAGAATACACGTTAAAAAAAAAATCACGTTAAAAAAATAAAATTTGATGGGATTCAAACTCGTCAACAACGGACCGCAGGACCGCTGCTCTGCCAGGTGAGCTGAAGCGCCGAATGAAAAACATGGCGGATTTGGGCCGTTACATAATTCCGCAAGCTCTGCCGCTCCGCTCCGCGGAGCGTGCCGCGCGGCAGAGAAAGTTGCGCGTCACGTGCCTGTCGGGGCCAATCAGGCCTACCCCGGAAGTAACTTACTGTTGCGGATAAGCTATAAGCTCCCCGGTCTGTCTCCCATTCCTCCTCTCTCTCTCTCTCTCTCTACCCGGTAGCTTATAGCTTATCCGCAACAGTAAGTTACTTCCGGGGTAGGCCTGATTGGCCCCGACAGGCACGTGACGCGCAACTTTCTCTGCCGCGCGGCACGCTCCGCGGAGCGGAGCGGCAGAGCTTGCGGAATTATGTAACCGCCCAAATCCGCCATGATTTTCATTCGGCGCTTCAGCTCACCTGGCAGAGCAGAGCAGCAGTCCTGCGGTCCTGCGGTCCGTTGTTGACGAGTTCGAATCCCATCAAAAATTTTTTTTTTAACGTGATTTTTTTTTTAACGTGTATTCTTTCGCCGGTTAAGGTTAGGCATGGTTAAGGTTAAGGTTAAGGTTAGGCATTGTTTCGGAGTTGGTTAAGGTTAGAACGGTTAAGTTTAGGCGCTGTTAAGGAGCTGGTTAAGGTTAGAGTTTGTCTTAGAGAATGGCAATATTCTTTCTATGGTTAAGGTTAGGCATGGTTAAGGTTAAGGTTAAGGTTAGGCATTGTTTCGGAGTTGGTTAAGGTTAGAACGGTTAAGTTTAGGCGCTGTTAAGGAGCTGGTTAAGGTTAGAGTTTGTGTTAGAGAATGGCAATAGACAGCCTATTTCCGCGCGACAGCTCTCAGCAGCCTTGTTGCGCGTCCTGAGTTTGCCGCGTTACGTGCCTGTCGGGGCCAATCAGGCCTACCCCGGAAGTAACTTACTGTTGCGGAACAGTTACAGGCGACCGGGGAAGACATTCGGCAAAGATCACCGGGTCCGGGAGTCGAACCCGGGCGGCCGTGTAGCACTGTAGTGCTGTATGCGGTGCACCCATAATTTGTTTATTTAACATAACCTTTTACCGGGTGGCAGTGGGTCGGGAGGTAGTCATCTGGTAATCAGATAAGATATGATGAATTGAAAATGGGGGACCCTGATGTAAACAAGACGAAAGTCTTTCTCTGGTCTGCATCCCCTTAACAATTGTATGTATTGAGCCGTACTGTATTGTACCCATTCTGCAATCTGTTAATAAAATGTTCAATCAATCAATCAATCAATCAATCAATCAATCAATATTCCTTTATTGATCCTTTATTGAAAATTCAGGCAGCAGCATGGGGGGGGGGGGTACAGCCTGGTACATGGTAATAGTAGAAGACATGATACAGGTCATACAATTATAGTACAGTAGAAAAGTAAAAATAATAATAGGCAGAGTAAACAATATAACAATATACTTAACTCTGAGTATACGCATATGAGCAAGTAGGCAGTGTAGATCAAGGTGCAGATGAGGGTCTGTGTGCCCTCTCAGTTATATTTACATTACAATAAATATAGTTACATTAGACACTATAATCTAAATATATACTATGAGTTAGTAAGTATACAGTACACACAGGTGCAGTCAGGCACGTGCACACATAGAGGCCAAGGGGTGCTTGAGCACCTGTCTTTTTGAGCCTCATCAAAAAAGTGCCTTTTTTGAAAAAAAAAAAAGAAAAAAAAAAAAATTTACCGTTACGCATATAGACTGCCCTTCCAACTGACAAATGTCAGGATAGAATCAAAATATTAGGTAAAGAGAGAGAGATGCCCCATATTCCATTGCAGTTTGCACGGCCTCCTCAGCGTGCCTCTCCGCGGACCTATATTTTTTTGATCCACTTTTTCTCCCATTTTCTATATTTTCCTCCCATCCCAATTTCGTATCATCCAATTCAACCCTCCCCTGTCACGAACGCTGTTTCTTGCCTCCCACAAGCCGGCTGCAATGTGGACTAAGTCATACATAGCACAAGTCCCCTCCGATACTCGAGGTAACAGCAGTCGCATCTTTTCACCTGCGCAGCTCGATCTCTCAGTGGCGAGGAGTAACGCGTGGGAGGCTCACGCTGCCCCCGACACTTCCTGATTCTACTGCGCAGGCGCACCAACCGACCTGTAGGAGTCGCTGTCCACAACGCCCGATCCCCACCCATCAGTTTCCCACCCCCTAATACGGCCAATATTTATTAGTACGGACGACCAGCTAAACTGAAAGCAAATGTGGAGCGCTGGGCTCGAACAGGCAAGCCCAGCGTCTCCAGATTTAATGGCGAGCGCCTTGCCCACTACGCCACGTAGCCGCCCACAGACCTATATATTTTATGCATAGCGTGGGTGGTGATGATGATGATGATGATGATGATGATAGAAACCGCTGTGGCGCATACAGTTGAATGCTGGTATTACACTCACTGAGGGACACGAAGAAGTCAAGTCCGATGGGATTTGGGAATCTCAAATACAAATCGGGATTGGAATAAAAAAATACAGCACTTCTTGGGGTCTGTAGGGTAAGCACTTATTCCCTCCCCCCTGAACATTTATGGAGATGTTTGTGGGACCCTCTCGAAAACGAGATACTGTATCTCAAGTGGTTTTTCCCAATAAAAGAATTTCAATATATGTATGGGCCTTTTAAGTCAGTGATAAAAGTGTCTTTCAAGGATAAGTGAGCTCCTGCACTGATTATTATAGTTCAATATTCAATATTTGATCACCAAAACCCCCCAAAAAGCATAAAAAGGGGGGCCCCCCCGCCCGAAAAGGGCCCTTAAAAATTGCGCTCGCACGCTACGCGCGCTCGGTTAATATATACACACAAGTGTAGTGCCCTTTTCAGCCTTTGAGCACCTGCCCCTCTAAAGTCCTGTGCACGTCCCTGGGTGCAGTATACACAAGGTACGTATGGCGTGATATACTTCATTATACGTTGTCCGTTCAGGTGAGAGTCAGACACACTCAGCGATCAGACATTCCTAGTAGTAATCCGGAGTTTCCTGGTTCGATACCCGCTCCTCCCTGGCAGTGCTTCGAAGTGTCCTTGAGCAAGACACTTAACCCCTAATTGCTCCCGATGAGCAGGTCGGCACCTTGCGTGGTCGCCTCCGCCGTCGGTGTGTGAATGTGTGAGTGAATTGTAAAGCGTGTTGAATAAAAGAGTTATATAAATGCAGCCATTTACCATTTATATGCAGCTACTTGTACATAGACTGTGATTCTGGACCTGTGCAAACCCATCTTTTAACTGTACCTTCTCTAGGAGCCTGTATATTCAGGAAAAACTGCAATTGCTCATCATATTAATAATAATAATAATAATAATAATAATAATAATAATAATAATAATAATAATAATAATAATAATAATAATAATAATAATACACTTTATTTGTATAGCACCTTTCATACAGAAACTGCAGCTCAAAGTGCTTCACAACAGAAAAAAACAGGCATAAAATGCACATAAAGTGTAGACATATTAAAATCACAGTTTTTCACATTAGGATCTAACATCCCAACAGGCCACCTAGTTTATGGTTTGATTCAGTTTTAAATAGACAATAATAAAAAGAGTAAGATCAAATAGACAGAGTAAAATAGTGCAATAGTGCAGTGCAATAAAATAGTAGAATAGAATAGATCAAATCTTTTTTTTACAGTGCAATAAAATAGTTGTGGATCAACGGTTCAAAGTTGTCTTTACCTTCTCTGTTTGGTATCCATATTATTATTGATACATATATATACAGTATATTGCTCATACTATAGTTTTGTTCTGTACTGACAACCTGCACACATATCTGCTCCTTCTAATCATCCTCTCTGTACAAATAAAATCAGTGTCATTGTTGAGCCTGGTTTAACATGCTCTGTAATTACCTTCACATATCATGTAGAATAGATAATCAGCACATTGGCACCACCTGCTCCTCGTGTTCATATCTTATATGGTATAATATATATTCTGTATTACATAACTTCCTACAAGAAGAATGTCGCTGCTTTCTATAGTCGGGTCCCAACTGCAAAACTACTGTATTACCCTGTATTATACTGTCATACACTTTTACTATTATGTAGACTATTCTGTTTTGTGTTTTTGTGTTTACATGTGATGTATTGTATATTGTATACATGCACTTTTATTATGTTCTTGTGTGATGTACCACACATTTTAACGCTGTCTGATATATTGCAAATGTTATTGCTGTCATCTTGGCCAGTTCTCCCTTGCAAAAGAGATCTTGTATCTCAATGGGACTTCCTGGTTAAATAAAGGTTAAATAAAATTTAAATAAAATAAATATACTATATTATATTAGCTAAATAAAATTATGAAAATGGAAAACCATTGCATACACGGTTCTAGGAACTGTCACTCATTAGGGCTTTGATCCCCCCCCCCCATCTTTTCACTGGAATATAATAATTTCTTTTGGTTTTTGGTATTATCTTTCCCCCCCCTCCTTTTTCCGTTTTTCTCCCATCCCAATGTTAGTCGTTATGCCAATTCCCAATCCCCTTCCTGGTCGTTGCGCACTCTACCCCCTACCGTCAGTCCGGGAGGGCAGAGACTATCACATGCTTCCTCCGACACATGTGTACCCAGCCCACCACTTCTTTTCACCTGGCAGCGCGGACTCTCACTGAGAGAGTGTAACGTGTGGAAGGTCACACTACCTCTCCCAGATCCTTCCCTCGCTGTGCAGGCGCCCCGACCGAACTGTAGGAGTCGCTGTTTACAACGACCAGGACCCACCCTCACCGGCTTCCCACCCGCTAACACTGCCAATTGTGTTAGTATGGACGGTCGGCCAAGCCGGAGGCACCACAGCTGGATTCGATTGCACTGTCTCTGCGGTGGTAGACAGACGCTTAGTCCGCTGTGCTACCCGGCCGCCCTGTGAAAGACAATTTTATCACCGACTTAAAAGGCCCACACATCGCCTAAATGTTCAGGCAGTCTATATGCGCAACGGTAAAAATAATTCTATAAAAAAAAACTTTGCATAAAAAGGGCACTTTTTTATGAGGCACAAAAGGGCAGATGCTTGAGCAGCCAGGGTTAACCACAGACCAGAACACCACACCAGGGTTAACCACAGAACACCACACCAGGGTTAACCACAGACCAGAACACCAGGGTTAACCACAGACCAGAACACCACACCAGGGTTAACCACAGAGCAGAACACCAGGGTTAACCACAGAACACCACACCAGGGTTAACCACAGAGCAGAACACCAGGGTTAACCACAGACCAGAACACCAGGGTTAACCACAGACCAGAACACCAGGGTTAACCACAGACCAGAACACCACACCAGGGTTCAGAGGTTGCGCCTCAGGTCGCCATGGCGACAGCTCTGTGTGTATCCAGAAGTCAGGGCAGGGTGGTGATCCATCTGGAGATAGTAGGGCTGACTGACTCCGACTAGTCGACTAATCGATTGAAAGGAGCCGTAGTCAACTGCCAACTTCTTAGTCGAATGCAAAAAAAGAAAAAATATATTATAATATCTTTTTTATTTAAATTTTTTTATCATTCTTTCTAAAAGCAAAGAGGCCTAGAAGTGTGGCTAACGCTAATGGCGCGCATACCAGCGAGGGTAACTGCCTAAGAAAACACTGAAGGCACTGAAAGAGGATTTCACCCGTCTAATGAACACACTAGAGTAGACTATAGACAAATATCAAGATGTATCCATCAGTGGACCAATTGCATGCTTTTGCAGAGGACAAGGAGCCTTCCGTCGACTCCTTCAGACATTAAGCACCCCCACAGCCCAAATGGAATGAAAAAAAAATTATAATAATATATATATATATATATTTATACTTTTTATTTTTTTGCATTCAGTTTTCGGCCAATCAAAGTCGACTATCCAAATCCTTAGTCGGGGACAGCCCTAAAAGACAGTAAATAAAGCTCCTTATAGCTCCTGTCAACAACGCTCGTAAATCCACACGCTTGTCCCATAAACCCGAGCAATGGATGTAATGTTTAGGTCACATAGTCCCACAAAATACGCCCGGCTGTCAGAGGGAGGATGGATTCACGCGTGCGTCGAGGTAATCCAACGGAAGAGGTCTCCCCCCCCCCCCCGCAGTGATAAATACACATAACTCCCACGGCGCTACAGCCGTTCAGAGTTTACCTCTCATGTACAGCCCCCCCCCCCCCCACCCCACCTACCCAACCTCCTCCAATGTACAGTTTCTACGTCAAATGTATATACTCTCTTTTTTAGACTCTTTTTGTATCACAAACAGTACTGTATTTGCAAATCTGGTATGTCATAAATGTATAGATGTAGCAGTACTGTCTATCTGTATGTCATTATGTTATGATGAATTGAAAATGGGGGACCCTGATGATGTAAACAAGACGAAAGTCTTTCTCTGCTCTGCATCCCCTTAACAATTGTGTGTATTGAGCCATACTGTATTGTACCCATTCTGCAATCTGTTAATAACGTTTTCAATCAATCAACCAAGAGGTGAATTCACTTCTTAGTAATGGGTCTGGATGCCTCTGGGGAGTGAGTATACTTGCAGTACCGCTTAACGTCCACAGCCACTTCACTACACTGTCCATCGTGACATAGACACGCGGTACCTCCGTGTCATAATC
>NC_140167.1:4935776-4948132 GCF_963971535.1 Notolepis coatsorum | reverse complement strand
TAGAGAAGTAGGCTTTCCTTGCTAAGTGGACGGTTTTATTATAGGCAGTTAAAGCATCTTTCTATATATCACAGCAGATAGTGGTTTTTGTTTTCCTCCATTTTCTCTCAGCTGCATGACATTTCATTTTTTTCTTTGTTGACCGCATTATAGTTCAACCAGGGGGAGGCTCTGGTTTTCTTCTTTTTTTGTTTTTAGTGGGGCGACATAATTGAATACAGATGATAGTGCATCATTGAGATTTTCTACCATTTCATTTAGAGAGCTGTCATGATTGTGTGGTTCATGTAGTCTGATAAGATTAATGAACTTTGATTCAGCCTTGTCGTTTAGGAGCCTCTTTTGAACTATGACTTATTTTCTAATATGCTAACTATGACCTACTATGCTAATATGTCTATACTACTACCTACTATGCTACTATGTCTATACTACTACCTACTATGCTACTATGTCTATACTACTACATACTATGCTAATATGTCTATACTACTACCTACTATGCTAATATGTCTATACTACTACCTACTATGCTAATGTCTATATTACGACCTACTATGCTAATATGTCTATACTACTACCTACTATGCTACTATGTTTATACAGTATACTACTACTTACTATGCTAATATGTCTATGCTACTACGTACTATGCTATCACTGTACATATTAATACTACAACTCTGTACATACATCTGATTAGCACTATTACTCAGTAGTACTCATTTATATATTCTATACCCAGTTTAATCACCTGTACATTGTATATTACTGTTGCACTTTACTGTTTATATTTGCACTCTGGTTGGATGCCAACCTTCTTCATGTTGTACTGTACTTGTGCTGCATGATGACAATACATTTTAAAGTAATCTAATTGCATCATCACAGATGTAAGCATGTTTTAAGTAACTAGGCCATTTTAACCAATTTCCAACCAGTGCACTTTCCATGACTTTAAACCTTTGTTTATAGTTATCATAAAAATGTGAAAAAAAATAAAAGATCACAATTATAAAAAGGGAGCCTAATAGCAAACTCAAAAACAAGGATTTGACAAGTCATTATTTTTATTTTTTTATTCAGCAAGTTTATATGGAAACTCCAGTCACTGCATCTTCATTTGATCACATGTTGCCGTGCTGCCATTGTGTCAACAGGGAGACCATGCATCCAATAACATTATGTATATTGAAATAGGGGAGATTCGTGTGGGACAAGTCATTCTTAAACAGGCTGTCCCTGTTTTCAATAGTGCAAATTAAACTCATGTAACAATACAAGAGCATAGCTTCTGCACGGCTGCACCACGCCTCTGGAACAGCCTCCCCATCCAGCTGAGGGCACCACAGAGCCTGGACGCGGTTCAATCAGGCCTGAAAACCTATCTGTTTCAAAAGGCCTTTGAATGCTAGCTTTTTCTTTTTTTGTGATATTATTTCTTTCTTGTCTTTATTTTAATTTGATTTCTATTCTGTATTTCATTTTTTATTAATAATTATTAAATTTTTTAACTATGTTTTAACCCTGTAGCACTTTGGGATCCTAGTGAACGAAAAGTGCAATAGAAATACAATTTATTATTATTATTATTATTATTATTATTATTATTATTATTATTATTATTATTATTATTATTATTATTATTATTATTATTATTATTATTATTATTATTATTATTATTATTATTATTATTATTATTATTATTATTATTATTATTATTATTATTATTATTATTATTATTATTATTATTATTATTATTATTATTATTATTATTATTATTATTATTATTATTATTATTATTATTATTATTATTATTATTATTATTATTATTATTATTATTATTATTATTATTATTATTATTATTATTATTATTATTATTATTATTATTATTATTATTATTATTATTATTATTATTATTATTATTATTATTATTATAGCAGGAGAGACTCCCAAGTGACCTGTGACCTGGCTGGGACGACGTGTCTGATATTATAGTCTCTCATCTCTGCAATTTGGAAGAGATCATCTTCCTTTTTAGCCTATGGCAATGCTGCCCTCTAGTGGATATAAATAGAACAGCAGCATGGGGATGATTCCTGGCAGATAAAGCCATAAGCCTCTCTCTACACTGTAAAAAAAGAAAACTGTAAAAGAAACTGTAAATATCTGGCAGCAACGGTTCCCAAATACTTAGTAAAATCAAATATATTTACAGATTACAACCTTTATTTAATGGTTAATATTTTGATAAAAGGTAATTTACTGTATTTTTATGGCATTTACATGAAAAATGCCATTACAAAAGTATAATCTGTAAAATAATACAGTGAATTTCCCGTGATTCTTTTCTTTTCTACAGTGTAGTCTCTAGACAATTCACTGTATTACTTATTACTTATACAGATTACTTTTGTTTTTGTAGATGACAACTCTGATAGAGGTAGTGTTGGAAATCCCACCACCAAAAATAAAGCTTATTAGCTGTGCTCGTAATTTGTTTATAAATGTTACTTGTCCTTTTGGACAAGTTATGTTTTTGTAGGTTATTTTATTGATTTTTGCTACCGGGCAGTCCGGTAGAGAGAGAGAGAGAGAGAGAGAGAGAGAGGAGGAATGGGGGATAGACCGGGGAAGACATTCGGCAAAGATCACCGGGTCCGGGAGTCGAACCCGGGTCGGCGTGTTGCACTGTAGTGCTGTATGCGGTGTGCCACTCGGGGCGCACCCATAATTTGTTTATAAACCATGTTTATTTAGCATAACCTTTTACCGGGTGGCAGTGGGTCGGGAGGTAGTCATCTGGTAAGATATTCCTTTATTGATCCTTTATTGAAAATTCAGGCATCATAGCAGCATGGGGGGGGGGGGGGGTACAGGTACATGGTAATAGTAGAAGACATGATACAGGTCATACAATTATAGTACAGTAGAAAAGTAAAAATAATTGTTGACAGAATCTGGCTATGGGGCGACAATAATGTGGTCAAGAGGCATGGTTTCTATCTTTAGCCTTTGGCGTGGTTTATTCATTCACATGGTAATGCAGCAACACATGAGTCCTCCTCTCCATGAGAGGTAGGTGGGGGAGAGGCGTCTATACTTTCCGTAGCCGCATTTCTGGCAAGACGCTCTCTGATTGGCCGACGCCTGTTTCTACACTGGTTAAGCTTAGGCACTCTTTCGAAGTTGGTTAAGGTTAGAGTTTGTCTTAGAGCATGGTGATAGAACGCCAGGTAGTTTGCAGGCTGTTCAACGCGGAAATGGGCAAAGACACAGCTCGTCACGCGATTGGGCAACAGTGGCCAATCAGAGAGCGTCTGCCAGAAATGCGGCTACGGAAAGTATAGACGCAAGGGAGAGAGATAGAGGGGGAGGAGACATCTCTTTTTATACTCGCCACCTGGTGGTATCATGAGTGGCTCCGCCTAGAGCGCCCTCTAGTGGAAACCGTTATATATGCAGTTAGACAGTTACTAACAATCCTACATAGAACCTCTAACTTTAACAATAATAATAGGCAGAGTAAACAATATAACAATATACTTAACTCTGAGTATAGTTACGCATATGAGCAAGTAGGCAGTGTAGATCAAGGTGCAGATGAGGGTCTGTGTGCCCTCTCAGTTATATTTACATTACAATACATATAGTTACATTAGACACTATAATCTAAATATACTATGAGTTAGTAAGTATACAGTACACACAGGTGCAGTATACACAAGGTACGTATGGCGTGATATACTTCATTATACGTTATCCGTTCAGGTGAGAGTCAGACACACTCAGTGATCAGACATTCCTAGTAGTAATCCGGAGTTTCCTGGTTCGATTCCCGCTCCTCCCTGGCAGTGCTTCGAAGTGTCGTTGAGCAAGACACTTAACCCCTAATTGCTCCCGATGGAGCAGGTCGGCACCTTGCGTGGTCACCGCCGCTGTCGGTGTGTGAATGTGTGAGTGAATTGTAAAGCGTGTTGGATAAAAGAGTTATATAAATGCAGCCATTTACCATTTATATGCAGCTACTTGTACATAGACTGTGATTCTGGACCTGTGCAAACCCATCTTTTAACTGTACCTTCTCTAGGAGCCTGTATATTCAGGAAAGACTGCAATTGCTCATCATATTAATAATAATAATAATAATAATAATAATAATAATAATAATAATAATAATAATAATAATAATAATAATAATAATACACTTTATTTGTATAGCACCTTTCATACAGAAACTGCAGCTCAAAGTGCTTCACAACAGGAAAAAGACAGGCATAAAATGCACATAAAGTGTACATATTAAAATCACAGTTTTTCACATTAGGATCTAACATCCCAACAGGCCACCTAGTTTATGGTTTGATTCAGTTTTAAATAGACAATAATAAAAAGTGTAAGATAAAATAGACAGAGTAAAATAGTGCAATAGTGCAGTGCAATAAAATAGTAGAATAGAATAGATAAAATCATTTTTATTTTACAGTGCAATAAAATAGTTGTGGATTACTGTTCAACGGTTCAAAGTTGTCTTTACCGTCTCTGTTTGGTATCCATATTGATACATATATATACAGTATATTGCTCATACTATAGTTTTGTTCTGTACTGACAACCTGCACACATATCTGCTCCTTCTAATCATCCTCTCTGTACAAATAAAATCAGTGTCATTGTTGAGCCTGGTTTAACATGCTCTGTAATTACCTTCACATATCATGTAGAATAGATAATCAGCACATTGGCACCACCTGCTCCTCGTGTTCATATCTTATATCTATATTGGTCTTATATATATTCTGTATTACATAACTTCCTACAAGAAGAATGTCGCTGCTTTCTATAGTCGGGTCCCAACTGCAAAACTACTGTATTACCCTGTATTATACTGTCATACACTTTTACTATTATTGTAGACTATTCTGTTTTGTGTTTTTGTGTTTACATGTGATGTATTGTATATTGTATACATGCACTTTTATTATGTTCTTGTGTGATGTACCGCGCATTTTATTGCTGTCTGATATTGCAAATGTTATTGCTGTCATCTTGGCCAGGTCTCCCTTGCAAAATAGATCTTGTATCTCAATGGGACTTCCTGGTTAAATAAAGGTTAAATAAAATTAAAATAAAACAAATATACTATATTATATTAGCTAAATAAAATTATGAAAATGGAAAACCATTGCATACACGGTTCTAGGAACTGTCACTCATTAGGGCTTTGACCCCCCCCCCCCCATCTTTCCACTGGAATATACATATTTTTTTTGGTTTTTGGTATTATCTTTTTCCCCCCTCCTTTTTCCGTTTTTCTCCCATCCCAATGTTAGTCGTTATGCCAATTCCCAATCCCCTTCCTGGTTGTTGCGCACCCTACCCCCTACCGTCGGTCTGGGAGGGCGGAGACTATCACATGCTTCCTCCGACACATGTGTACCCAGCCCACCGCTTCTTTTCACCTGGCAGCGTGGACTCTCACTGGGAGGGTGTAACGTGTGGAAGGTCACACTACCTCTCCCAGATCCTTCCCTCGCTGTGCAGGCGCCCCGACCGAACTGTAGGAGTCGCTGTTTACAACGACCAGGACCCACCCTCACCGGCTTCCCACCCGCTAACACTGCCAATTGTGTTAGTATGGACGGTCGGCCAAGCCGGAGGCACCACAGCCGGATTCGATCCCACTGTCTCTGTGGTGGTAGACAGACGCTTAGTCCGCTGCGCTACCCGGCCGCCCTGTGAAAGACACTTTTATCATTGACTTAAAAGGCCCACACATCGCCATAAATGTTCAGGCAGTCTATATGCGCAACGGTAAAAATAATTCTATAAAAAAATAACTTTGCATAAAAAGGGCACTTTTTTGTGAGGCACAAAAGGGCAGATGCTTGAGCAGCCAGGGTTAACCACAGACCAGAACACCACACCAGGGTTAACCACAGACCAGAACACCACACCAGGGTTAACCACAGAGCAGAACACCAGGGTTAACCACAGACCAGAACACCAGGGTTAACCACAGAGCAGAACACCAGGGTTAACCACAGAGCAGAACACCAGGGTTAACGTTAGGTTATGACTATAACCAAGTTCTGTTAGTTAGGGGCGATGCTTGGCATCGCTACTGCACTATCTCGCGTACGTGCACGCGTACTGAATAAACCACAAATGTACCTCTAATACCAGTATTAGTCTGACCACACCCCTCATCAGCTTACCTTCATAAGCAGGTGTGTGGTCACCTGCTCTCCTCCTTCCCAAGCTTTCACCACAAGGTGAGGACAAGGGCTGCAGCGGCGTCCGATGCCAAGCATCGCCCCTAACTAACAGAACTTGGTTATAGTCATAACCTAACGTTCTGTATCGTTAGTGGCTTAGCTTGGCATCGCTACTGCACAAGGGAGGCCAAGCGGAGCCACTTGGCTGACAAATACACCCCGCTGACAGCCCCCCAAAACCATCAGAACAGGGAGGGCCGAGCCCCCCCGACCCCCCCTAATGGAGGGTAGCCCCCCTATTAGGGACGTCACGGGAGGGCGACGGACCCGACCGTGCGAAGAGGCACTCAAGCAACTCAACGCACAGGGTGAGCAGACCGTGGCTTGACCCCACGACTACACACACGCACAACCCGCATGCCACCCGGGAACGAACGGAGGAACAACCTCGTTACTGCCCCCAGAATCACGGGGTCAAGGGCAAACCCAACCCCGTGGCAAGGCCGTAGCAGCGGAGCACGAAGGAAGACGCAGACCCACCAAAAGGACTGGACTCCCTGGAATGGGGGCCCGGAGAAGTCCATGATGCCAGCATCAAGACCCCACCAGGTGGGCACGTAGTGCCCCGCCCCCCACATCGCCAGCGTATTCGGACAAAGGCCCCTCAGTTACTGCACCTGGTATTCCCAGGCGGAACCAACCAGGCCAGAACCTGCCCAGCTTCCGAGATCGGACGAGACCGGGCGTGTTCAGGTCGGTATGGCCGCAAGCCGAGCGGGCCCCGTCCCCCCAATAGTACACCGCCTGGCACACTGACCCTGCAGAATAGGCAGTCAGCATGGCCGTAAGCACACAAAAAAGGTTAACCAACGGAAGCAGGCAGCGCACCGGGGAAAAACCAGGCAACAGGCTGTTAACCCTAGCCTGGAGACTGCGGACGAGACAGGCGCCAGAGGGGACAGCTGAACACAGCCGCCCCGGCGGAAGGAGCGTAAGCTGGCGGTGTTGCATGACCAAGCCTCCATTTAACAACCCCCACCCAGAGGGGTCGAGGCAGAGAAGGCTGACACGATTGGCAGACGTCATGAACGTGCAGGGGCACCCTCAAACGGTGAACCCGGGAGTTGACACTGCTCCAACACACCAGGGAATCAACCACCTCGGTGTTACCCAATGCGGTGGTTGTTCCTATAACCCCTCAAGAAAAAACTCCAAAACACACCTGCGGGTATACACCGGCTATACCGCAGTACAAGTGTTTCAGTTTCCAAAAAGGGTTAACCCAGGCCTACGGGTCGCAAACATCACTTCGGACCGGGCCTGGCGGTACGGGAAGCACAGGGTCACCAGAGGAGGTCAAAAAACCACCCCCACAGGCCCCTCTTCGCCATGCGTGAGAGAGGAGCGAAAAATAATGGAGAACCAGCCCCTAAGCACACCGTACCTGGTATTCCCCGGCGGTCTCCCAACCAAGTACTAACCAGGACCAACCTGTGTAGCGGCCGAGATCCGACGAGATCGAGCGCGTACAGAATGGCATGGCTGTAAGCCATGACGACAGTGCTGAGTAAAAACATACCCAACCAGGGTCTCCATAGCGCTTAACCCTGTGACACCCAGACCGACCTGGCATTTTTCCCCCTGAAAAAAGCCCAAGTCCCTCAGGGTACCAGAACAGCAGATCTGCATCCCCGGCGGACAACGGGTTCAACTGATCTGGACCAGCGTGACCAGAACCAGTCCCGTGCCCTAACCACGCCGACATGCCTACTCCAGGAGAAGGGCAGATATGCGTGTTGATCTTAACATGAAAAGAAGGCGCCACCCAGACGTCGGGACGAACCGCGCCTGGTGGCCCACCCCAAGGGCGTGAGACCCCACTACATATGTTCAGATCCATCCCGTCATCATCCCCCAGACATGAACGAGAATCCGTCGACAACCCACCCAGGTCATGGGATGTGGTCGCCGGAAGAGGAAAAACCCCCATCTCAGTTGCCTTATAAAAACGCTGTTTCAACCACAAGCAACTAAGGCGTGCCAGTCAATCGCCTGTTTACAGCGAGCTAGCACTATACGTGCGTCGGGACACACCCCCATCAATGAACAGGCTATTTAGACCTGTCATTGAATCCCCAAGGCGCCCAGGGGAACGACAAGAGGGGTGTGACACTCCCTAACTCCAACACTTCTGGAATAGAAAGAAGGAAGCATCAACAGTATGTATCCCAGTCTACACAGCCGGGGTAAAAAATGTTCACATTTTTACATCCCACCACCCTCCCATAGGAAAGAGACGGGGATCCCCAGAGAGACTTCCCACGCGAGCTGTACAGATTGAAAAGAATATATTGCACCTTGAGCCATGTAAAAAACTGGTTTTAGGGCCTCCGGGGAAGAGGCACCGAACCCATACACACTCAATAAACGAATTGAATCGAATATACATACAATAGAAAAGGACCCTTCTAGAGGGTCCACTCACTTTGACAATCTGAGGAGGAAGGCTCTGTACTCTGATGGAGGCTTCCTCACATGGAAGAAGGAGTCCGAACTCACAGAAGGCCTGAGTAGGCGCTTGGTGAGGAGGAGCCCTGACCACCCCCCCTGAAAACAGATCCATCACATGGACCTGAACAGCACACGGAAGTCCTACCAACAGAGACGCGCACGGTGACGTACTCTATGGCGGGGGAATTCCTGCGGTGCACACGCCCAATATACCAGGCCGTGGGACCAGGAACTCCCTCCCCCCCCCCCCCCCCTCCCCCCCGTAACGTGCCGAACCGCCACGTGAGGGGAACCTTGAAGGACAGGGGGTGTACCCCTGACCGACAGAACAATGGGGAGAGGAAAGGTTACCAGTTCACCCCTTTACGACCCCACACCCATGATACGACGTAACGACAAAAAGAGAATATGACACAGTCATAGTCAGCTCTATGAAGCGTTTCACAGCTCCACACAGCGCACGAGCTAACCTGCTATCTGATTTTTACTAAGGAAAAACACAGAATAGAGAGGGCTCTAAGAACCCCGGTCCAACATACACATGTGCTTCTGTGGCCAGTACAACCCAGTTGTAGGTCACATGACACACACAACCCATCATCACCTACAAAAAATGGCAAAAACACTCAACAGAGGAACGCCGTTTTTTTCACAATGAGAGAATACATCATTCTTGATTAGTATCGACCACAGGCCTTGCTAAGCACACATGACAGCAACCAAACCAATTTCCCTTTAGGAAATAAGTTTCTCCAGCAGATTTAGCACAACCTCAGCAATCAAGCTGAGAGTTACATCGTATCCCTACCACACAAAAGACACAATTAATGCACAACATGTCTGATAGGAGGTGATAAAGTCCCCAGGGAACCGGGGGGGAAACACAATCCTCCTATTTTACCCTCAATACGGCCAGTTAAAACAGGAAAACCTGTTAATGTGTGAACTCACTGTTCATTGTCATTACAGTCTGAGAAAGAACATTCTTTTACTCACTCGTCACCAAGCATAGCTTCATAGGTTAGTTGTCTTAGTAGTGAGTACACGGTACACATAAACACCATGATGTTTCTCACACAACAACCAGATCAATACATCACGACCTGCACGGAGAAGCTAACTGCCAGTGACAAAAACAGCTCACACACAACCCGCAACGTATCTCAAATGCATTGCAACAACACACGTTTTGGGAAAAAACACCGTTATTCACAATACATTTAGCAAGGTAAAACCAGAAGACGTGTTATGAGGTCTGGCCAACCCCGTACCTGCCCGGAACGCAGATCAGCGAAGTGCAGTCACAAGCCACCGTAGAACACAGCCGTCCCGTGTTGTTCGATCCGGGCAGCGTCGCCGCTCCACCAGTCGCTACAGTCCTCTTTGTTGACGCAATCCCCGTCTAGGCTCAGGCAGGGTCGACGAACATCCCCTGTCAAGGATGACGTCGTGGTCAAGAGTGTAAAACATGTTAAAATCAAAGCACGTTCAACAGAATAGCATCAAGCTAACGGCTGCTCCAACCGTTCGGGTGCTATTGCTTCCGCTCGCGAGACGCCGATCTACGACGCACGCGATCAGGAGCGAGCTCCAGGCGGCGCGCGAGAAGCCAAGCTACCCCGCGCCAGGCCACCGACCGGCTAACCGTAAGCTATGAACATGTAAACAATGACATAACACTCACCCAGACAGGCCGCCGTTCTGAACCCTCCTCACTTTTTAAGAGAAAAGAGAAAACAAGACGTCAACACCGCTTCACAACGGTGACATTAACACGTCCGGCGGAATCAGCACAGTACCAACTGGCCTGTATAGCTGACTTTGAACATGAATCTGCCGCTATCGCACATTACATGCACATATCCCCTCGTGAAGGAATACTCTCATTTGGATATGAAAGATGGGGTCTTAACACGGTGACAGAGAGAATCCACTCGTCCAGAACACACAGGGATCACCAGTGTCAATGGTCGCGGCCCACTAGTTAAAACTATAATGGTCGCCAGACCAAGGCCTTCTGTCGCCTAGACGGCTAAACAAAGGACCCTAGCCTGGGGCCGGTTTCCATAAACTTTGTCAAGTAGCCCCCATAGCACTAACAGACAAGTGGAGCCCGCCAGCAAACACTACTCACCCAACCTGGAACGCACCGCTCCTCACAACAGCGGCATGTCCGACAGTTCAGCTGTGGCCTGACAGGTTTCACCCCAACAAACACAGCAAGGAACTGCAGTTGAGAAGCATGCAGCGGCGTGCTCCCAATACGAAAACCGGTGGAGGGTTTGTAGAATGATCATCATCTTCTAGACACTCCAGTACGAAGACAATATCGCCGTATTTTCTCGAAAATAGTGAGAGAGAAAATAAAGATATGATGTCAACGTATCCTTGTCTCCCAAGCTGTTCCTAATCCAATTTCTTCCATCATGGTGTCAAGTGTGGGGATCTACCGAGGCACCTCTTCCTTGTGGTGAAAGCGAGAAGGAGGAGAGCAGGTGACCACACACCTGCTTATGAAGGTAAGCTGATGAGGGGTGTGGTCAGACTAATACTGGTATTAGAGGTACATTTGTGGTTTATTCAGTACGCGTGCACGTACGCGAGATAGTGCAGTAGCGATGCCAAGCTAAGCCACTAACGATACAGAACCACAGAACACCAGGGTTAACCACAGACCAGAACACCACACCAGGGTTCAGAGGTTGCGCCTCAGGTCGCCATGGCGACAGCCCTGTGTGTATCCAGAATCCAGGGCGTGATGTTGATCCACCTGGAGATAGTAGGGCTGACTCCGACTAGTCGAATAATTGATTGAAAGGAGCCGTAGTCGACTGCCAACCTCTTAGTCGAATGCAAAAAAAAGAAAAAATGAAAAAATATATTATAATATTTTTTTTATTTAAATTTTTTTTATCATTCTTTCTAAAAGCAAAAGAGGCCTAGAAGCATGGCTAACGCTAATGGCGCGCATACCAGCGAGGCTAACTGCCTAAGAAAACACTGAAGGCACTGAAAGAGGATTTCACCCGTCTAATGAACACACTAGACTAGACAAATATCAAGATGTATCCATCAGTGGACCAATTGCATGCTTTTGCAGAGGACAAGGAGCCTTCAGTCGACTCATTCAGACATTAAGCACCCCCCACAGCCCAAATGGAATGATACAAAAAATATATATATATATATATATATATAATATATATATATATTTATACTTTTTATTTTTTTGCATTCAGTTTTCGGCCAATCAAAGTCGACTATCCAAATCCTTAGTCGGGGACAGCCCTAAAAGACAGTAAATAAAGCTCCTTATAGCTCCTGTCAACAACGCTCGTAAATCCACACGCTTGTCCCATAAACCCGAGCAATGGATGTAATGTTTAGGTCACATAGTCCCACAAAATACGCCCGGCTGTCAGAGGGAGGATGGATTCACGCGTGCGTCGAGGTAATCCAACGGAAAAGGTCTCCCCCCCCCCCCCCCCCTGCAGTGATAAATACACATAACTCCCACGCCGCTACAGCCGTTCAGCGTTTACCTCTCATGCACCTCTCATGTACAGTCCTCCCCCCCCCCACCCCACCTACCCAACCTCCTCCAATGTACAGTTTCTACGTCAAATG
>NC_140167.1:4883276-4930776 GCF_963971535.1 Notolepis coatsorum | reverse complement strand
TCGTCTGGCAATCCGGAGGTTCCCGGTTCGATTCCCGCTCCTCCCGGGCAGCGTGTCGATGTGTCCTTGAGCAAGACACTTTTAACCCCTAATTGCTCCAGATGAGCAGGTTGGCACCTTGCATGGTTGCCTCCGCCGTCGGTGAGTGAATGTGTGAGTGAATGTGTGAGTGAATGTGTGACTGTGTGAGTGAAAGTGTGAGTGAATGTGTGAGTGAATGTGTGAGTGAATGTGTGACTGTGTGAGTGAAAGTGTGAGTGAATGTGTGAGTGAATGTGTGAGTGAATGGGTAAAAATGTGAGTAACAAATTGTAAAGCGCTTTGGATAAAAGCGCTATATAAAAAAAAGCAGCCATTTACCATTTACCATAGTGCAAATCTCTTTAATAAATAGATAAATACAAGATAATATACTTTAATGCCACACAACGATGGTTGGTGGTAATTGTTTGCGGTACAGTTTGTTAAAAGCACTGGGACATCAACATGAAACATCAGACATCAAACGCCCCCCCTCCCATCTCCCAATCCCCACAATAAATACATATATGCATAAATACATACAGGACAGTCACATGTACCAGTAGTGTAGTAGTGTAGTGTTAAAGTGTTTAAAGTGTGTGTTTAAAGTGAGTGTGTGCATGTGGATGTGTGTGCAGTGAGTGTAGATGGATGGGTTGATGGTGTTACTTAGTCATTGAGCGTCCTGATGGCTTCTAGCGCCAGGGCTGCTGGTTCGATTCCGGCTCCTCCATCCTGGGCAGCGTGTGTCCTTGAGCAAGACACTTAACCCCTAAACTGCTCCCGATGAGCACGTTGGCATCATCATGTAGTAGATGGTAAATGGCTGCATTTATATATATCTCTTTTATCCAAAGCGCTTTAGAATTTTTTTGTTCCTCAAGATTCAAGATTCAAGATTGTTTATCGTCACATGCACAGTTAAATGGACAGTTTGCCATACAATGAAAATCTTACTTTGCTAGTCCGCCCTTCACACAAAATCACACAATACTTAACTTAAACATATTTAAATACAAGCAAGTGCTAGAACATAAGGTCAAAATAGATAATATATACAAGGCACGGTGAGAAACATCGCACATTCCGATCAGTATTTACAATATACAACTCACATTCACCCGTTCACTTCACACACCCGACGGTGCCGAGTTGCCGACCTGCACATCAGGAGGAGCAATTAGGGGCCCTCGGCTTGAATCAAACCGGGGAACCCTCCCGACTACCAGACGACCGCTGTACCTCCTGACTGAGCCACTGTCGGGCCCCCGAACGTGCAAGTGAGCGGGACACAACGATCACACCTGACACGTAAACGATACGTCTCCCGTCCATCAAAGCCCGAGTTAAAAGTAAAAATCTGTGGTCAAATGACAAAAGAAGAATGGTATAGGTTTCCCTCCTAGACACGTGGGAGGGGGTTGGTCAACTTACCCACGCGGCTACATCTTTCCCCGCTCTCCCCTATTCGCTTCGTTATATATTTCACGGGATTCTCGGTCTGCTCTCTCCGTCCGCGCGTGGCAGTGAGGGAGTGAGCGTAAGGTAATCTGTGGGACGGTGCTGACCAACTCTCTCCGTCCGTCGCACCCAGCTGTAATTACAGCACCGCACGGCCTGGCTGCTGCCCGCTCCATGTTGGTCATGTAAACTCAGACAGCCCCCCCCCCCCCCCCCCCCCCCAAGTCTGGCAAACTGCGGGAAAGAGAGAAAAAAAAACTCTCCATGAACCAAAACACAGACGGTGTTTGGTTTCTGCCGCGTGAGGCAGAAAAACCCAGAGAGGCCTCTTATCGTTTCTTATCACTCCTTATCGTTCCTTATGAATGAATGAATGAAAAAGTTTATTTTTGAACATGTATTCTCCACGTTCCTCCAAACAAATCACAATATAAAGCTCTGTCAAACAGAACAATCATAATGAAAAAAACATCTGATTAACCCAAAAATAGAGTCCTTACCTCACATCAGATGTTCTGCAAAAATATTAATCCAATTCCTGATCGCCATTCCAAATATTGATCGCGTTTATTGATCCAACGTTATAGCACCAAAACACATAATCGACGCTGCTCCCAGTGGGGGGACTACAATGCAATAGTATCCAGCTGCATGCCCGAGTAGTAAAACCTGGGCCCTCATTTATCAATGGTGCGTACGCACAGATATGTGCGTAACCCGCGCGTACGATCATTTCTAAGCAAAGTGTGGGACTTATCAATTTGAACGTGTGCTTGACTTTGTGCGTATATATACGCACAGCTCAGACCGTGCGTACCTGGCGCCCAGCGGTAGAATATGAAGAGTGCACGCACCATGAGAAGGACTTTCATGCATACGTTTACTTTCAACACTGACGTGTTCATATGATCCGTAATTCATTATAGTTCATTGTAAAATAGCGACATTAGTGTAATTATTGTCAAACCCTATAAATATAGCATTTGGAATAGGTATTTCTTTCCGAATGAATGCAGCATGGTTTATATATAGCGTTATCGGAATCCTACGGGGTGCCTGCACTGACTGCGCTCTGCAGGGAACTGTTTTCAGAGATAGCAGATAGGAATGAATGAATGAGGGGCAGTCTAATTGCAGAGAGAACATCATATTAACTAGAGTCCGCTATACCCGAGACACCTCCTTCATTTGTACTCTACTGAAGCCATGGATGACTCCTCTGATCAACCCCAACAGGAGCGCATCTACACCGGGCACACTCGCGCACAAAAAAGAGTCACCATGGAGCGACCGTGCAATTTGCTTTTTTTCCAGGCCAAGTCATATTCTTATTTGAACCTAAACTGTATATTTTTATTTAATAGCGTTAGCGTTTTAAGGGAACTAGATTATTTTGAAGATATTTTCTATTGCCAGTTTGCTTTTGCATATATCAATGCTATGTTTTCAATTCATTAAATAAAACTCATACTTTTTGCAAGGGTTGACTGACTGCCATAGATATAATCAACCATCTACATACTGTAACTTTTCAGTGCACGTTTTTATTTACATTGTGACAACAGCCTTGTGAGCTCCCGCACACAGACATGATGGAATTCAAGTTCAAGTTTGTATTGATCACATATAGGCAGGCTACACATGGCGTAGGCTACATGGCAGTGAGATTCATTGTTCTTGTATGCTCTCGTATTATTGTTACGGCACGGTGGTGTAGTGGTTAACACTGTCACCTCACAGCCAGAAGATCCAGGGTTCGATTCCCGCTTGGGGACCAGGTTTCCATGATGCCAGGTACTCATGTGGGGTATCTCCCAGGCCTTTCTGTGTGGAGTTTGCATGTTCTCCCGTGCTTGCAAGGGTTTCCCCCCCGATAAGATAAACCCAATGGAGAAACATGCACAACAGATCGCTAACGCTGTGGCGTCCTTGACGAAGACGGACAGGAGCACTTGGATTGGTCCCCGGGGCGTGGCTCACGTTGACGCCCTATCTGCTCCCGGCTGCCCATGGGGGGAAGGACAACGGGATGGGAAAAGTGCAGAGAGACATTTCATCGGTGACTCAGTGCATGTGTGTGTGTGTTCCTGTGGGTCGCCCATCTCGCGTGTGTGTGTTAAAACAGCATGACAAATAAAGACTTCTATTATTATTATAGTTATATAGGCTACCTAATACCGACATCAAAATAGATTGTATGCCTCTACAAATCATATGCAGGTAGAACATTTACGGAAAATCGATCACGATTTGGAATCAAATTGACGATGAACTTTAATCCCTGGGGATTAATCGAACAAAACGAAAAAAGGCAGTCATATTCCAGCATGGTTATTAATGACATCAACGGCAAACAGTGGTTCTGTTCCATTAGGGGCTCTGCTTGGCATCACACTGCACTCCCTCGCGTACGTGCACGCGCACTAAATAAATTCCACAAATGTACCTTTAATACCAGTATTAGTCTGACCACACCCCTCATCAGCTTACCTTCATAAGCAGGTGTGTGGTCACCTGCTCTCCTCCTTCTCGCTTTCACCACAAGGAAGTGCCTCGGTAGTACCCCACTTGACGTGTTGTTAGTTGAAAAGAGTTGTGACGGGTTTACATTGTGCTTAATTTTTTCTTCTCTCACATCTGTTGTACAAGAAAAAGTTGGGTCATAATGTATTCCGCGGAGAGTAGACCCGCTAGACCTACTCTTCACCAGCGGTTCTCCATTCCCGCCTCCGTCGTGCGCTTCGGTGCTGGGCTGTTGCCACTCTCGTGGTTGCCGACCCAGCCCGGGAGACTGCCGGTGGATAGTTTGCCTCACCGAAGAGCCGAGGGTTCGGTGCCGTCGCTCCGGCGATGGCCTGATCTCGACTCTGGTTCCTCTGGTTCTGGGGAATCGCCCGTTGGTGAACGGGGGGTTGTCTTGGAGCCAGAGGATTTGCGACGCAAACTTTTCGCGTCTGCTCGCTCACGTCGCAAGATGGTGGCGTGCAGGCGCGAACGGCCTGGGTTTGGGGAACTGCTGGAGACCAGCGAAGACGCGTCTGGCTCTGGATTTCCAATGGAGACTGAGGACTTCATGGACGAGGCGGACGGGTTTTTGTATGACGGCCCCGTGGAGGAGAGTATTCCTCCTCAGGAGACCCCGGAGGGGGGGGAAATGGCTCCATGGGGCGCCCTGTTCGAGGATGTCGAGGAACCACCTTGGCCTCATCAGCAGGATGCCCTACTGTCGGCCACATCAGACTGTGGCTCCTTGACCAGTCGCAGCCTGCTGTATGTGAGGGATGCGGGGTCGGTGGAGGAAGGTTCGCAGGGGGAACTGCGGGCCTTGTTTCCCGAGCTCATGGCGGTAGCCGCCGCCGCAAACGGCGTGCCGCTGCCATTGCCTGCACCTGTCCCTGATGACCTCATAGGCCATCCCTGGCAGCGTCCCCCAGTGAGAGGGGTGGACGTTGTCTACCCATTTTTCCCATTGATGGGGGCCTATGTTCGTCGGGGTCAGGCGGTGTCCAACATCATGGGACTAACTCCTGCCTACGTACCAGTTACGCGGGTGTCGGGGTTGGTCAAAGGTATGGGGGAGGGCGTGCCTCGGCTTGACAGTCTGATGGCCGCGCTCCTCTGTCCGGATATGGTGTGGGAACCACTATGCAAGCCGGTCCTCCAGGGGAAATCGGCTAGGCGATTGGCTTATTGGGGTGACCAGTCATTTATCGCTGGTACACAATCGCTAGCTGCGGCGTCTAACATCGCCCACCTGGCTAGATTTGTATCGGGGATAATGACGGGCGGCACGGATCTGAACGAGGTGAAATGCGATCAGATCACCCAGGCTGCGGGAGCTGTCCTGCACCTTTCCCAGGTGCTGGCCATAGCCATGGGGAAAGTGCGCGCCCTGGCCACCCTGGGCCAGCGTCACCTTTGGCTGGAGCAGGCCCGTGTGCCAGAGAAGAAGAGAGCTCCTCTTCTGACGGCCGCCCTCTCCGACGCTGGCCTATTCGGGAAGGCCCTGCGGTTGATGTCCTCAACATGCAGAGAGATGGCAGAGGAGAGGTCCATTCTCCAACCCCATTTTCCGCCTCCCGTCCTTGCCGGTGGAGTCAGAAGGCTTCCGCGACGTCGAGCTGTCTCCGTCGCCGCTACCACTGCCTCCGCCGCCGCTGCTGGCCCTGCCAAGAGGGCCAGGGGACGACATGGCGCTTCTGCCACCGCCGGCCCATCCCAGACCGGAGGAGACGGTAGGGAACGTCGTGTCCAGCAGACTGTAACCTACCGTCCCTCCGGGGCTCCTCGGGGTGGCAAGACTCGAGCGGCGCGAGGTGGCAGACGCCGTTAAAAGTGACTTTTCCCCCTCTGTGTCCCCTCTCCTCTACACCCTCCCCGGCCCCTCTATGATTTTGTGCCTTGACACGCTTTAATTAGTTAAATAAAAAAGTTCCCCGATGGAGGGGGACTGTGTTTTGGCCAAACAAACTGTGTGTTTCTTCAAACAATTCATATGGTGGGGTTGTGTATATATGAATCTGCCCTTTTACGTTGTGGGATGAGTCGTGTTGTGTTACGAGGTTAAGCAAGGTCTGCAACGTACACTCGGTAATAGGTTCTATTTAGCTTGATGCTCCACATACAGGTAGAACTGGTGTTATTCCATTGCTTGAACTAAGTATATGTGTTTCACAATGCTGTGTTGTTTAGTTGCAGTAATACTCGTACACACACATTTCACGGCCTAGCCGTTTACTCTCGATCAGCGTTTTTCCTATGTACGACATAGTCAACGGGTATAGGATTCACGCACAGGCGACTTGTGTTTTTGTTGTAAAACCTTTACACATTTTGTGGGTAGCGGACATTGTATTAGCTTCGCTATGCTTTGCTTTCTACCGGAGGTTTTTCAAGATGGCTACGGTTGTTTTTCTGTGTGTAGGGATAAAGGGTGTTTTTTCGGGAGGGGGTGTCGAATAAACCCCTCCTTTCCCACTTGATTGGTTTAGGGGATTTTTGATCTCTTCTGCTGAGCCAGTCAGGGCCAAGCCAGTGCTTGGCAGGGGGGGGGGGGAATGGGTATTCTACCGACTCCTATTACATGACAGGAGCCGGCAGGTTCCCCCGCCCGTTGTAGCGGTGTTGCTATGGCGACGCCTTCCATGAGCTGGTGTCTTAAAGATGTCGAGGTTAGGGCGTAGGGCTCACAGTTCTGCTGCGCCCGGTTTATGTGTCAACTTGAGTCGATTGGTCACGTGACTCACAGTTTACATATCTTTTTCATGGCTATGGTCTCATGTGGGAAGGTGTTTCTGGGAGGGTCTGGTCTTACACTCTGATTAAAAAGAGTGACTGGATTGAAATCATGTGAAAACAGGTTTTTTACTCCCAGCTGTGCAGTTGGGTCATACGGGTGATGCTTTTTCTTTATTTTTATAAAGAGTTGAATGTGTCTATGATGGATTGGAAATGAGGGTCCCTGATGGAAACAAGACTAACGTCTTTCTCAGGTCTGCCTCCCCTTAACCTATTGTGTGTATTGCCGTACTGGGTTGTACCCTTTCTGCAGTCTGTTGGGTAAACTTTTTCATTCATTCATTCATGGAGTTGATTGCATCTCGCCCCTCTTGTCGTTCCCCTGGGCGTCTTGGGGATTCAATATGGTGGTCTAAACGGCCTATTGTTGATGTGGGTATGTCAAAACGCACACATAGTGCTAGCTCAGGATGTGCTTTTGGGGCATTGGCTGACTGGCGCGCCTTGATTGCTTGGGGTTGAAACAGCGTTTTTATGAAGCAATTGGGATGGGTTTTTTTTTCCTCTTCCGACACCCTGTGTGGTTGTCGATGGGTTCCCGTTCATGTCAGGGGATGATGACGGAATGGGTCTGGACATATGGGGAAGGGTCTCATGCCCTAGGGGTGGGCCACCGGGCGCGGTTCGTACCGACGCGTCTGGGTGGCGCCTTCTTTTTATGTTGGGATCAACACGCATATCTGCCCCTTCTCCTGGGGTTGGCAGGTCGGCGTGATTAGAGCACGGGACTGGTTCTGGTCGCGCTGGTCCAGATCAGTTGCACCCGTTGTCCGCTGGGGATGCAGATCTGCTGTTCTGGTACCCTGAGGGACTTGGGTTTTTTTCAGGGGGAAAAATGCTAGGTCGGTCCGGGTGTCACAGGGTTGAGCGTTATGGAACCCTTGTTAGGTGCGTTTGTATTCTGCACTGTCGTAATGGCTTACGGCCGTGCCAACCTGTACGCGCCCGATCTCGTCGGATCTCGGCCGCTGTGCGGGTTGGTCTTGGTTGGTACTTGGTTGGGTGACCTCCTGGGAATACCGAGTGCGGGGTGCTGGGGCTGGTCTTCCATTTTTACGCTCTTCTCTTGCGCTTGGCGCAGAGGGGCCTGTTGGGGTGGTTTTAACCTCCTCGGGGGACCCTGTGCCCCCCGTATCACCGGGCCCGGTCCGGGGTAATGTTCGTTGACCCGTAGGCCCGGGATAGCCCTGTTGGAAACCAGAACGCGGGCTGCGGCGGTGCCGCAGGTGTGTTTTTGGGGTTTCTTTCCTGAGGGGTTATGGGACCAACCATTGCATGGGGTAATGCCTAGGTGGTTGGTTCTCTGGTGTGTTGCTGCAGTGTCAACTCCCGGTTCTCCGGTTGAGGGTGCCCCTGCACGTTCATGACGTCTGCCGATCGTATGGGCCTTCTCTGTGGGCAGCTGTCAGGATGGCCGAGTGGTCTAAGGAGCCAGACTCAAGGTAAAACTTTCCATAGCAATGGGGCTTCTGGTCTCTGAATAGAGGCATGGGTTTGAATCCCACTTCTGACATGCTGTTTAAGGCTTGGTTATGCGACAACGCCAGCATACGCCCCTTCCGCCGGGGCGGCTGTGTTCAGCTGTCCTTCTGGCGCCTGCCTCGTCCGCAGTCTCCAGGCTTGGGTTGACAGCCTGTTGCCTGGTCTTTTTTCCCGGTGCACTGCCTGCTTCCGTTGGTTAACTCTTGTGTGTTACGACCATGCTGTCTGCCTGTTGCAGGGCCTGTGTTCCAGGCGGTGTACTGTTGGGGAGGACAGGGCCCGCTCGGCTGAGGGGCCTTTGTCCGAATACGCTGGCGATGTGGGGGGCGGGGTCACTAGGTGCCCACCTGGTGGGGTCTTGATGCTGGCATCATGGACTTCTCCGGGCCCCCATTCCAGGGAGTCCAGTCCTTTTGGTGGGTCTGGGTCTTCCTTCGCGCTCCGCTGCTACGGCCTTGCCACGGGGTTGGGTTTGCCCTTGATCCCGTGATTCTGGGGGCAGTAACGAGGTTGTTTCCTACGTTCGTTCCCGGGTGGCATGCGGGTTGTGCGTGGGTGTAGTCGTGGGGTCAAGCCACGGTCTGCTCACCCTGTGCGTTGAGTTGCTTGAGTGCCTCTTCGCACGGTCGGGTCCGTCGCCCTCTCGGTAGACCTCTAATAGGGGGGGTGCCCTCCATTAGGGGGGGTCGGGGGGGCTCGGCCCTCCCTGTTCTGTTGGTTGTGGGGGGCCTTCAGCGGGGTGTATTTGTCAGCCAGCGGCTCCGCTTGGCCTCCCTTTGTGCAGTGTGATGCCAAGCAGAGCCCCTAATGGAACAGAACGTTAGGTTATAGCTATAACCAAGTTCTGTTAATTAGGGGTGACGCTTGGCATCAGACGGCCGCTACAGCCCTTGACCTCACCTTGTGGTGAAAGCTTGGGAAGGAGGAGAGCAGGTGACCACACACCTGCTTATGAAGGTAAGCTGATGAGGGGTGTGGTCAGACTAATACTGGTATTAAAGGTACATTTGTGGAATTTATTCAGTGCGCGTGCACGTACGCAAGGGAGTGCAGTGTGATGCCAAGCGTCACCCCTAATTAACAGAACTTGGTTATAGCTATAACCTAACGTTAACGGTCTTTATTAGTGTTTGCGCTGCCCAGGCAGCAATGGTCTTTAGGAAGTTAATAGATATCATATCCGACATCACCGTTTACAGGTCTCGTATGTCACGTATTTCTCCCATAACACGCGTTCGCTCGGTTTAGTCAATTCTTTCACATTTCATGGGGGTGTTTCATTGCCGTATATGGTTAATTACGGGCGGTTCTATATGCAAATACTTAAAATCGTGCACGAGCGCGGAGCGTAACAAGTGGCATTTATCAACAGTTTTAAAGTTAAATGCATCAATCTGGTGCACTTTGAGAGCAAAATTAAGAGGCTAGATCTATGATGAACTTTGTGCTCAAAACACAAAATAGACACTGGACTACTAGAGCATACATTTGAGCCATCAAAGAAATTAAGCAAAAGTGGTTACCTGTGTTGAACTAGTTTATTTTTTAGAAAATAAAAAAAATAGACTGGATTACTATTACGACTACTACCACTGCCAATACTACTGATACATCCCTATTGGCAAACTTTATATAAAAAAAAAATTATATATATATATATATTTTTTTTTATAAATATAAATCAAAATATTATATAAATATAATCAAATTGACGGAAATCCGTCTCAAGACGGAACGCTTTAATGCCTGGTAGGACCTGTGTACGCACGTGTGATAAATCCAGATTTTTCACAATAAAAAATACCATCCGGGAGACGATAGGCGGCGGTATTTGCCCTTTTCGAGCTCAGACCCATTCCCAATGATAACGTCAGGCTGGATGGATGAAAAATGAATGGATATTGCTAATAAAAGAAATAACGATTAAAACCCGAGTTTTCTCGGGTTTTGGCACTCAACGCATGGCGAATTAACCCGAGTAATCTCGTGGTTGGCACTGAATGGGTTAAAACAGAGTTCCACCTTGGTAAATAGGTGGTCGGACCTACCTGTTGTATGAATTAGAATAATACGTAATTCGTTTGCGTTGCCAAGCTGGTTGATAGCCTACTCCATTTGAAATTCCATAGCAACGATACATCTTTAGGAAAACATTTTCTACGCCAAGTTCACTGAAATCGATATAAAAGACCCTAGAATTGTCTGTATTCATCCTATATTTTTCCCCGACGGTGCAACTTGCTGTATAAAGGCAATAATACACTCAGACCAGTGGAATATCAGGAATATTGCCACTCTGTGATGCCTACTCGAGCTTCGTTCTACATCACTTTTAGTCAGGGGAGTGTCATGGTTTCTCCATTGAGCTCCATTATACTTTTAGTCAGAGGAGTGTCATGGTTACAAAAACAAACATACAAATACACAAACACAGACCGAGACATAAAAGGCAAAGTGGGGCAAGGTGATACATTTGAGCTGCAGCAAACTAGATTGAATGGGATTGGGGGGAGATTGGAGGGTAGGGTAAAAAGGTAGAAAGAGGAGGGAAGGTGAGGCTTTGCAGGAGGTTGCTGGGGAGAGAAGGTCAGGTTAAAAACATAAAATATAACACCACATTATAGTGAAGCATCGACATTCTCCCATCTCATTCTTTAAAATGCCCTTAATTTGAACTTTAAATCAGATACGGTAGTGAGGGCCATCAGTTTCAACAAATATATATCCATATCTGTCTAAATATACCTGCATATAAACCATATAACTATTATGATAGCATGTAGAATAATGCTGTATATACCATATATATACATTTATTCTTACCATATATATATATATACAGTATCTATCCACATCTGTCTGTACATACGTCCACATAATCCATTTACATGTAGACACTACTGTATATCTGTACATATCCCTTACTAGTTACACTATCCATCTAGGTCGTCCTCGGACGGGCCCTCCATCGGTGCTTCCAGTCATCCCGATCCTCCATGCCACCGGCTAGCTCACCGGTGCTTTCTGCTCCCGCATCTCTCCTGAGTACTACCATAGTGTCTTTATACCTGTATCACTGTACATATTAATACTACAACTCTGTACATACACCTGATTAGCACTACAGTCAGTAGTACTAATTTACTAATAGTTTATACCCAGTTTATTACATGGCGTTTTCACATTCGCCGAAATGCTTGATTGTGATTGGTCAATAGCCCCTGACAGCTGTGAATTTTTTTTCGATAACCACCGGGGTGATTATTGCTTTTCGCAGCTGGAGCAATCAAGCCCACTGACACACACTGTTTCAGTGCAATCAGACACACCTGCCGGCTGCCGGCGATAATAATAATAATCACTTTATTTGGGCTGACAGAGCCACAGAACAACTGCGTCTGCATTTGATCTCGTCTTGTCGATGGTGTAAAATGAATTAGGTATATTGTTAGTAAGTTAGCCATGTAATAAGCGGGATAATGTATAGCTATACTCTGTCATTGTCGCAAAATAATTGACCTTCACTGACGTTTAAAACACCTCTGTGAGGCGGCTCGGTATTTTAAACTCCGTGTCGGTCAATTATTTTGCGACAATGACCTCGTAGCTATACATTATCCCTTACTTTATCACCTGTACATTGATTGTTGCACTTTACTGTTACATTTGCACTCTGGTTGGACGCCAAACTTCTTTTCGTTGTACTGTACTTGTGCTGTATGATGACAATACATTTTAATCTAATCTAATGTAATCTGATCTAAACACCTCCTGTCTCTCTCCTGTCTCCATCACTGATATAATCCTCCACCCTCTCCCATCTCTCTCCCGTCTCTCTCCTGTCTCCCTCTCTCTCCTGTCCTGTCTCTCTCCCATCTCTCTCCCATCTCTCTCCCGTCTCTCTCCTGTCTCTCTCCTGTCTCTCTCCTCTCTCTGCTGTCTCTCTCCTGTCTCTCTCCCATCTCTCTCCTGTCTCTCTCCTCTCTCTGCTGTCTCTTTCCCATCTCTCTCCTGTCTCTCTCCCATCTCTCTCCTGTCTCTCTCCTCTCTCTGCTGTCTCTTTCCCATCTCTCTCCTGTCTCTCTCCCATCTCTCTCCTGTCTCTTTCCCATCTCTCTCCTGTCTCTCTCCCATCTCTCTCCTGTCTCTCTCCTCTCTCTGCTGTCTCTCTCCCATCTCTCTCCTGTCTCTCTCCCATCTCTCTGCTGTCTCTCTCCTGTCTCTCTCCAGTCTCTCCCATCTCTCTTCTCTCTCCTGTCTCTCTCCCTTCTCTCTCTCTCTCTCTCTCCTGTTTCTCTCCTCTCTCTCTCTCCTCCACCCTCTCCTGTCTCTCTCCCATCTCTCTCTCTCCTGTCCCTCTCATGTCTCTCTCCTCTCTCTGGTGTCTCTCTCATGTCCCCCTCTCCTGTCTCTCTCTATCTCTCTCCTGTCTCTCTCTATCTCTCTCCTGTCTCTCTCCTCTCTCTCCTGTCTCTTTCCAGTCTCTCTCCTCTCTCTCTCTCGTTTCTCTCCTCTCTCTCCTGTCTCTCTCCCGTCTCTCTCCCATCTCTCTCCCGTCTCTCTCCTGTCTCTCTCCCGTTCTCTCCTCTCTCTCTCTCCTGTCTCTCTCCTCTCTCTCTCCTCTCTCTCTCCCGTCTCTCTCCTCTCTCCCGTTCTCTCCCTCTCATGTCTCTCTCCTCTCTCCTGTCTCTCTCCCGTTCTCTCCTCTCTCTCTCTCCTGTCTCTCTCCTGTCTCTCTCCCGTTCTCTCCTCTCTCTCTCCTCTCTCTCCTGTCTCTCTCCCGTTCTCTCCTCTCTCTCTCTCCTGTCTCTCTCCTGTCTCTCTCCCGTTCTCTCCTCTCTCTCTCCTCTCTCTCCTCTCTCTCTCTCTCCTGTCTCTCTCCCGTCTCCCTCGTGGTCTTGTCCTTCAGGTGGGGCTCTTGGGTGGATGTGACAGACAGCTGGCCCCTCTTAGCCTGGTTTCACACAAGGAGACTATAAACGAAGGAAGGGTCATCTCGTCAGAAAAACCAAGGAGACTATAAACGAAGGAAGGGTCATCTCGTCAGAAAAACCAAGGAGACTATAAACGAAGGAAGGGTCATCTCGTCAGAAAAACCAAGGAGACTATAAACGAAGGAAGGGTCATCTCGTCAGAAAAACCAAGGAGACTATAAAAGAAGGAAGGGTCATCTCGTCAGAATACCAGCGTTCTTTGGTGCCAGTTCTATTGAAGCCTGTATTAAAATAAAAATATAGATCAACCAATATATCAAACGTTAGCTAGTTAAACAAGGCTAGTTGTTGATGATTCTGACATCCGACTTAATAACCTGTTTAAAGGAGCTGTAAGTGGTCATTCTTTGCGAAGATAAGTGTAAAAATAATAGTTGTACATTCTGACAGCCATCACTGATACAGAGTGTCTGGTCAGTAACATGGGTCTCCCAGTCCCTCCACTCTGCAGTAAACAGCCATCACTGATATAGAGTGTCTGGTCAGTAACATGGGTCTCCCAGTCCCTCCACTCTGCAGTAGACAGCCATCACTGATATAGAGTGTCTGGTCAGTAACATGGGTCTCCCAGTCCCTCCTGCTCTGCAGTAAACAGCCATCACTGATATAGAGTGTCTGGTCAGTAACATGGGTCTCCCAGTCCCTCCTGCTCTGCAGTAAACAGCCATCACTGATATAGAGTGTCTGGTCAGTAACATGAGTCTCCCAGTCCCTCCACTCTGCAGTAAACAGCCATCACTGATATAGAGTGTCTGGTCAGTAACATGAGTCTCCCAGTCCCTCCACTCTGCAGTAAACAGCCATCACTGATATAGAGTGTCTGGTGAGTAACATGGGTCTCCCAGTCCCTCCACTCTGCAGTAAACAGCCATCACTGATATAGAGTGTCTGGTCAGTAACATGGGTCTCCCAGTCCCTCCTGCTCTGCAGTAAACAGTCATCACTGATATAGAGTGTCTGGTCAGTAACATGGGTCTCGCAGTCCCTCCACTCTGCAGTAAACAGGAAATACATTTTCTGGTATCCTATTCTCACTTTATCCAACCAGGAGAGAGAACCCTAGATATTTATATATATATATATGTTTTTATTTCTCATTTTTGTCAAGACCATTCTTGCGAGGAGTCTGACGGTGACCCCATTCGACTCGATGTCGGCAGAATGGAAGGTACCCATGCGGCACTAGCGTACGTTCACACGCTACACACAGGGTTCCCACAGACATTGCACAATTAAATTCAAGGACTTCCAAGTACTATATTTCATTTTAAAAGGACATTTAAAAGGATACAATTAACTTTTAAATGCTGTTTTTTTATAGAAAAAATTTATCGGATTCAATATTTATGGCTTAAAAGTTGCATGTTTTGCTATTCCTTTCACTATTTGGGCAATTTTACACAATTCATGTGAGTCTATGGAACACATCTGTAAGTTTTTTTTTTTTAAATATTCATTGTTTTGCATTTCTAATCAAGTACTCTAAAGCAGCATTTTTACACTTCAAGATTTCAAGCTGTTTTGGGCTGGGCTCCGCCCATACTCGCAAAGCGCTTTGAGTGACAGTCACCCACAGTCTGCACTGGCAGACAGAGAGAGACATAGAGAGATAGAGAGGGAGACTAATAAATTTCGCCGCGGGGGGGCATAATCCTACGGGACAATGCATTGGTAACTTGTTTCAAATGACAATATATACCACAGTGAATATTATTGCACGGATCGGAATACGCGTGGGAGTGTGCGCTATGATATTTTGCAACAGGTTGACGTGCCGACAGAGAGAGAGCAGAGAACAAGCGAGCGAGAGGGAGAGAGAGAGAGAGAGAGAGAGAGAGGGATACGGAGCATTTACACACACTCCCGACTGCGTGTGTTTCCCCACACACACGCAGTCGGGAGTGTGTGTAAATGCTCCGTATCCCTCTCTCTCTCTCTCTCTCTTGTTCTCTGCTCTGTTGGCACTCGCGTCACGTCAACCCGTTTGAGGAAGTGTCAGTATTTTCACTCGCTCTGTTGTTGAGCGAATTGTTGATTGTGGGCGGTGACTACAACCAGGGGCTGAGATATGCAGATCAGTGCCTTATTCACGTCAGTAAAACAGTCAAATCAGAATGGCTTAGTTCAGTGGGGGAGGATCTCGTGACATGTGAACTGGACTGATGAGCCAAAATGAGAATTAGAGACACAGACCCCATTGATACAACCCCACATTGCTAGAAAACTATGCTTAACACTGGAAAAGGCGATTTATAAGACAGGGGACCTTTAAAACCAATTTCCGACAATTAGTTACACTTTATATTATATTTCTTGATTCAGATTTTTTTTTATCATGGATGAATAAAACTTTCAATGCGAATGATTGATTTGAAGTCCAAGGACTTTGTAAGCACCTCGTTAAAAGATGGGCTGTTTTCAAGGAATTCCAGACTTTGACTTTGTTTTGGTAAAAAAAAAAAAAATATTTATAAAAAAAAAAAAAATTTATATATAAGATTATGATTATTTAATTAACATTTTAAATTATTAATAACCAAAACAAAATAAAAATCTAAATAAATCTTTTTTTTTAAATAAATATCCTCAAACAAAATCCTCAATTTGAATAAAGTGATTAATCTGATTAAATTATATATATTTTTTTATTAAATCAACTTACTTTAATGAATATAATTCATCAGTTTTAATACTATAATATTAGTGTAGCCCCCCCCCCCTTCTTTTATAGTTTCCTTGGTTTCACACCTTGCCCCCCCACCCCCTTCAGTTCTGTCAGGATTTGTTTAACAGTGCTGTATATTTGCATATCTTGTATGTCACAAATGTAACAGTACTGTATATCTGTATGTCATGTGTGTCAGAAATGTCATGATATAAATCTGTATATCTGTATGTTGCATATGTCATTAATGTCATGATGAATTGAAAATGGGGGACCCTGATGTAAACAAGACGAAAGTCTTTCTCTGGTCTGCATCCCCTTAACAATTGTGTGTATTGAGCTGTACTGTACTGTACCCATTCTGCAATCTGTTAATAAAGTTTTCAATCAATCGATCAATCCATGGGGTGACCCTTCCTTCTTTGATAGTTTCCTTGGTTGTTTCACACCTTGGCTGCCACCACCACCCCCCGCCTGCCCACAGCTGCCTGGGAGAAACCACAGGCCAGCCGTCTGGCGCCAGCCCCCAGCGTGGCCCGGAGCAGGGCAGCCGGTCCTGATCAATACCCCTGCATTTCCTCTCCATTTGCTCCAGTCTCTTCATTAATAATTACTGCTGGCTGAGCTTCAATACGCTCGCTAGCTGGTGAGGGGGGGGGGGGGGGGGGGGGGGGAGTTGCTTTGTGACCTTTCCCCCGCCCCCTGGGCTGGAGTTGGGACCGTCAACACGGAGACACAAATGAATGGAAGCGGATATGGACCAGCTAGCCTAGCTTAGCACAAATGAATGGAAGCGGATATGGACCAGCTAGCCTAGCTTAGCACAAATGAATGGAAGCGGATATGGACCAGCTAGCCTAGCTTAGCACAAATGAATGAAAGCGTATACGGACCAGCTAGCCTAGCTTAGCACAAATGAATGGAAGCGTATACGGACCAGCTAGCCTAGCTTAGCACAAATGAATGGAAGCGTATACGGACCAGCTAGCCTAGATTAGCACAAATGAATGGAAGCGTATACTGACCAGCTAGCCTAGCTTAGCACAAATTAATGGAAGCGTATACTGACCAGCTAGCCTAGCTTAGCACAAATAAATTGGAAGCGTATACTGACCAGCTAGCCTAGATTAGCACAAATGAATGAAAGCGTATACGGACCAGCTAGCCTAGCTTAGCACAAATGAATGGAAGCGTATACGGACAACTCCAAAAGACACCAGTCTCCCCGAGTTTTAAGCTATGGCTGGGGGTCCGTGTCAAGTTCCATTCATTCGTGCTGAGCTAGGCTAGCTGGTCCGTGTCCACTTCCATTCATTCGTGCTGAGCTAGGCTAGCTGGTCCGTGTCCACTTCCAGTAATTCGTGCTGAGCTAGGCTAGCTGGTCCGTGTCCACTTCCAGTAATTCGTGCTGAGCTAGGCTAGCTGGTCCGTGTCCACTTCCATTCATTCGTGCTGAGCTAGGCTAGCTGGTCCGTGTCCCCTTCCATTCATTCGTGCTGAGCTAGGCTAGCTGGTCCGTGTCCACTTCCATTCATTCGTGCTGAGCTAGGCTAGCTGGTCCGTGTCCACTTCCATTCATTCGTGCTGAGCTAGGCTAGCTGGTCCGTGTCCACTTCCATTCATTCATGCTGAGCTAGGCTAGCTGGTCCGTGTCCACTTCCAGTAATTCGTGCTGAGCTAGGCTAGCTGGTCCGTGTCCACTTCCATTAATTCGTGCTGAGCTAGGCTAGCTGGTCCGTGTCCACTTCCATTCATTCGTGCTGAGCTAGGCTAGCTGGTCCGTGTCCACTTCCATTCATTCGTGCTGAGCTAGGCTAGCTGGTCCGTGTCCACTTCCATTCATTCGTGCTGAGCTAGGCTAGCTGGTCCGTGTCCACTTCCATTCATTCGTGCTGAGCTAGGCTAGCTGGTCCGTGTCCACTTCCATTCATTCGTGCTGAGCTAGGCTAGCTGGTCCGTGTCCACTTCCATTCATTCGTGCTGAGCTAGGCTAGCTGGTCCGTGTCCACTTGCATTCATTCGTGCTGAGCTAGGCTAGCTGGTCCGTGTCCACTTCCATTCATTCGTGCTGAGCTAGGCTAGCTGGTCCGTGTCCACTTCCATTCATTCGTGCTGAGCTAGGCTAGCTTTGTACTGAACGCACAGAGAGGAAACTGGTATCTATCATCTTGTCTGACTCTGGAGAAGACGTGGGGGGGGGGGGGGGGGGGGGGGGGGGGGGCTCGGGGCTTTGTGACCTTTCCAAACACAACAAGACGACAACAACACACAAACATGTGACATGCGGATGTTTTAACCTTTTAATTTCCGAAATCCGCCTGAAAGTACATGCATCCATGTAAATGGAAGATTGCTCCACTTCTACAAGGTCAATTAGCATGTTCTTGGTATCTACTGTAGGAACATCTATGGACCTCAGGGAATGTATTCCCAGTGTCAAAAATATTGTGTATGTTACAACTATGCTTGAGTAAATTGTGATGAAACAGAGGAGAATATAAATCATAATTTTTCTTCTTTGCATCTTTGACTGTGAATAACACCATGCTACCATTGAGGTCGGAGGAATTCCGCTCACTGAGCTCATTCAGCACCTTCTTGAGATGTAGTGTACAAAAAATCTAAGCAAATGAATAAAGGGAACATGATTAAACAGAAGGATTTGTAGACACAGTACTGAATTATAATCCATTTGAATTATACATTCAAAATTGAATTATGAACTATAAATCACCTTATTATGGCCAAGTCATATCTATGGATTGGGCCAAATCTCCTCTTTCCAATGGCAGTGTTAAATCTGGATTGAGTAATTTCCTCGCGTTTTTCCCGATAAAGGAGCGATAGAATTCACAACATTCCGAGAAATGCGTATTTTGGGACAATTTTAAAAACATCGGTAAACTAGTTGTTCCAACTAGGAGGGCTTTGATGGCGATCTCGAGTGTCACCGGTGGCAACAAAATGGCGACGCAACACCCGGCGTCTGCGGCCCGGCTCGGGGGAGGAGTCAGAGTCTCTCGGAGGAGGAGTCAGAGTCTCTCGGAGCGCCGCGCGTTTCACCGTCCTTGTCCCCTCCCGGAGACAAAAAAGACAGCTTTGCACCTTTTCTTTTTTTCTTAGCGAGAGTTCCGGGGTCAGAATTTGGTGATGGCGCCGGCGATGTTCTCCAAGGCGGAGCGCGCCTCGGAGGAGGGGAACGCCCGCATGGCCTCCAGGGCCTTGTTGCCATGGTAACGGCACAAGTCCTCCGCCGAGCTCACGCCTCCCTCCGACTTCACCGCCGCCCACAGCTGTCGAGGGAGGAAACCAACCGTCATTTATATATATATAATATAAAAATAAAATAATAATAATAAAAAAAAAAACAGAAAAAAATTTGTATATGTTTTGTACATAAAACTATGAAATGTTTGTAACCTTTGCTAAATGATGTACTGAATTATGTTTCTTTTTTGTATTTTTTTGTGTGTAAATAATGTAATGTCGGCTTCAGCCTACACCTTTTTTCGTTTTTTTTTAAGTTCTACTACTATGCTTTGTAAAAGAAGAAACCGAAATAAAATCAATCATTCATTCATTCATTCATTCATTCATTCAATCGTGTCAAAGTCACAGCGCAATAAAAGGTGTGCAGGCTTTTATATATTTATGTACATATTTATGTTTGTGTATGTTTATGTTCATGTATATGTTCATGTATATGTTCATGTATATATTTATGTGTACGTCTATGTTTGTGTATGTTTATGTTCATGTATATATGCATGTTCTGGTTTATGTTTATGTATATGTTTATGTATATTACATACACAATCACCCGTTCACACACAGTCACACGCCTGACCGTGCGAGGTGCCGGCCCGCTCATCGTGCAGCGGTTAGGGGGTTAAGTGTCTTGCTCAAGGACACGTCGACACGCTGCCCGGGAGGAGCGGGGAATAGGAACCGGGAACCATCCCGAATACCAGACGACTGAGCCACTGTCGCATTTAGTCTTGGATGAATAATGCAAACGGTTTAGGATGTCACCCACCACAAAGTATTACAGCAGGTGAGCTGTATTTTAGGCCAGGGTTAGGCGTGACACGTCCAGTGAGGTTAAGGTCATAGGGTTGAGGCAAAGGTCAGAGTTCACTGTATTAGAGGCGTATTAAGAAATGACTGGCTTCAAAAAGTTCACCTTTACAGACCTGACAGGGACTGTGTGCATCATACTGTATATATATATATATCCGAGGAAACGATGTCAAATCACCACAGGTAGGGATGTCCCGATCCGATCACGTGATCGGAATCGGCGTCGATCACATGCTTTTCAGAGGATCGGGGATCGGGAAAAAATAATAAAAATCGGCAGTCAAAAAAAGAAAATTTTTATTCAACAAACATGACCATGTCCACGTCTTAAACTCATACGGAGGCCTTAGTTTTGGTTTTAAATTACATATAATATATCATCATTAATGTATTTATTGTCACACAGAGCAGAATAATTGTCCACAACAAACACATTCCCCTTTAATTTTCACCGTTGCAACAAACATTCCCTTTAATTTAGACGCTACACGCTACACGCTCGACCACATCACAACAACAGTACAACACGTCGCTCCCGAAACACGGTTAATATCCACTGACTTGAGCAGCTAGACTTAATGTCAGAGGTTTGGAACTAAGCATTTTAAAATAGAAAGTCAAGCCAGTTGCAATGTTTGGCTGGAGTCGAAGTTTTCAGACTAACTTTTCACCTGGAGGATAACGTTACGTGACTGAGGATTATCGTCGGCGTTTCAGACCAGAATGGACCATTACGTAAGTCGAACACTGAATGTATACTAATGTGCAAACATATATTGAAACTTTTAATATTTCTCATATGAAGCAGAAGCACATTTCTCAGGGTGAATGTAATAACAAAAGCCTCCGCTCTCGCGCCCCGGACTATTATAGGCAACAGATGGGCTTGTCTCGCTCTGCCAGTTTCTGACAAAAATGCGTCAAAATTGATTACTAATGTGAAAGATCGGATCGGAAACGATCGGATCGATAGATATTTAAAATCACATGATCGGGATCGGATCGGAAGCAAAAAAAGGCGATCGGGACATCCCTAACCACAGGGCTACAGTGGGAGGTAGAGCGATCGTCTGGTAATCATAAGGTTCCCAGGTTCGATTCCGGCTCCCCCCGGCAGTGTGTGTCGAAGTGTCCTTGAGCAAGACGCTTACCGCTTGCCTCCGCAGTCAGTGTGCGAGTGAGTGAACGGGTGAATGTGAGGCACAAGTTAAAAAGCGATTTGGACAAAAGCTGTGCTATAAATGCCGTCTGTTTACCGAAACAAACAAACTAAACGAAAACAAAACTAGCTGCAGTCCACTCTGCTCACCTGGCTGTAGTCCATTTGGTTCCCGAAGGTTTTGGCCTATTGGGAAGGAAGGAACACAAGACGACACATTCAGCGTAACGTCTGATCGCCTTTGATCAACGTGTCACATCATCATCATCATCATCATCATCATCATCATCATCATCATCACCAACGTCATCATAAATGACTAAATGTAAAGTAAATGACTAAATGTAAATGTATGTAAATGACTAAATGTAAATGTATGTAAATGACTAAATGTAAAGTAAATGACTAAATGAAAATGACTAAATGTAAATGTAATGTAATGTAATGTAAATGACTAAATGTAATGTAATGTAAATGTAATGCAAGTAAACACACGAGGACCTCATGGCTCACCTGCTGATCCCAGGTCTGTGACTAAATGACTAAATGTAATGTAAGTAAACTCACCTGCTGATCCCAGGTCTGTGACTAAATGACTAAATGTAATGTTAAGTAAACTCACCTGCTGCAGCTGCTGACCCCAGACCTGTGGTCCCACCAGCTGCCGGTGGAAGACCACGGGGGCGGAGCTCAGGCTGAAGGGGGCGGAGCTGAGGCTCACAAACGGCTGCAGGTCGTTGTTCAGCTGCAGAGGAGATATTGATCGATTGATTGACGTTTATTTCAAATAGGCAACGTAACAAACACAGAGTACAGATATAGCCTTAAGCCGTTCAAATAATAAATGTATATAAAAAAATAACAAATAGAAAATAACAAAGAACAAACAAGAAAGTAAAAAAAAAAAATTGTTGTTGTTGTCATTTACATATTTGAAAAGGAGTGGGAAGAAGTCTAGTCTCATCGGATCTACTCTATAATAATTAGGGATGCTCGATATTGGCTTTTTTACCGATACCGATATACCGATATTGTCCAACTCTTAATTTCCGATACCGATATCAACCGATACCGATATACCGGTATGCAGGGTTCCCCCCCCCCCCCCCAAAAATGGAATAGTTTCAGGTAATTAACATTACATATCTCTTGTTGTGGAATTAACACAACATTATGCATACTTTTGACAATAAATAAAATTAGAATTTGTTCTTACTTGTTGCCTGGTTAAATAAAGGTTATAGAAATGTAAAAAAGAAAAGATTTTTTTTTTTTTGAAAACCGATAGATATTTTCCGATATCACATTTTAATGCAGATATCGGCCGATAATATCGGACATCCCTAATAATAATACAAACTCACTGACTCCACGTCAGCAGGACTTGCCTTGTGCCCCAGGGACAGGTGTTTGCCGTACTCGTAGGCCAGGCCCTGGGCCTCCTTGTCGTGTTTGGCGAGAGCCATGGCGGCCTGACAGCTCTTAGCCAGCAGGGCGCCGTGGGAGAGGAAGGTCTGCTGCTCCCATGTGGCCACGTAGTCCAGGTCATCAGTGGGACTGTGCTCCTGCGGAGAGAAAGAGGCGATAAACCACGGCCCTGACCGCTTCCATCAGTGTTGTGGTTGTTGTTGTACGTCAGCTCTTTGACTGCCAGAGTGGAGTGGACTCGACCTCGATGTCTTGTCATACGTTAAGTTGTAGTCCATGCCGTTCAAGTGGGAGTCAGACACACTTAGGCTAGTGGGAAGAGGAGCGCGCCCGACGCTTCTCCAGCATATAAATGAATGACAGAAAGGAGCTGACAACTCATAAAACGTCCCCTATGGACACAAGCCCTTAGTGATCAGACATTCTCGAGTTCTGTTGCCGTTAGTACAGTCCCACCCCCACCTACCCAATCCAATGTACAGTTTCTACGCCTAATGTATATACTCTTTTCTTTCTGGACTCTTTTTGTATCACAAATACAGTACTGTAATTGCAAATCTGGTATGTCATAAATGTATAGATGTAGCAGTACTGTCTATCTGTATGTCGTGTATGTCATATATGTTACGATGAATTGGAAATGGGGGACCCTGGTGGAAACAAGACGAAAGTCTTTCTCTGGTCTGCATCCCCTTAACAATTGTATGTATTGAGCTGTACTGCACTGTACCCATTCTGCAATCTGTTAATAAAGTTTTCATTCATTCATTCATTCATAGTTCTCTGGCTGCTGGCCCTAAGCTTCTAAAACAGAGTGCTCCGCTTGCACCCTGTCACTGCCGCTTGCGACTATATTATTACAGAGTGCAACTGGTTTTTGCAAACAGCCAATAATGGCACATTTGAGCCGATACCGTATATGCCATTAAAACAGATCAGTTAACATGTAATACGATCTCCGGGGCGGATCTGGGTAGTTTTGGAGCGGGGATACAGTGATACCACTTCTTATTCTTAACACAGATACAGGTGCCTTTGAGTATCACATTGAGGATCCATCAATACAGAGTATCAATCCAAAAGGTTTGTTAAAGATAACATTAACATTCAGCCACTAGATGTCGCACTAGAGCACCAGCGGTTAACCGTCGGTAGTGTGATAGTAAAGGGTTAACCTTCTGTCGTGTGGCAGTGAAAGGGTTAACCTTCTGGGCCTCTGTGACATGCAGGTGGTTGGTAGTTGCTTCACCTCTATGTGACTGGAGTTCTCGTGGTAGATGCCCTGCACCAAGTCCCCGATGGCACTCGACACCAACTCCACGACCTGTCAGACGGGCAAAAACAACAGCAGGACATTCAGTGCAGAGCAACACATTCAGTGCAGAGTAGGGCTGACCCCTATTAGTCGAATAGTCGACTGATCAATCGAAAGGAGCTGTAGTCGACTGCCAACCTCTTAGTCGAATGCAAAAAAAAAAAAAGTATATATATATATATTTTTTTATCATTCTTTCCAAAAGAAAAGAGGCCTAGAAGCGTGGCTAACGCTAATGGCACGCATACCAGAGGCTAACTGCCTATGAAAACAGGCACAGAGGCACTGAAAGAGGATTTCACCATCTAATGAACACACTAGACTAAACCAATATCAAGATGTATCCATCAGTGGACCAATTGCATGCTTTTGCAGAGGACAAGAAGCCTTCAGTCGACTCCTTCAGACATTAAGCACCCCCCACAGCCCAAATGGAATGATAAAAAAAAAAAATATATAATAATAATTCATTTCCTTTTAATATTATATATATATATTTTTTTTTCGACCAATAGTCGACTAACGGAACATTTTGGCCCATCATAGTCGACCATCCAAATCCTTAGTCGGGGACAGCCCTAGTGCAGCAACACGTTCAGTGCAGAGCAACACATTCAGTGCAGAGAGCAACACATTCAGTGCAGAGAGCAACACATTCAGTGCAGAAGAGCAACATGTTCAGTGCAGAGCAACACATTCAGTGCAGAAGAGCAACACGTTCAGTGCAGAGCAACACGTTCAGTGCAGAGCAACACGTTCAGTGCAGAGCAACACATTCAGTGCAGCGAGCAACACATTCAGTGCAGAAGAGCAACACGTTCAGTGCAGAAGAGCAACACATTCAGTGCAGAGCAACACGTTCAGTGCAGAGCAACACGTTCAGTGCAGAGCAACACATTCAGTGCAGAGCAACACGTTCAGTGCAGAGCAACACATTCAGTGCAGAGCAACACGTTCAGTGCAGAGCAACACATTCAGTGCAGCGAGCAACACATTCAGTGCAGAAGAGCAACACGTTCAGTGCAGAAGAGCAACACATTCAGTGCAGAGCAACACATTCAGTGCAGAGCAACACATTCAGTGCAGAGCAACACATTCAGTGCAGAGAGCAACATGTTCAGTGCAGAACAACACGTTCAGTGCAGAGCAACACATTCAGTGCAGAGAGCAACACATTCAGTGCAGAGCAACACGTTCAGTGCAGAGCAACACATTCAGTGCAGAGAGCAACACATTCAGTGCAGAGCAACATGTTCAGTGCAGAACAACACATTCAGTGCAGAGCAACACGTTCAGTGCAGAGCAACACGTTCAGTGCAGAACAACACATTCAGTGCAGAGCAACACGTTCAGTGCAGAGCAACACGTTCAGTGCAGAGCAACACATTCAGTGCAGAGCAACACGTTCAGTGCAGAGCAACACATTCAGTGCAGAGCAACACATTCAGTGCAGAGAGCAACACGTTCAGTGCAGAGCAACACATTCAGTGCAGAGCAACACATTCAGTGCAGAGAGCAACACATTCAGTGCAGAGCAACACATTCAGTGCAGAGCAACACGTTCAGTGCAGAGAGCAACACGTTCAGTGCAGAGCAACACATTCAGTGCAGAGAGCAACATGTTCAGGGCAGAGCAACACGTTCAGTGCAGAGCAACACATTCAGTGCAGAGAGCAACACATTCAGTGCAGAGCAACACATTCAGTGCAGAGAGCAACACATTCAGTGCAGAGCAACACATTCAGTGCAGAGCAGGGTTCGAAATTAACGGGGGCTTGAATGAATGAATGAATGAAAACTTTATTTAACAGATTGCAGAATGGGTACAATACAGTACGGCTCAATACATACAATTGTTAAGGGGATGCAGACCTGAGAAAGACGTTTGTCTTGTTTCCATCAGGGTCCCCCATTTTCAATTCATATAGACATATATGACATACATGACATACAGATAGTCAGTACTGCTACATCTATACATTTATGACATACCAGATTTGCAAATACAGTACTGTTTGTGATACAGAAGGAGTCAAGAAAAGGGAGTATATACATTTGACGTAGAAACTGTACATTGGAGGTTGGGTGGGGGGGGTTGGGTACATTGGGATATTGACAACCATACTGGGTAATTTACATTGGAGGTGGTTGGGGGGGGGGGGGGGCGGGGGGCATACTGTATAAACAAGTAACACTGTACATTGAGGGGGGGGGGGAGGAGACACTGTACAAACAAACACAATTGTACATTGAACTATTGACAAAACCATACTAGGTAAATGACTGTACATTGGAGGGGGTTGGAATGATTGGGTTAGGATATTTACAGGGGCCAGTGTTGAATTGCAGTCTCCCGTAGGTGTCCCTTGAGAGAGGTTTTGAAAGTGGGTAGTGATCCACATTCCTTTACAGCTTTGGGTAGGGCGTTCCACATTGATGTGGCATAATTGCGAAACGTGTTTAGTCCCTTATTTGAGCCGAATCTGGGTTTGACATGATTTGTGGAGCTCCCTCTGGTGTTGTGATCGTGGTATTCACTGACCTTTGGGAAGTATTTTGACATGTACATGGGTACCTTGGTCGTGTAGTGTATCTTGTAGACCAGGCCCATTGCAAGTTGTTGTACTCTGTCGTCTACTCTAAGCCATCCTAGGTTGTCGAAGTGGGCAGGGGTGAGGTGGGTTCTAGGAGTAAGGTCAAGCAGTAGTCTGACCAGTTTGTTTTGAGATGTTTGTAATTTTGTTTTTAGCGCCTTTGAGGTGCTTTGGTACCATGAGGTGCAAGCATAGTCGTAGTACCCCTGAATGAGTGCTCCTGCCAGAGTCTTCAGGGTGTTCTTGTTTACCAGAGAGGAGATCCGGTACAAGAATCGAGTTCGTTGGTTGACTTTTTTTATTACATTGGATGCCATTTTGTCACAGGAGAGATTAGCCTCTAGGATGGACCCCAGGTAGGTAATTTCATCTTTCCTTGTGACAATATTGTCACCCACTGTAACTGAGAAGCCGTCGGTCTTGCTGAGTTTGTTATTTGAACCGAAGAGAATGGACTCTGTTTTGCCCATGTGTAATGATAGTTTGTTATCAGCGAGCCATATGCAGATTCTGCCTAGTTCCGAGCTGAGGGTTTTTTCAACCTGTAACTTGTTCTTGTCAGAGACCAGCAGGGCTGAGTCGTCCGCAAACAGGAACAAGTTGCAGTCACAAGCTGACGACATGTCATTTGCATAAATTAGGAACAGTAGCGGTCCTAGTATGCTTCCTTGTGGAACACCACAGCTCACTGTGAGGGGGGGGGATAGGGTACCGTTTACCTCCACCATCTGTTCCCTCCCCTCAAGGTAGGATTGCATCCAGCTCACTGATAGACTATCAAAACCAATTGCTTTTAGCTTGTCAATCAGAATGGAGTGATTGACCGTGTCAAAGGCCTTTTGTAGGTCCAGCATGACCATGCCGCAGTATTTGCCTGCGTCCACCTCTTGTTTGATGTGGTCATTCAAATAGAGAAGGCATGTGTCAGTGGAGTGGGATGTTCTGAAGCCAGGCTTGGGGCATAATGCCCTTGAAAATGCCCTTGAAAATGGACAAAATGCCCTCGAAAATCAGTTAAGGAGGGCACTTAATGCCCCCGACAGTTTACTAATTATATATATATATTTATCCGGTAATGGAGCGTCTGTGGGAGTACGGTTCAGATGACGCGCAAATAAAAAAAAATCATTTGGCGGAGCCGGTGTTCTGCACTGGCTGCAGGCAGCCAGCTGCCAGTCAGTTTGTGTAAAAATGGCACGCACAATATAAATCAATCTTCATTACGACTTTAAAAACATAGCCATTAACATTACATATGCCTACACACATCTTGCCATAGCGTTAGGAGTTTGTAAACACAACGCACGTTTTAACTATGGTAGCCCGACGCAGCCCGCAAGCTAATACTGTAGTCAATGAAATGTCACCGTAGCTACTAGCTACTGTAGCAGAGGAGGAAATGGGAGTCTGAGAGGCGGGGTGTTTAAAGACAATGATAGGCGTTTATTCAACATCCAAGAAGGCTAACATACAACTGTGTTTTACTAACTCCAACCGGGACTATTGCCGCTTTTCCACTGCATGTTGATGTTAGAACGTCTCCTCCTAACGTTACCGGAGGCGGAGCTGATAACATTGTCTGGGCTGGTGGTCCGTGACGCTAAAATGTCCGTGGGGGACCCGGCGCCAACCCATAGATAGTTCCAACTCACCGAATTACGTAATCCACCACAGTTGCACTCAATATTTAAATAATGTTAGTCTAAATAAATGTAGACGGAAACATAATAATTTCAAGCAGAAAACGAATCTTTCCATTAAGAACTGACAATCAGGGAATTTAAACATGGTTGACATTGTTTTTGTGTGTTTATATTAAAGAAAGGAAAGTCTAGTGCTGGCTGAGCATATTGTTTGTTTGCACTAAGTTAATACTTTGACAAATGTAGCCTATATTTTTCAGTCAGTTCGGTCTTTGTGTGCCAAACATTATTAAAGGCTGTAAACACTGTAAACCTTTTATTTTATTTTTAATAAATGAGAAGCATGTTTAGATTTGAGTGTTAAATTTTTTTTAATAAAAATTAACATATATCGAACTGAAAACCGTGACCCCAAAATCGTGATACGAACCAAACCGTCCCATTTTGTGAACCGTCCCACCCCTACCGTTTATCATAAAAATGCAGTGCCCCCGAAATACAAAAAAAAGCCCCTGAAAATCAATTAAGGGGGGCAAAAAAAGCCCTTGAAAAAAAATGTTAATTTCTAACCCTGGTGCAGAGCAACACATTCAGTGCAGAGCAACACATTCAGTGCAGAGCAACACGTTCAGTGCAGAGCAACACATTCAGTGCAGAGCAACACATTCAGTGCAGAGCAACACGTTCAGTGCAGAGCAACACATTCAGTGCAGAGCAACACGTTCAGTGCAGAGAGCAACACATTCAGTGCAGAGCAACACATTCAGTGCAGAGAGCAACACGTTCAGTGCAGAGAGCAACACATTCAGTGCAGAGCAACACATTCAGTGCAGAGAGCAACACATTCAGTGCAGAGAGCAACACATTCAGTGCAGAGAGCAACACATTCAGTGCAGAGCAACACATTCAGTGCAGAGAGCAACACGTTCAGTGCAGAGCAACACATTCAGTGCAGAGAGCAACACATTCAGTGCAGAGCAACACGTTCAGTGCAGAGCAACACATTCAGTGCAGAGAGCAACACATTCAGTGCAGAGCAACACATTCAGTGCAGAGCAACACATTCAGTGCAGAGAGCAACACGTTCAGTGCAGAGCAACACATTCAGTGCAGAGCAACACATTCAGTGCAGAGAGCAACACGTTCAGTGCAGAGCAACACATTCAGTGCAGAGCAACACATTCAGTGCAGAGCAACACATTCAGTGCAGAGCAACACATTCAGTGCAGAAGAGCAACACGTTCAGTGCAGAGAGCAACACATTCAGTGCAGAGAGCAACACGTTCAGTGCAGAGCAACACGTTCAGTGCAGAGCAACACGTTCAGTGCAGAGCAACACATTCAGTGCAGAGAGCAACACGTTCAGTGCAGAGCAACACGTTCAGTGCAGAGAGCAACACATTCAGTGCAGAGCAACACGTTCAGTGCAGAGCAACACGTTCAGTGCAGAGCAACACGTTCAGTGCAGAGCAACACATTCAGTGCAGAGAGCAACACGTTCAGTGCAGAGCAACACATTCAGTGCAGAGAGCAACACGTTCAGTGCAGAGCAACACATTCAGTGCAGAGCAACACATTCAGTGCAGAGCAACACGTTCAGTGCAGAGCAACACATTCAGTGCAGAGCAACACATTCAGTGCAGAGCAACACATTCAGTGCAGAGCAACACATTCAGTGCAGAAGAGCAACACGTTCAGTGCAGAGAGCAACACATTCAGTGCAGAGAGCAACACGTTCAGTGCAGAGAGCAACACATTCAGTGCAGAGCAACACATTCAGTGCAGAGAGCAACACGTTCAGTGCAGAGCAACACGTTCAGTGCAGAGCAACACGTTCAGTGCAGAGCAACACGTTCAGTGCAGAGCAACACGTTCAGTGCAGAGCAACACATTCAGTGCAGAGCAACACATTCAGTGCAGAGAGCAACACGTTCAGTTCAGAGTAGTGTTGTCAAAAATATCGAAAAATCGATACATATCGATTCTGAATATTTAAAACGGTTTCAATACTCATTTCCCGAAATATAGATATTTAATTATTCATAAAAAAAAAATATATATATATTTTTTTTTTGTATAAGGAAGTTGCATTGTACATTTCAATACAGTAGTCCACACACACACACACATGTGTGCATTCAGTTAAGTTGGAATATGACTGTAATACAAACAGTTCAGTTTGTCAGGTACATGCAACACAGATTACAGTGTTGACATCGGTCTGCTTGAGAAAATACCATGTTCTGCAATAAAGATGATTGAAGTGAGATGAACAGTTATTTTTAAATGTGTGATCTAAAGATAAACAAAGGGTTTTAAAAGTGTTATATTTATCTTCTCTTATAGTACCAGAGAGAAGCTGAGGAGAATCAACCAGCAACAAAAGCATTTATTTGTTTTATTTTAAGATTGAACCTTTTTTCCCGTGGTATCGAAAATGGTATCGAATATCGATACTTTTCAAGGTATCGTATCGAAGTTAGAAATTCCAGTATCGTGACAACACTAGTGCACAGCAACACATTCAGATGATCAGTATAAGGAACTATATCTCACTGGAGGTGCAGTTTGACCAACTGTCAACTTCTCACCGAATGTTTAGAATCTTTACTCCAGCAAGGCAGCAGGTAACCGTGGTGACCGCTCCCCAACATTCCACGCAGGCAGTGTTAATTTTGTCAGCTATTTAAATTTGAGTTTTAGTCTTAGGGCGCGTTCGTTCACACCTACCCTGTTTGGTCTGTTTTAAGTGAACCATGGTCCCTTTAAATCAATAGTTCCGTTTTGTTTGGAGAGGTTTGAACACAAACCAAACTATTGTGAGGACCAAACAACCGAGCCATGGTCCTCTTGAAAAGTTGGGACTTGGTCCGTTTCAAAGTGGTGAGCACTGTGCGTTTTTGCTGTCGGTGTGAACGCAATCGAACTTTATATAGTACCTAATCTAGGAAGCAAAGTAGCCTACAGTGCATTGCAGTGTGCGCTCCGTAGTCAGACTCACGCCGCGCGCGTAATGACAGTATCTCTCTCGCTCTCTCTCTCTCTCGCTCTCAACTCAACTACAAATTAGGTGCGCTAAAGAAATTTGTGAACGCAAACCAAAATCAAACAATGTATCATTCTCACATTTGGTCCACCAGAAAGTCCGGACTATCCGTGGACTTTCAGATGTGAACACGGCCTTTAGTCGTGTGTCAAATGCTCCTTTTTCATTTTCATCATATTTAGTCACCTTCATTTATTTTTCGTTTAGTCAGTTGTTTTAGTCAACTACAGGTCCGAGCATTTTAGCCTTAGTCGGTTTTAGTCTCGATTTGGTCTTTTTCGTTTTAGTCTAGATTTAATCAGGGGGGAAAAGCTTCGTTGACGACCATAATTTTAGTCATCATTTTCGTTGACAAAATTAACACTGCATGCAGGTCAAAGGTACACAGCTCACTCAAAACCTACAACAAACTGACCGGGTCTGCTTTTATTTTTCATAAATCTGTAAACACACATCAAATGCCAAAACAAACACGTACCATTGACTCAGAACCATTGACTCAGTCTGTTTTATTGAAATATTCACAGGAGTAGTTTGTTTATAGTTCAGAAGTCTGATATTCAGACTTGGTCCTCAACATGAAAGGAAGTGAATGATGAGACACAATTCGACACAATTCGAAATTGGCCCCTGTAAATATCCTAACCCAACCCCCTCCAATGTACAGTAATTTACCTAGTATGGTTGTCAATATTCCAATGTACAGTTTTGCTTGTTTGTACAGTGTTCCCCCCCCCCCCCAACCCCCTCCAATGTAAATTACCTAGTATGGTTGTCAATATCCCAATGTACAGTTTTGCTTGTACAGTTGTACAGTGTTTCCCCCCCCCAACCCCTCCATACCCAACCCCCCCCCCCCACACAACCCCACCCAACCTCCTCCAATGTACAGTTTTTACATCAAATGTATATACTCCCTTTTCTGGACTCTTTTTGTATCACAAACAATACTGTATTTGCAAATCTGGTATGTCATAAATGTATAGATGTAGCAGTACTGTCTATCTGTATGTCATGTGTGTCATATGATGAATTGAAAATGGGGGACCCTGATGTAAACAAGACGAAAGTCTTTCTCTGGTCTGCATCCCCTTAACAATTGTGTGTATTGAGCTGTACTGTATTGTACCCATTCTGCAATCTGTTAATAAAGTTTTCAATCAATCAATTCAATCAAACACCTGGGAGGAATGGTGGTGTTGACAGCAGGGACAACAGTGGTCACTAGTTTACTAGTAGATGACTTTACATAGAGGTAAGACTGTTAGTTTGCTAGTAGATAATGTATTTATTATGTATTTATCATGTATTTATTATGTATTCATCATGTATTTATTATGTATTTATTATGTGTTTATCATGTATTTATTATGTATTTATCATGTGTTTATTATGTATTTATTATGTGTTTATCGTGTATTTATCATGTGTTTATTATGTGTTTATCATGTATTTATTATGTATTTATCATGTGTTTATTATGTATGCAATGCTCAACGTCGTTGAAAATAAAGATTGAATGAAAAAAAGAAAAAGATCAGGGTTATAAGATTGGACCGCAGTAGTGATGGTGTCATGAACACACAATTTAAGGTGCAGTTACTAATATTACTAATATCTAGGGCTGTCTTAAATACTTCGAAGCTTCGTTCGATGGGCATGGGATTCGAATATGAAAATAAATGTTGATTATTATTTTTCTTATTTTTTTTTTTAATATATGCTCTTTTTTTGTGTGCAAAATCAACTCTACCTCTCTTTGTTAACTACAACAAACAATGCTGTTTGTTATTTAAGATGAGGTCGGACTCGGCACTGACATATTTGTGTTTATTGTGCTGCTTTTATAAAGCCTCAAATGACGGCAAGTACAATATTTCATGAAAGCAAAGTGTTTTGTTTGTCTAAGATTTAAAAAGGTTTAAACTTTACAGCACTGACAAAGTTGAACAAAGTCCCACAAATTTTTTTTTTAATTTATTTTTATCTCGAAGCTTCGAATTAAAATCGAATCTCAGCCCGAAGCTTCAAATTCCAAAAAAAAGATTTGAAGGTCAGCCCTACTAATATCACAGTGTGGATGAACCTGTTGATTCTGGCCGATCTCGAAGACTAGATCTCTGGCCCATCACGTGACCTGCTAATAAGAGTGGTATTTAGAGCTCAGCTCAACAGATTATAGAGCACAACACACACAGTGTGCGACTGTTCCCACTGACAAATAAATGGCGAGTAACTCAACTGTTCTATTCTGAGATACGGCACATAAGAGGAAGCTAAATGAGGCTCCCGGTCTCCCTTCTCTTTCAACCAGAACACCGTGTCTCCAGATCCGAGGGGTGACTTCCATCTAACCTGACGGTAGACGAGACAGACAAATTAAAAGGAGACACCTGAATGGACGAGTGGAGAAACATAACGAATGCAGATGCTTCCCATACAGGTGTTACTGAGTGATATGATTCAGCTATTAACATCATGTTGCGGACTTTCTGTGACATAGAGCCTTCAGCGTGGCGTCCCCTACCCTCTGGAACTCTCTCCTCCCTGGAATCCGCAACGCCCCCAACCCTGGACACTTTCAAAACTGCTCTCAACACACACACCTTTTCACCAAGGCTTTTCCCCATTAGTTAGTTTAGATTAGGTTCATTATCCCTTACCTGCCCTCATATCCTCCCCTTTTTCCTTTTTCCCCTATTGCCCCCTTTCCCTAGCCCTCTTGATTGTAAAGCGACCTTGGGTTTCATGAAAGACGCTATAGAAATTTGATCTATTATTATTATTATTATTATTATTATTATTATTATTATTATTATTATTATTATTATTATTATTATTATTATTATTATTATTATTATTATTATTATTATTATGTCATGCTCTGTGGCGTGTATAGAAATGCTGGTCAGCTGACCTCGATTTTGGAAGAAGATGGAAGGGGAATAGGGAAAGATCTAAGTGACTTTGAAAGAGGGTTTGTTATTACTAACTCTAACCCATCCACAGGACACTAACCTAACCCATCCACAGGACACTAACTCTAACCCATCCACAGGACACTAACTCTAACCCATCCACAGGACACTAACACTAACCCATCCACAGGACACTAACCTAACCCATCCACAGGACACTAACTCTAACCCATCCACAGGACACTAACTCTAACCCATCCACAGGACACTAACTCTAACCCATCCACAGGACACTAACTCTAACCCATCCACAGGACACTAACACTAACCCATCCACAGGACACTAACACTAACACATCCACAGGACACTAACACTAACCCATCCACAGGACACTAACTCTAACCCATCCACAGGACACTAACACTAACCCATCCACAGGACACTAACTCTAACCCATCCACAGGACACTAACTCTAACCCATCCACAGGACACTAACTCTAACCCATCCACAGGACACTAACTCTAACCCATCCACAGGACACTAACTCTAACCCATCCACAGGACACTAACTCTAACCCATCCACAGGACACTAACTCTAACCCATCCACAGGACACTAACTCTAACCCATCCACAGGACACTAACCTAACCCATCCACAGGACACTAACTCTAACCCATCCACAGGACACTAACACTAACCCATCCACAGGACACTAACACTAACCCATCCACAGGACTCTAACCCATCCACAGGACACTAACCCATCCACAGGACACTAACACTAACCCATCCACAGGACACTAACTCTAACCCATCCACAGGACACTAACTCTAACCCATCCACATGACACTAACTCTAACCCATCCACAGGACACTAACACTAACCCATCCACAGGACACTAACTCTAACCCATCCACATGACTCTAACCCATCCACAGGACACTAACCCATCCACAGGACACTAACACTAACCCATCCACAGGACTCTAACCCATCCACAGGACACTAACCCATCCACAGGACACTAACTCTAACCCATCCACAGGACACTAACTCTAACCCATCCACAGGACACTAACTCTAACCCATCCACAGGACACTAACACTAACCCATCCACAGGACACTAACACTAACCCATCCACAGGACACTAACACTAACCCATCCACATGACACTAACTCTAACCCATCCACAGGACACTAACTCATCCACAGGACACTAACTCATCCACAGGACACTAACTCTAACCCATCCACAGGACACTAACTCATCCACAGGACACTAACACTAACCCATCCACAGGACACTAACACTAACCAATCCATAGGACACTAACACTAACCCATCCACAGGACACTAACTCTAACCCATCCACAGGACACTAACACTAACCCATCCACAGGACACTAACTCTAACCCATCCACAGGACACTAACTCTAACCCATCCACAGGACACTAACTCTAACCCATCCACAGGACACTAACCCATCCACAGGACACTAACACTAACCCATCCACAGGACACTAACTCTAACCCATCCACAGGACACTAACTCTAACCCATCCACAGGACACTAACTCTAACCCATCCACAGGACACTAACTCTAACCCATCCACAGGACACTAACTCTAACCCATCCACAGGACACTAACACTAACCCATCCACAGGACACTAACTCATCCACAGGACACTAACTCTAACCCATCCACAGGACACTAACTCATCCACAGGACACTAACACTAACCCATCCACAGGACACTAACACTAACCAATCCATAGGACACTAACTCTAACCCATCCACAGGACACTAACTCTAACCCATCCACAGGACACTAACTCTAACCCATCCACAGGACACTAACTCTAACCCATCCACAGGACACTAACTCTAACCCATCCACAGGACACTAACTCTAACCCATCCACAGGACACTAACCCATCCACAGGACACTAACTCTAACCCATCCACAGGACACTAACACTAACCCATCCACAGGACACTAACTCTAACCCATCCACAGGACACTAACTCTAACCCATCCACAGGACACTAACTCTAACCCATCCACAGGACACTAACTCTAACCCATCCACAGGACACTAACTCTAACCCATCCACAGGACACTAACTCTAACCCATCCACAGGACACTAACTCTAACCCATCCACAGGACACTAACTCTAACCCATCCACAGGACACTAACTCTAACCCATCCACAGGACACTAACCCATCCACAGGACACTAACTCTAACCCATCCACAGGACACTAACCCATCCACAGGACACTAACTCTAACCCATCCACAGGACACTAACTCTAACCCATCCACAGGACACTAACTCTAACCCATCCACAGGACACTAACCCATCCAGGAATCCGTCTCTCTAGGAATCGGTCTCGCTCCAGTCCGCCTCACTGCTCCCACTCTCTCTCTAGTATATACAGTCGGGTAATTCCTCTGATCCTTAATACTGCCAAGTATCGGCGTAACATCCGACATCAGATCAGGATCGGTGCGTCGCGGACAGATAAAGACACTTTATTACATGTGTTCAGGGACATGAAGACGGGCGACAAATGAGGCAGACATATAATCTGATTTTCATTAAAAGGTGCCGTCAGTGGTATTCACTTTGTTAGAAAAGGTGGTCTACACATTCAAATAATAGCTCTACATTCCGACAGCCGTCACCTGCTGTAGAGTGTCTGGTCAGTAACATGGGTCTCTCAGTCCCTCCACTCTGCAGTAAACAGCCATCACTGATATAGAGTGTCTGGTCAGTAACATGGGTCTCCCAGTCCCTCCTCTCTGCAGTAAACAGCCATCACTGATATATAGTGTCTGGTCAGTAACATGGGTCTCTCAGTCCCTCCACTCTGCAGTAAACAGTCATCACTGATATAGAGTGTCTGGTCAGTAACATGGGTCTCCCAGTCCCTCCACTCTGCAGTAAACAGCCATCACTGATATAGAGTGTCTGGTCAGTAACATGGGTCTCCCAGTCCCTCCACTCTGCAGTAAACAGCCATCACTGATATAGAGTGTCTGGTCAGTAACATGGGTCTCTCAGTCCCTCCACTCTGCAGTAAACAGCCATCACTGATATAGAGTGTCTGGTCAGTAACATGGGTCTCCCAGTCCCTCCGCTCTGCAGTAAACAGCCATCACTGATATAGAGTGTCTGGTCAGTAACATGGGTCTCCCAGTCCCTCCTGCTCTGCAGTAAACAGCCATCACTGATATAGAGTGTCTGGTCAGTAACATGGGTCTCCCAGTCCCTCCACTCTGCAGTAAACAGTCATCACTGCTGTAGAGTGTCTGGTCAGTAACATGGATCTCCCAGTCCCTCCATTCTGCAGTAAACAGTCATCACTAATATAGAGTGTCTGGTCAGTAACATGGGTCTCCCAGTCCCTCCATTCTGCAGTAAACAGCCATCACTGATATAGAGTGTCTGGTCAGTAACATGGGTCCCCCAGTCCCTCCACTCTGCAGTAAACAGCCATTCTCTAACTACAGTACACACCCTCAAGACCCCTACGCTCTGCATCTTCTGGCCGCCTCAGACCCACTCCTATCCGAGCTCCGGGAGGGTCATCAAAGAGAAGCCGCCTATTCTCAGTGCTTGCCCCACAATGGTGGAATGAACTACCCACCCCAGTTAGGACAGCCGAAACCCGTCCAATCTTTCACTGTCGACTAAAGACGCACTTCTTCAACCATTATCTGAAATAATAAAAAAAAAAATAAAAAAAAATATATATATATCTAACCCCAACTAACCTTACTGTCATGCACTTGTCCTAATAAACTAACCTACACTGTAGCACTCAACACTTTGATGAACATTGTTACTCAGCTGATAGTCGTACCCTTCCTGATGACTTGTCGTACAGAACTTGTAAGTCGCTTTGGATAAAAGCGTTGCAGCTAAATGACTAAATGTAAATGTAGAGGGAAAAATCGCGATTCACATTTGAGCAAGACTCGTGTAGCAGCCTTACTCAAGACGACTCAAGACGACTCCAGACGACTCACTCTCAGACGACTCGGATGACCCATATGACTCAGACAACTCCAGACGACTCACTCTCAGACGACTCGGATGACCCATATGACTCAGACGACTCACTCTCAGACGACTCGGATGACCCATATGACTCGGACGACTCCAGACGACTCACTCTCAGACGACTCGGATGACCCATATGACTCAGACGACTCCAGACGACTCACTCCAGACGACTCCGATGACCCAGACGACTCCGTGCCCTTTGGAGGAACCGGATCCGACCCGGGGAAAATATTGAGGGAACTGGAGCTTCACAACCGCAGACGCGGAGAGGACAATGTGCTTCCAGTGTTACCAGATGTGGTGTCTCTCTGTGTGTGTATGTGCTTTGGGAAGTGTGTGTGTGTGTGTGTGTGTGTGTGTGTGTGTGTGTGTGTGTGTGTAAGGTGGGGAGGGGAGGGGGGGGGGGGGGGGGTCTTTTTTTGGAAAGTATCAGATAAGCACCCCCCCCGCCCCCACCCTACTTCATTCCCAAATCCAGCCGGATCGTGTTTTGCCGACAGCTCTGCGAGGAGGTGAAACCGGAGCCACGCAGCCAGATTACTTTACCGTTTATACAAGTAGAGGCCTAGGATTCCACTCAGAGCCAGGACACATAATCCCTGCTCTCTCTCTCCCACTCTCTCCCCCTCTCTCCCCCTCTCTCCCCTTCCTCTCTCTCTCTCTCTCCCCTCCCCTCTTTCTCCCTCCCTCTCTCCCCCCCTCTCTCTGTCCCTCTTTCTCTCTCCCCCATCTCTCTCCCTGCTCTCTCTCTCTCTCTCTCTCTCTCTCACCTTCTGCCTCTCTCTCTCCCTGCTCTCTCTATCCCTCTCTCTATCTCTCTGTCTCTCCCTGCTCTCTATCCCTCTATCTCTCTCTCTGCCTCTCTCTCTCTGCCTCTCTCCCTCTGCCTCTCTCCCTCCCTCTCTCCGCCCTCTCTCTCTCTCCCCCTCTTTCTCTCTCTCCCTCTCTCTCTCTCTGCCTTAAAAACACCAGCTTTTCATATGAAAACGGTTTCACTGTCGTCTGAACGTGACGCGGTCCGGTTCAGGTCAAGACATCGTGTTTATTAAAGTATGCAGTTTTTTTTTATGCTATAAATATCTCTTGACTTTTATGTCAAATAGCCAAACGGAAGCGGCCTTCTATGTACACCCTCCCCCCTCCCCCCGCGCGTTATCAATGACTCGCGGCGAGACGAGTCTGACACGTTTTCATTCTCAAGTCGGCGTGTGAGTGAGAGGTTTCTTATTTTATTATTATTATAATTATTAATCATCATCATGATCATCCTCAAGGGAAAGAGTGTGGTTTCACTTCTCCGGCTGGAAGAGACGTCGGAGGCTCGGTGAGCGAGGCGGCTGAGACCTCATTGCGGCTTCAAGCTAAAGTGTCCTAAAGGATTTTTTAAAAGCCAAACACCGACGTATTCCTTAAATGCTTCTTTGACGTTTTCCAAATACGAGAAGCGACCGGGGGGGAGGGGCGGCACGCCGCTCGCTTATGTCATCCTTTTGGGAGACGAGACTTTCTTTTTTTTTCGTCTTCAGATTCCCGTTTCGACTACCGGAGACTTAAACCCTAGACAGCGTCCGCTGAATAAGAAGGGGGGAGGGGGGCCGGTCTGGGCTGCGCGGGGGAGAGGGGGGTCACGGTTATTTTGATACAGGGCGGGGGCAAACCACATTCTGACGGCAGAGCGTGCCGACAGATCCTGTCAGCGAGGGGGTTTACCGGGGTACGCGTTAAAAAAAGACATCATCTGCGGTGTGTGTGTGTGTGTGTGTGTGTGCTCGATGCTCCCGAGCGCACCTCTCCGTCGGCGTGAACGGGGAGAACGCCCGCCGACGTCGGGGATTCCTCTCCGTCACACACACCGCCGGACCACAGAGTAGGCCGTCAAAATGTCTGAGTGTCCAAGGTTTGTCTTGTTGTCCCTGCGTGTGAGGAGATGACCTGTTGTCTTCTGGCCTCGTCTCTACTAGCCAGGGTTTAGCCGTGCTGTGGCCTCGTCTCCACTAGCCAGGGTTTAGCCATGCTGTGGCCTCGTCTCCACTAGCCAGGGTTTAGCCGTGCTGTGGCCTCGTCTCCACTAGCCAGGGTTTAGCCGTGCTGTGGCCTCGTCTCCACTAGCCAGGGTTTAGCCGTGCTGTGGCCTTGTCTCCACTAGCCAGGGTTTAGCCGTGCTGTGGCCTTGTCTCCACTAGCCAGGGTTTAGCCGTGCTGTGGCCTTGTCTCCACTAGCCAGGGTTTAGCCATGCTGTGGCCTTGTCTCCACTAGCCAGGGTTTAGCCATGAGGTGGCCTTGTGTCCACTAGCCAGGGTTTAGCCGTGCTGTGGCCTTGTCTCCACTAGCCAGGGTTTAGCCGTGCTGTGGCCTTGTCTCCACTAACCAGGGTTTAGCCGTGCTGTGGCCTTGTCTCCACTAGCCAGGGTTTAACCGTGCTGTGGCCTTGTCTCCACTAGCCAGGGTTTAACCGTGCTGTGGCCTTGTCTCCACTAGCCAGGGTTTAACCGTGCTGTGGCCTTGTCTCCACTAGCCAGGGTTTAGCCGTGCTGTGGCCTAGTCTCCACTAGCCAGGGTTTAACCGTGCTGTGGCCTCGTCTCCACTAGCCAGGGTTTAGCCGTGCTGTGGCCTTGTCTCCACTAGCCAGGGTTTAGCCGTGCTGTGGCCTTGTCTCCACTAACCAGGGTTTAGCCGTGCTGTGGCCTTGTCTCCACTAGCCAGGGTTTAACCGTGCTGTGGCCTTGTCTCCACTAGCCAGGGTTTAACCGTGCTGTGGCCTTGTCTCCACTAGCCAGGGTTTAGCCGTGCTGTGGCCTAGATGGATGTTTTATTTATTTTATCACTTGTAGGCTACCATAGCGCAGGCTCATGACAGCAACGTTACGTTAGTGACTTGGTTGAAACGTGATTCCAGAGTGATACCAAGTGGAAGGAAAATATATCCAGTGCGTATGGCAGGCATCCTCGAAATTCTCCACCGTCTCCTCTGCAAGCAGTGCTCTGCCTGTCTGTGTGTGTCTGGCTACTCTGGTCCAATCACATTCAGCGTCCCATCAGCTAGGGATGTCCCGATCCGATCACGTTTTAAACTTTTTTTTTTATTCAACAAACATGACCATGTTCACGTCTTAAACTCATACTGAGGCCTTAGTTTTGGTTTTAAATTGCATATCATCATTAATTTATTTATTGTCACACAGAGCAGAAGAATTTTGCCAAAACAAACCAATAGTATCCAGCTGCAGAACGGCAGACCAGCCACACTCTCAGACCCAAATAATTTTTTTTTAAATTTTTTTTAATCCCAATTTCTCACATTACATTCACCCTGAATGTTGACGTTATCCAGGTGAAAAGTTAACTTCATAAATCATTTGATGTATACTTAAATCAAAGGAAATGCGTTTGAGTCTGAGAGTGTGGCTGTTTAGCCGTTCTGCAGCTGGATACTATTGGTTTGTTTTGGCAAAGTTCTTCTGCTCTGTGTGACAATAAATAAATTAATGATGATATGCAATTTAAAACCAAAACTAAGGCCTCAGTATGAGTTTAAGACGTGAACATGGTCATGTTTGTTGAAGAAAAAAAAAAAGAAAAAAAAAAGGAAAAAATGATCGGATCGGGAAATATCGGTATCGGTCGATATTCAAAATCACATGATCGGGATCGGATCGGGAGCAAAAAAACGTGATCGGGACATCCCTACCATCAGCGTTTCTTCCCCCCCACCCACAGTCTGTGAATCAGAGCAGAGTAGGGCGGGTTTTCACGGAATGAGTGTTGTCTCTTTCAGCGGGTCCGAGTCAGAGCGAGTTGACAGCGCATCTACAGGTAGTCTAATCTGCAGGTACTGTACCTAGTAACCTCGTTCCCAGTTTTACAGCATCTCCGTGAGATAAATGTAGCTAGTAGCCTAGTTTCGCCAGCAGGCAGTTAGTAGAAAAATATGGCATGCTCATCATGCTGAATGGACTGAAAAATATGCGTGCATCCTCCCAGCACCAAACCAGTGCCTAATTATGCCAAGAAACGGTAGCTCTTGTGAAGAGTGGCATATTTGAAACGCCACTACGAAACAAAACAGTTATTTTGATGCAGCCTTGCCTACACTGGCTTCCTATTCAAGCCCGATCTGACTTTAAAGTGCTACTCCTCACCTACAAATTTTTTAATGGGCTTGCACCGCTCTATCTATCCGATCTCATCTCCCGATACTCGACCGCTCGTGCTCTGCGCTCACAAAATGCGGGGCTTCTATCGATTCCTAGGGTTAAAAAGAAATACGCCGGCCACAGAGCCTTTGTCTACCGCGCTCCCTACCTGTGGAACAAATTACCTGCCGTCATCAGGGGCGCCTGCTCTGTCGAAGCTTTTAAATCCCTGCTTAAGACCCATCTTTTCTCTCTCTCCTTCAACCTACCCTGATCTCACCTGGTCGGGGACTGACCTTTAGATTAATCTGTCTAGTTTAGTTAGGAAGTTTATTTTCCCCCATGTCTGCTTTTTTGCAGCACCACAAACATGGGAACTCTCTAACTCCTCCCCCCCTCTCTCCTCCACACTGCCTGTGGAGCATTTTTCCCTATTGTTAGGTTTTAGTGAGTTTTTCCTTACCTTCGCGTGGGGTATGTCTGGGAGTGCTTGCATTCTTTCATTTATTTGCATTTATTTAAAATTTGTTGGACCTTATGGTGTTCTTGTTCTGTTCTTGACTTATTGTTATGTTTTCTTCTTGACTTGTTTAAAGAAGACTTGTACGGCCCATGGGGACATTAACGTGTGTTGTCGGGCCTTATAAATAAATTTGATTTGATTTGATTTGATACGATATTATCACGATACGATGGTCACGATATGGTAGCATTGCGATTCAAAATATATTGCTATATGCTGAGTATTGCGATATTAATATTGCGATTTATTACCCTTTTTCAACTGCAAAGTAAAACTTTGTCAACACGTTTTATCTAATAAAATACAGTTTTCAGTCTGTTCATCTCACTTCAATCATTTTTATTGCAGCAAATGGTATTTTCTCAAGCAGACGGATGTCAACACTGTAATCTGTGTTGCATGTACCTGACAAACTGAACTGTTTGTATTACAGTCATATTCCAACTTAACTGAATGCACACGTGTGTGTGGACTACTGCAGGGGTTCCCAAACTTTTCAAGCCGGGACCCAGAAAATAAAGGCGTCAGAGAGCCGCGGCCCAATGCACATCGTCAGGCTTTTTTTTCTTCTTTTTTTTTTGCCAGGCGACCGAAGTTAGTTCAAGTTAGTTATTCATTTATATGTGCTATTTATGAGAGGGCTAACTTGTTGCAAAATAATAATGATAATAATAATAGCCTCATTAAAATACTATTGTTGCTTCGTTTTCAGCGTTTTATGTGCATAATCTGTTATTTAGTTTGAAATGTTCGTTGAAATAAGTAGATTTTTCGTTTTTGTTTATTTATTAAGTTAATATAAAACCATATAGTCACATTTTAAAATACAATAGAATAGAATTTTAGAATACAACTAGAAACACTGTCCTGGCCTGCTTCTAAGTTCAGTGACCTGACAAAAAAAAAAGAAAAAAGAAAAATGTTTTTAATTTTTTGGAAATCATCTCGCGGCCCTCCCGTGGCTGCTCGCGGCCCACCTTTGGGTCGCGACCCCGACTTTGGGAACCACTGGACTACTGTACTATTACAGGTATTGAAATGAACAATGCAACTTCCTTATACAAAAAAAAAAAAAATATATATATATATATATTTTAAATAATTTAAAAAAATCTATATTTCCCCCCACCACTACAGGATACCTTGGTGTTGTTCAGCTGGGCCAGGCCGGTGCAGGCGTTAGCCAGCAGGAAGTCTCCGCTGAGGACGGCTATCTTGTTGCCAAACTGCATGTCCTTCAGCGGGCCGTCCTGGGAGCTCCACTCCTTCAGGTCCACGATGCCGCGGTGCACCAGGAAGGCCGTGTGGATCAGCTCCGTGATCTCAGCCAAGTTCCGCTGGCTGAGGGAGAGGAGGGGAATAACAACAACATTTAGATCTTTTTAATAATGAATTATTATGAATGAATCTTTATTTCGAACATGATTAAAAGAATAAAAAAGAAAAAAAAGACAAACAACGAAAAATATATATATCACTGTTCGAAAAGGAGTAGGAAGTAGGGATGTCCGATATTATCGGCCTACCGATATTATCGGCCGATATCGGCATTAAAATGTGATATCGGAAAATATTGGTATTGGTTTTCAACAAATTATTATAATTTTTTTACATTTCTATAACCTTTATTTACCCAGGCAAGCAAGTAAGAACAAATTCTGATTTTATTTATTGTCAAAAGTATGCATAATGTTGTGTTAATTCCACAACAAGAGATATGTAATGTTAATTACCTGAAATTATTCAATTTTGGGGGGGGGGTGGAAACCCTGCATATATCGGTATCGGTTGATATCGGTATCGGAAATTAAGAGTTGGACAATATCGGTATATCGGTATCGGTAAAAAAGCCAATATCGAGCATCCCTAGTAGGAAGTCAAGTCAAGTCAAGAGTCAAGTCAAGAGTTTTATTTGTCACGGCATACAAGTATACAATGAAATGCGGGGGGTCTTGCCCGCAACGATTGTGCATAATACATTAGTAATCTATAATAAGAATCCAATAGAACGACATTGTGCAATAAAACAAGTAAACAAAGTAGGGCATATCGGTACATGAGTTATTTACAGAGCATGGTAGGACATGCTAGGTCCTGAGGTAGTGCAATACACTGTTAGCTACGGATGAGGCACTGGGTCTTTATGTACACTGCTATACAATGCTATACTATACAATCTCAAGTTATACTATACTATTCTTAAAGTGACCTTTCCTTTTGTAAAGTGACCATAAGTGTGAGCGTGTGCAGCATGAGTGTGTGTGTGCTCATGTTAAAGTGGTTGCTAGTGTGTGAGTGTGTACAGTGTGTGTGTGTGTCGTGTGTGTGCTCATGTGTGCTTGTGTGTGGAGAGTTCAGTGTTCAAGGCTCTGATGGCCTGGGGGAAGAAGCTGGGAAGAAGCCTAAGCTTATCATGCCCTATACCCACTATCCGCCACTTCCAAGTGGGAACATTAATTAACACTTAAAGAGCTCTTTTGAAGGCTATCTACAGTAAATCTGCGGCAACACTCTCGTAAACAATCTTTTAAGTCACTCCACTTTGTAAAGGTGGGGAAAGGTTGCCATGTTTGAAGACCTTTTTGTTATTGAAGTAGCCATCTATATTTGATAGGTTGGACGCTGTTTCTTTTTCTTTTTGTCTTTATAATTTATTATTCTGTATTATTATTGTTTGTTATTCTCCTGTGAAGTTATGTTTTTTGTTACTGTGGTTATTGTGTTGTCTTGTTTCATGTAATTAATAATAAAAAATTTGATCAAAAAAAAATAGCTCTTTTGACAAAAGAAAAAGTATTGTCATATATTTTTTCAGGAGGCAAAATGGCGCCTGCTTTTCAGGAGATTAGTTTAGACTTTTATACCTATTCTTATGTCTGCAATTTATGCATTGTTTTTTATTGTCAATTGTGTGCTGATTTTATGCCTATGTTCATTTTATACGAATTGCTGTGGTGCACCCTGGACTGCGGTCCATGTGTGAAGAAGAGTACTATATAGCTAGTTATTAATATTTATTATTGTTATATTGTAGAAAAGTGTGCATTGAAATGTCTGTGTAAAGTCTCGACGACAATTGAAAATGAGGGCGACCTCAATTGTCTTTTCGAGAATAAATAAAGGATTGATTGAATTGAACCAGTAACTGATGGGTTCAGATAAATGTAGTAGAGTAAAAGTATTAAGTTCCTAAAAGTAAAATACTCACATATGAAGTACAAGTACAGTAGCTCCAAATTATACTTAACCCTTTCACTGCCACACTACCAAAATGGTTAACCCTTTCACTGCCACACTACCAAATGGTTAACCCTTTCACTGCCACACTACCAAATGGTTAACCCTTTCACTGCCACACTACCAAAGTTTTATTTTTATTTTTTATTATCTTTTCCCCCCCTCCTTTTTCCGATTTTTCTCCCATCCCACTGTTAGTCGTTATGCAATTCCCAACCCCCTTGCCTTCCTGGTTGTTGCGCACTCCCCCCTACTGTTGGTCCGGGAGGCCGGAGACTGTCACATCATATGCTTTCCTCTGACCCATGTGCAGCCAGCCGGCAGCCAGCCTGGCAGCGCAGATTCTCACCGGAGAGTGTAACATGTGGGAGGCCGCACTACCTCCCTCCAGATCCTACCCTCGCTGTGCAGGCGCCCCGACCGAACTGTAGGGTCGCTGTCCACAACGCCCAGGACCCACCCATCAGCTTTCCCACCCCTAACACTGCCAATTGTGTTAGTATGAACGACCAGCCCAAGCTGATAGCAACGCCGAGAGCTGGATTCGAACCCAGCGTCTCCAGCGTTGATGGCGAGCGCCTTGCCCACTACACCACCTAGCCGCCCTCACTACCAAGGGTTAAGTACAGTACTTGAGAGTAAAAAAATACGTAGTTACTTCCCAACACAGAAAAACTCAACTCCTCTCAGGCTACTTTCTCACATTTTCTCCAAACCGTATCCTCTAATAATGAGTCGTCTCCTCCGAGGGTAAAGGACAACGCAGACGCGTCGCGGGCCGAGGAGCCGCCAGGAGGCTATAATCAAATGTTGATTCAATCATCGCCCGGGGGGATAATTAAGCCTCCGTATGGAAGACGGCGGGGGGGGGGGGGGGGGGGTGCAGCGCCGCGGCCGCGCGGGAGATCCATCCAGACGGGGTCGGCCGCGCTGATAGCCACTTATGACCGTCTTTCAGTCGCCGCCGCCGCCACGAACCTGATGAGGCGGTCGCCCCGTTCCGACCCCCCCCTCCCCCTCCCCCTCGCCCCTTCCCTGTACACACACACACACACACACACACACACACACACACACACACACACACACACACACACACACACACACACACACACACACACACACACACACACACACACACACACACACCACACACACACGTCTGGAAGCCAGGTAATGTGCATTCGAAGTCGCGCCCCCTCCCCCCCCCCCCCCCACCCTCCCCTCGAAAGGTGTTATTAAAATTCAATAATGTCGTCTATTTCGCTTCTCAATCACACCCATTGTTCCGCGAGACAGAGCGGAAGGAGAGATGCTTCCGATGGCCAAAAGTTATGGCGGGGGGAGGGGGGGGGGGGGGGGGCGTGCGTGGAGGGGGAGGGGAGAGACTTGGAGGGGGGAGGGGGG
>NC_140167.1:4836230-4878730 GCF_963971535.1 Notolepis coatsorum | reverse complement strand
AACATAAATAAGACACTACTTACTGTAATAACCAAAACACTCATTGGCCTTTACACCGGCCCCTAATTGTGTCTACACAATTATAAAACAAATAACATGGTCAGGTGAGTGTTCATTATAGCTGGCCATTCTTCTACATACCGGCGCCTAATTGTGCTTAAACTAAACACAGTGACAAAATATATATATATATATCGGAGAAGCTACCGACATAATCAATTTCAAATCATAATTCCAAACACAAATAAGCTTGACTGGGTCCTGGTTTTCGCTTGTTGTCCCTGTGCATGGGAAGAACAAATTAATTAGCGAGTCAAGTAACAGTCAAGGTATTTCCATAACATCAAAGTACTTCAAGCACTAGGCTGTTGGTCAGGCTTTGTCCAACAACTGGTTCCATTATTATGGGTACCGTTCTAAAATATAAACATACAAGATCTACATACATGAGCCAAAGAAATAATGCCTCTCTTTTTTTTCATTTTTTCTTTTTAAACAACAGAGCCATATAGCTCTGATAGGCATATAGCCAATGTCTATTCGATGGTCAACAGAGCCCTATAGCTCTATAGGCATATAGCCAATGTCTACTGGTTGTGACTCTCCATCAGGGTCATCAGGAATGTCTGCGGTAAGTCGGTCGGGAAGTCTCAGCCATTCTTTCCCAGGTTTCCTTACGCCGTCGTCTTTTGTTATATCATAGTATCATAGTATTAGTATTGTTATTATTCTTGTTATTATTATTGTTAATAATTATTACGAATCTATTATTATATAATAATAACAGTCGGCTCTCTCTCTCTCTCCCCAGACGACGAGGGCGTGCAGATCCTGTGCGCCTGGTGTCAGAAGGTGGGCGTGAAGCGCTACTCCCTCAGCATGGGCAGCGAGCTGAAGAGCTTCTGCAGCGAGAAGTGCTTCGCCGCGTGCCGGAGGGCCTACTTCAAGAGGAACAAGGTGAGAGCCCGCCTCGCCTCAGAGCCTGAGCCAATCACATTGCAAGGCCTCGCGTCAAAGCCTGAGCCAATCACATTGCAAGGCCTCACGTCAAAGCCTGAGCCAATCACATTGCAAGGCCTCGCGTCAAAGCCTGAGCCAATCACATGCACGGCAGGCAGATCACAGAACACAGACAGGCTTGTTTTCACATCACTTTATATATGAACCAGGGCTGCCCTCCAATCAGAAACAACCTGTGAAACATCTCACATCTCACCTCCAATCAAAAACAACCTGCAAGACATCTCTTTTCCAATCAGAAACAACCTCCAAGACATCTCCCCTCCAATCAGAAACAACCTCCAAGACATCTCCCCTCCAATCAGAAACAATCTGTAAAACATCTCGCCTCAAATCAGAAACAACCTGTAAAACAATCTCGCCTCCAATCTCTGAATCAGGCTTTCCGTGACGTTCTTCGTGGTCCTCCAATGGGGTTCCAGAGAGTAATATGATATTCTGTTTGTATGATTCTCAAATGAGACGTGCTTATAGTTTAATGACTAAGTCACTAAGTTATTAAAAAGTGTAGACCCTTTTCAATGGCATTGCGTTGCTATAGGGAACAGCTTTGGGCCCAGGTGTGTTTCCTGTCAACAGTTGATTTGGACACAGACACAGGAAGTACACCTGGGCCCAGTCACAAGTGTCATGTTTGAAAAGGTCTGTATTATCAAAACACTTGAGAAAAGCTACTTGTTGCAATAGTTCACTTTGAAGAGTTTGGGCAGGCATTCCTGATATAAACACTGTACTCACCTTTTGACTGATATAAACACTCTCTACTCACCTTTTGACTGATATAAACACTCTCTACTCACCCTTTGACTGATATAAACACTCTCTACTCACCCTTTGACTGATATAAACACTCTCTACTCACCCTTTGACTGATATAAACACTCTCTACTCACCCTTTGACTGATATAAACACTATCTACTCAGCTTTTGACTGATATAAACACCATCTACTCAGCTTTTGACTGATATAAACACTCTCTATTCACCCTTTGACTGATATAAACACTCTCTATTCACCCTTTGACTGATATAAACACTCTCTATTCACCCGTTGACTGTTATAACCACTCGTCGGTTCTGGCTTCCGGCTCCTCCCCTTCAAGTTTCAATTTCCAAATTCCAAACGACTCCTTTTGTGACATCGTGAAAAATTCTAAAAGTAATCTTGCGCCTCACGGTTCCAACAGAATGCGCACTGTGTTTAAAAAAAATAATACAAAATGAATAAAAGATGTCCCCACAACCAGAAGCCACCCACAATGAATCATGGATTTTTTTTAACCACATTATCTTTTTCTAGGCAGTCGGTTCCTAAAATGTCTCGGTCGACTGTGATCGGAAAAACACAGACGGCGTCGTCGATGTATTGAGTTGTCCTTTTTCTCCCCCCCCTCCCCGGTGAACTGTAGTTAAACAATGTGCTTTCTTTCTTACACCGAAGCTTGGATATGTAAGGAATTACACTGTGAGTATAACATGTTTTTATAATCTCTCCGTTAATCTACTTGTCTGTCCCCCTTTAAATCAGTTCTTCATCCAAGCATACTTCACCTTACCGAGCACTGTGTGGTGGGCACGGGGCAGAGAGGCAGGGGTGCACATAATGTGTGAGACATTTGAAATGAGTGACATCCAATTTCCTTTATTGTTTTTTTTTTCTCTTACATTTTTTTGTGACCGTTTTCTTATTGAATTTTTTTTTACCACAGAAAACCTGCACTGTCCTGTCCTCACGTATATGTCTTCCATCTCTCTCTCTGCTAAACGTGATAGATACATATTATAGTTTTTTTTTATTGCAAGGGATAAGACCAGCGGTCTCAAACTCATTCCATCGTGGGCCAAGTTTTAATTTGATATGAAACTATTCTTCTGATTCAAGTTTCAAGTTTCAAGTTTCTTTAATAGTTGTCATACAGAAGTACAGAATACTTTTATACAAAATGCTTCTTACTGTTACGCTCCAGAGACTGTGCAAGACAAGATAAGTATGAAATAAAATAACATAGTATAGCATGTAAATTAGAAGTAAAAAAAAAAATGAGGTCACAGTGTTCAGTATAGACATAATGTACAATGTTCGATGCAGAATAGACGTCCGGCTCTCCTTCCAAGTCGTCGCCTTGGCCATGGCCACAACAAAGGATCTCAGCGGGCCAGCGGGCAGGTGTTTAATCAAAGATCCCAGCTTTCTAGTCTTGCACAAGGACCAATCAGCATGGGTATGGGCGGGTTCATTTTCCATTGATGGGGATTTGATTGGCTGTTTTTAAATAAAGTGCGGCCGCAGGATTAATAACGTTAACGTTAGTTCGGCCAGAGAAACAAATATACTAATTAAAATGGTTGGACCTGCGAGATTTGTACTTTGTACTTTGTAGGTCTGCATTTTAAATGTAAGGATTAAAAAGTATGTTTTTTTTCTCTGAAGTGTAATTGAGTATACAAACCTAATAATACTCAAGTAAAGTACAAATTCCCCAAAACAGTACTTAAGTATTGTAACGAAATACAATTACTCAAGTACTTTACACCCCTTCATTGCACACATTGTAGCGTAGTCATGCAGACACATTCAATGGGTCAAGGTCAAGTTTATTAGTATGTCCCAAACTGGGCAATTCATGTTACAGCAGATAAATAGGAGCTCCACATTTTTTTTTAAACACAGCAAACATACATAACAAAAAGAACACAGACAGACATGTACAGTACATGGTCACAGGATCAGATCATAACAGTCAAACAAGCAACCACAACCATCCCCCCACCCACCCACCTCAAAGCCGCCCTCTCCTGCCTCCTCCATTGATGGCACGAATGGAGGTAGGTATAAATGAGAATTTGTATCTATTGTTTTTAGCTGCAGGGGTCTCCAAACGTTGGCCGGAAGGCAATAATTGATACTCCGGATTTAGGGGGTGAGAGCTGTCCGCTCTAATCGATGCCGCCTTCCTGAGCACCTGCTCGTCATATATATGACCCAGACAGCTGAATTGTACCCCTACAATCTTGCTAGCCCCCCTCCTCACAATCCTGTTAAGGGCATTCTTCTGTTTAATGCCAAGGTTTCCATACCAACAAATGGCAGCAAAGGAAACAACAGACTCTATGAAGGCCTATAGAACACATAGTTCAAGTTCAAGTTCAAGTTTCTTTATTAGTTGTCATACAGAAGTACAGAATACTTTTATACAAAATGCTTCTTTCTGTTATGCTCCAGAGACTGTGCTAGACAAAAATAGATAACTATAAAATAAGTATAGCAAGTATAAAATAGAAGTCAAGTACGTAGACACAAGTGTTCAGTATGTACATATATACAATGTTCAATGCAGAGTAGAAGTAACTGAGTTACCATACAATATACTCTACAATATAATAATATACAATATACTATACAGTGCAAAGCAGAAATGGGATGAGGTACAATTTAGGTACAATTTACAGTAAGGTGTAATGAGGTATGGGCTGTAGTACAAATTCTTTACCAATAAATATAAAGTGTGTTTAGGTGTTCTAAAGTGGGTAAAGTGGGTGCTGCAGTGAGTTGTTTGTTTAAAGTGAGTGTATGCGTGTGGATGTGTGTGCTGTGAGTGCATTTGATGGTTGTTACATAGTGTTATTGTTCGTTGAGCATCCTGATGGCCTGGGGATAGAAGCTTCTTCTGAGTCTCTCTGTGCTTGCCATGAGACTCCGGTATCGCTTGCCTGACCGCAGCAGTTCAAAGAGGCAGTTGTTTGGGTCGCTGGAGTCTTTGATAATTCTCTTAGCCTTACCCATGCACCGCTTGTTGTAAATGTCCTGGAGAGTGGGAAGCCCCCCTCCAATTGTGCGTTCGGCTGAACGGGCCACTCTCTGTAGTCTGCTACGGTCTTGTGCAGTGCTATTCCCAAACCAGGAGGTTATATTGCCAGTCAGGATGCTCTCTATTATACAAGAGTAGAAGTTCTTAAGGATCTTCTGACTGACTTGAAACTTCCTTAGGCGCCTGAGGAAGTAGAGGCGTTGCCGTGCCTTCTTCACAACACTGTCAATGTGTGTGGTCCATGTCAAGTCCTCGGATAGGTACTTGAAACTGTTCACTCTCTCAACCGGTGCCCCGTCGATGCTGAGGGGGCTGTAGTCCCTGACCCCCGACCTCCTAAAGTCCACAATCATCTCCTTTGTTTTGCTGACGTTCAGGGAGAGGCTGTTCTCTTGACACCATCACGCTAGAACCTTGACCTCCTCCAGGTAGGCCCTCTCGTCGTTTGCAGAGATCAGGCCCACCACTACTGTGTCGTCAGCAAATTTGATGATTGTGTTGTTGTGTGCCACACAGTCATGTGTGTACAGGGAGTAGAGGAGGGGACTCAGAACACAGCCCTGGGGGGCCCCTATGTTGAGGGTGATGGATGAGGAGGTGCAGTTGCCTGCTCTCACCACCTGGGGTCTGCCCGTCAGGAAGTCCCAGACCCACTGGCAGAGGTCATAGTTCAAGCCCAGGTCCCTGAGCTTGGCTATGAGTTTGGAGGGGACTATGGTATTGAATGCTGAGCTGTAGTCGATGATCAGCATTCTCACATAGTTCCCCTGCCTCTTGTCCAGGTGTGATGCTGCTGTGTGCAGCACATGGGCTATGGCATCCTCCGTGGACCTGTTGGGGCGGTATGCAAATTGCAGGGGGTCCAGGTTGATGGGGAGGGAGGAGATGTAGCCCTTCACTAGCTTCTCAAAGCACTTCATAGCTATGGAGGTGAGAGCTACAGGGCGGTAGTCGTTGAGGCAAGCAGGCTTGGATTTTTTGGGTACAGGGATAATAGTGGACTTCTTCAGACAGTTGGGGATGACAGCCTGTTCCAAGGACAGGTTAAATATGTCAGTGAATACCGGGGCCAGTTGGTCGGCACAGACTTTTAGGACGCGGCCGGGGATACCGTCCGGTCCTGCTGCCTTCCTGATATTCACTTTCTTAAAGGTCCTCCTCACCTCATGTTCTGTTACCCTGAACACTGACCCCCCTCCATTGCAGTGGTTTGTAGGCTGGTGTTGTTATTCCCACATAGGAACACACATACATTGTTTCTGGGGGTCGCCGAAGACATTTTGTCTCTACGCTTGACCCATCCCATCATCCTTCCCCCCCAAGGCCAGCTGGGAGCAGACATGGGCATTTGCTTTGAGTGCTCATAACTCAAAACTCATCAAACAAGACAACCTCAAAGTGCTTTTTGGTGGAATAGCCGTTTAAGGTCATAACTCTAAGTAAATGTTGGTGGAATAGCTGTTTAAGGTCTTAACTCTAAGTAAATGTTGGTGGAATAGCCGTTTAAGGTCTTAACTCTAAGTAAATGTTGGTGGAATAGCCGTTTAAGGTCTTAACTCTAAGTAAATGTTGGTGGAATAGCCGTTTAAGGTCTTAACTCTAAGTAAATGTTAGTGGAATAGCCCTTTACGGTCTTTGTTTGACATCCCTGTACACTTGTGTAAACAGAATATATCAGCACAGCCAAGCATGTAATATTCAGGTCTCTCATAGTCAGGATATGACCATATCAGGGTTATTGTTAACTAGAGACTGAATATTGTTGGAGTACTAATGTAGGCCTACATGTAAATGTGTTGATATTCAAACTGAAGACAAAACACAGCGCCCTCATTGGACGCGTTGATCCCCCCGATAGCTAGCATCGCAGCGCGCGACGCGGTCACCCGACGCAGCTAGCATCACAGCACACGCGACACAGTCACCCAACGCAGCTAGCATCGCAGCGCGTGACACAGTCACCCAACGCAGCTAGCATCGCAGCACACGTGACACAGTCACCCAACGCAGCTAGCATCGCAGCGCGTGACGCGGTCACCTGACGCAGCTAGCATCACAGCACACGCGACACAGTCACCCAACGCAGCTAGCATCGCAGCGCGTGACGCGGTCACCTGACGCAGCTAGCATCACAGCACACGAGACACAGTCACCCAACGCAGCTAGCATCGCAGCGCGTGACGCGGCCACCCGACGCAGCGCATTTTTTACTTTCTTTCCCCTCGCGCTATATAGGACACAGACGTATATAGCTTCCAGGAATAATAATAATAATAATAATAATAATAATCATTGGGATATTCCTGTACCGTCAGCAGCAAAACGAAAGCACCCCCCCCCCCAGACACGGTCGATATTTCCACATGACGGAGAGAGAGGGCGGGACACGTCGGAGAGGCTCGCGTTCTATATCCTGTCTGGCACTCGCAGCACGTCCGATGCGGCCCGTCTGTGTAAAGCGATACCCTGGTGTTTCGTCTCGCGCGCGCCCACAAGGTTGGCCACAGCAACAAGCCCTTCACCACCCGCCCACCCACCCACCCACCCACCCACCCACCCAACCCACCCCCCCGCTGCTGCTGTCATGGCTGTCTGAAAGAGTATCTCGTGTTGTCGGAGAGGAGAGCGGTGGGCGGTGGGTGGTGGCGGTGCGAAGATGTGGGCATCGTGTTGCATGAAATATCTCCAGCTGCCCGCTCATCCCCACGAAACCCCATCCTCCTCCTATGGGAGTCTACGGGATATGAGCCGGGACGGGTGGGGTGGTGGTGGTGGTGGTGGTGGTTTGGATTCCTCACATCTCCTCTGCGTACCTTCAGATGGTGTGTGTCATGTGGTGAATGATGGCCAACCGATGCAGTTGTTTGCGTTAGGCGGTGTACGATTGCAGGATTGGGTTGTATGTAAGGTGTTGAATCTATGCCCTCCTGCTCTCCCTTTCTATCATATCACCTCCTTCTGCTCGCGTCTCTCTTTCCATCACCTCCTGCTGCTCCCGTCTTTTACGGTTGTGCTCTTGAAAAATAGGTTACACGTCTCATTGCATGCCTAATAATATTGGCAATATTTTCCCGTCACCCTGAATAACGTTAGGTCGCTTTCACACCTATAGTTACGGTAGACTCTGTGCTCTCACACCTATAGTTACGGTAGACTCTGTGCTCTCACACCTATAGTTACGGTAGACTCTGTGCTCTCACACCTATAGTTACGGTAGACTCTGTGCTCTCACACCTATAGTTACGGTAGACTCTGTGCTCTCACACGCAGGGACGTGCACAGGACTTTAGAGGGGCAGGTGCTCAAAGGCTGAAAAGGGCACTATACCTGTGTGTATTTTAACCGAGCGCGCGCAAAACCGATTTCTAAGGGCCCTTTTCGGGCGGGGGGCCCACCTTTTTATGCTTTTTGGGGGGTTTTGGTGATCAAATATTGAATATTGAACTATAATAATCAGCGCAGGAGCTCACTTATCCTTGAAAGACACTTTTATCACTGACTTAAAAGGCCCATACATCTCCATAAATGTTCAGGGGGGGAGGGAATAAGTGCTTACCCTACAGACCCCAAGAGGTGCTGTATATTCTGTATTGTTTAATATAAATGCCTTTTTTATTCCAATCCCGATTTGTATTTGAGATTCCCAAATCCCATCGGACTTGACTTCTTCGTGTCCCTCAGTGAGTGTAATACCAGCATTCAACTGTATGCGCCACAGCGGTTTCTATCATCATCATCATCATCACCCACGCTATGCATAAAATATATAGGTCCGCGGAGAGGCACGCTGAGGAGGCCGTGCAAACTGCAATGGAATATGGGGCATCTCTCTCTCTTTACCTAATATTTTGATTCTATCCTGACATTTTTCAGTTGGAAGGGCAGTCTATATGCGTAACGGTAAAAAAATATTTTTTTTTTTTTTTTAATGGCACTTTTTTTTATGGGGTTCAAAAAGGCAGGTGCTCAAGCACCCCTTGGGCTCTATGTGTGCACGTGCCTGCTCACACCTATAGTTACGGTAGACTCTGTGCTCTCACACCTATAGTTACGGTAGACTCTGCGCTCTCACACCTATAGTTACGGTAGACTCTGTGCTCTCACACCTATAGTTACGGTAGACTATGGGCTTCTGTGTGATTCAGGGGTGAAGTTGCAACATTGTCACATTTTTCATTTGGTTTGTTAGCTTTCACACTGCACTTTGTCAAGCGCACTAGACTTTGTAAACAAAGCCAGGTAAAGTCACGTGATCACACAGGTCAGCGTCCTATTGGACATCATTTTGAATCCCATACCTGCCAGCATTATGCTGTGAAAAAGGGGCTTCAAACTTGCAGGAATATTTATTTCATTTTTGTCAGGGCTGACTGCAGACAGGCACTGAGGAGATGTACGTTTACTCTGGGTTGCCAGGGTGAGCAAGAATAATTAAGCGTGGTATATGAAGGGGATACGATGGTTTCTCAATCTAATCAATCTAGCCCGACGGGGTCCGGTACCGGACCCAAAATGACATCACGTCATAAAACAATCTCTCCAGACTGTATGACATAATGTTGTGTTTTTTTTCTTCAAATGTAGCCAAGAGTAAAGACCCTAATCTTGTCAAAACAGCAGTCATAGTGTATATTTTCAACAATATGTTTGTTTACCAATAGGCTAAAGTGTTATTAGTGAGATTTTAGTTTATGGAATGTCTTCATAATTGAGTGAATATCCGCCATTTTGAATTCACATCGCGACTTCGTTTGTAGTCGTATGAGGAGAGGGCATCCAGAGCAGTTGCCTGCTCTCACCACCTGGGGTCTGCCCGTCAGGAAGTCCAAGACCCACTGGCAGAGGTCATAGTTCAAGCCCAGGTCCCTGAGCTTGGCTACAAGTTTGGAGGGGACTATGGTATTGAATGCTGAGCTGTAGTTGATGAACAGCATTCTCACATAGTTCCCCTGCCTCTTGTCCAGGTGTGATGGTGCTGTGTGCAGCACATGGGCTATGGCGTCCTCCGTGGACCTGTTAGGGCGATATGCAAATTGTAGTAATCTACCATACAGTAGAGTAGTCTACCAAACAGTATAGTAGTTGTCGTATATCTATGTACATTTCTAAGGTTAATTACAGTGCATACAGGCTTGTTAAATGGAGGGAAGAAAGCAGAATGATAGTGTGGTTCCTCTCTCTGACTCCACTAGCCAGCAAGAGAATAAACGTGTAGTCAGGACAAACAGAACTATAGTTCAACTCAGATGATTTATTGCCGCAGGGCCAAAGGTGGATAAAGCAGGTTATTTACATGCAGGGATTATTATCATATTACATCATAGTCTACCAAACAGTAGAGAGTAATCTACTGAAAGTAGAGGCCGTGTTTCCTGTACAGAGATGTATTTCTGTATCACCTGTACTACTATTATTTATTATTTATATAGAACTGCTCCACATGGATTTTTAATATATCATGCTTTAAGTACTGTAGTTTTAATGTAGTTGGTGTTTTTCCTTTTTATAGTGGTATTTTTTACTGTAGTTTTAACGAAGCTGGTGTTTTTTTTTATAGTGGTGAGTGTCTATGTATTGTGACTGTATGTTTGTCTTTTAACCACTCTGCACAAATTAAGTTCTGAAAGGAAAATTAAGTCATTTGAAGTTGAAGTTGATTTGTGGTGGCGGCACACCACGACAATATCAAACAGGCCCGCCACAAACAGGTTCCCCAAACGTATACAACAACACTTGAATAATGTGTTGTCTTGCACATACACACAGTCCTGCCCACTCCTCTGACCGCGTATTTCACCTAGTAGTTGATCTTCTGGGATGTCCGGTTTGGGAGATTCAAATTTCAAATGTCATTATGAATTATGAAAATGGGGGACCCTGATGTAAACGAGACGAAAGTCTTTCTCTGGTCTGCATCCCCTTAACAATTGTGTGTATTGAGCCGTACTGTATTGTACCCATTCTGCAATCTGTTAATAATATTTTCAATCAATTCAATCAATCAGACATCAAGTCAAGTCAAGAGTTTTCGCGGGTCTCGTCTGCGGTCGCTCAAGCCTCGTCCCGTGGGTTCTAGAGAGGTCCTCGTCCCGTGGGTTCTAGAGAGGTCCTCGTCCCGTGGGTTCTAGAGAGGTCCTCGTCCCGTGGGTTCTAGAGAGGTCCTCGTCCCGTGGGTTCTAGAGAGGTCCTCGTCCTGTGGGTTCTAGAGAGGTCCTCGTCCCGTGGGTTCTAGAGAGGTCCTCGTCCCGTGGGTTCTAGAGAGGTCCTCGTCCTGTGGGTTCTAGAGAGGTCCTCGTCCCGTGGGTTCTAGAGAGGTCCTCGTCCCGTGGGTTCTAGAGAGGTCCTCGTCCTGTGGGTTCTAGAGAGGTTCTCGTCCTGTGGGTTCTAGAGAGGTCCTCGTCCTGTGGGTTCTAGAGAGGTCCTCGGCTCGGTTGGCGTCTATTTCTTTCCTCTTTTTGTCGTTTTTGTCCGCTCTCTTGGCAGGTGACGGGAACGCAGGCTTAGGGCCCGGCGCATCTCTGCCCAGATGGAGGTCTGGCTGGTGACAGCTGGCGCGCCGTCCCCCCAGGACACGGCTGTCGCCAGAGGGCTACTAAGGCATGCCTGGGCCCCGCTCCGCTGTTCTCTCTCATAAGTGACTTCAACAGGGGGACGGCTGCTGTACTCTGCCGCTGGCAGGATGGAATCTAATCACCTTAAGAGAATCCCAGTAAAAAAATAAAATACCCCAGTTGGCCTTGAGACAGAACTGAACACCGCCAGACCTTAACGTATATTTGGATTTGGTAGACTATTTTGATTCCTGTTTCGTTTTAATTGGCATCATTCCTGCCTCATTAGATGATACAGTTTGAGTGGCAGTAGAGAGTAGTGTACCAAACAGTATAGTAATCTACCAAACAGTATAGTAGTGTACCAAACAGTATAGTAGTGTACCAAACAGTAGAGTAGTCTACCAAACAGTAGAGTAGTCTACCAAACAGTAAAGTAATCTACCAAACAGTAGAGTAGTGTACCAAACAGTAGAGTAGTGTACCAAACAGTATAGTAATCTACCAAACAGTATAGTAATCTACCAAACAGTAGAGTAGTCTACCAAACAGTATAGTAATCTACCAAACAGTATAGTAATCTACCAAACAGTATAGTAGTGTACCAAACAGTATAGTAGTCTACCAAACAGTATAGTAATCTACCAAACAGTATAGTAGTGTACCAAACAGTAGAGTAGTGTACCAAACAGTATAGTAGTCTACCAAACAGTATAGTAATGTACCAAACAGTAGAGTAGTCTACCAAACAGTATAGTAGTCTACCAAACAGTAGAGTAGTCTACCAAACAGTAATCTACCAAACAGTATAGTAATGTACCAAACAGTAGAGTAGTCTACCAAACAGTATAGTAGTCTACCAAACAGTAGAGTAGTCTACCAAACAGTATAGTTATCTACCAAACAGTAGAGTAGTCTACCAAACAGTATAGTAGTCTACCAAACAGTAATCTACCAAACAGTATAGTAATGTACCAAACAGTAGAGTAGTCTACCAAACAGTATAGTAGTCTACCAAACAGTAGAGAGTAGTCTACCAAACAGTATAGTAATCTACCAAACAGTAGAGTAGTCTACCAAACAGTATAGTAATCTACCAAACAGTAGAGTAGTCTACCAAACAGTATAGTAGTCTACCAAACAGTATAGTAATCTACCAAACAGTAGAGTAGTCTACCAAACAGTATAGTAGTCTACCAAACAGTATAGTAGTCTACCAAACAGTAATCTACCAAACAGTATAGTAATCTACCAAACAGTAATCTACCAAACAGTAGAGTAGTCTACCAAACAGTATAGTAATCTACCAAACAGTATAGTAATCTACCAAAACAGTAGAGTAGTGTACCAAACAGTAGAGAGTAGTCTACCAAACAGTATAGTAATCTACCAAACAGTATAGTAGTCTACCAAACAGTATAGTAATCTACCAAACAGTATAGTAATCTACCAAACAGTAGAGTAGTCTACCAAACAGTGTAGTAGTCTACCAAACAGTAGAGAGTAGTCTACCAAACAGTATAGTAATCTACCAAACAGTAGAGTAGTCTACCAAACAGTATAGTAATCTACCAAACAGTAGAGTAGTCTACCAAACAGTATAGTAGTGTACCAAACAGTAGAGAGTAGTCTACCAAACAGTAGTCTACCAAACAGTGTACCGCAGCTAGCGACTGATGTTTCTCATACATAGGCACACACACCACAATATCAAACTGAACACCAGACCTTAAAGTATATTTGAATTTGGTAGAACATTGTGATTCCTGTTTCATTTCATGGCATCATTCCTGCCTCGTTAGATGATACAGTGTGAGTGACAGGAGAGAGAAGAGGGCATGATGAAGAGGGCAGTGAAAGGGTTAACCGTCTGTGTTGTCGCAGTAAAAGGGGTAACCATTTGGTAGTGTGGCAGTGAAAGGGTTAATGACGAACATATGGGGGAATGTGTACAAGTGACAATGTCCTTCCAATGTGATTATCTTCACCATCATGACATGGCCCTAGTGATGATGTCTGCCTGTCTCTCTGTCTGTAAATCTACCTATCTATATATCTATATGTCTGTCTGTATATCTGTCGGTCTGTCTATCTACCTATATATATCTATTAGGGATGCCCCGATCACGTTTTTTGCCACCGATACCGATCGTCTATGATCCATATCGGCCGATACACTGCCGATACCGATCGTTTTTGGTTTTTGTTATAGCAGCTGGCAGTAATATACCGTAGGTCTAACACAGGCATTCTCAAAGTCCAGACTCCAGTCCAGATCCGGACCGAACCACAACTGTCTCTGGACTCTGAGCAAATTATACTTTTCATATGTATTATCTGTATTATCTGTATTATGAGCAAGACAGCGCCAACACGCAACAAGTCGAAATTCTCCACTATATCCACTACAAGCATGTGCATGGCCGACCGCTCCACTGTCTGTGTGTCTGTCTACTCTGCTTTGGTCCAATCACATTCCCCCATCCACAGTCTGCGAATCAGAGGCAGAGTAGGGCGGGTCTTCACAGCATGCTAGTTGTCTCCTCCAGCGACCGGGGGGCTGAGAGAGTACTCGTGTAGCGAGCTGAGAGAGTACTCGTGTAGCGGGCTGAGAGAGTACTCGTCTCGACTACACTTAATGGCTGGTCGCCCAGCCCTATGCATTCCATGACTTTTCTTGTGATCGCATTAGCCTTCTGACTATCACGGTTATACGCACGGGTGCTCTCTAAAGTGGTTTGCGTTAGCGGCCATTTTGGTTCTCTCTCTTTGTACTCTCCGCGGTAAGCTTAACAAACTCTCCATGCTCCTCTGGGTGATGGGACTTCAAGTGTCTTATTAAATGAGTTGTGTTGAAACTTTTTACATTGCTTCCCCCACAAGGTATTTTATCCTGGCATACTACTGTACATTGCAGATGGCATTTGTTGCATCTGTCTCAGACACTTTGTAATAGTTCCACACCGCCGACATGTTTTAACATGCAACAATGACACCAACTCCGCTGAGAATTGGCTCATGTTTTTCGCGTCATCGATCGGTTTTCGCAATCGGCGACTAGGAGGCATTATCGGAATTCCCCAATCTCATATTTATACTGAATATTGGCCGATACCGATCGCTGGTCGATCGATCGGGGCATCCCTAATATCTATCTATCTACCTATCTATCTATATATGTCTGTCTGTCTGTCTGTCTGTAAATCTATCTATCTATCTATCTATCTATCTATCTATCTATCTATCTATCTATCTATCTATCTATCTATCTATCTATCTATCTATCTATCTATCTATCTATCTATCTATCTATCTATCTATCTATCTATCTATCTATCTATCTATCTATCTATCTATCTATCTATCTATCTATCTCTCTCTCTCTCTCTCTCTCTCTCTCTCTCTCTCTCTCTCTCTCTCTCTCTCTCTCTCTCTCTCTCTCTCTCTCTCTCACCTCATTAGTACTTATATGTAAATTAACTGGCAGAGGGCCAGAGGGTCACAGAACAAACTGCAGACAGAATAATGACACAATGTCACGTCTTTGAGTGTGTGTGTGTGTGTGTGTGTGTGTGTGTGTGTGTGTGTGTGTGTGTGTGTGTGTGTGTGTGTGTGTGTGTGTGTGTGTGTGTGTGTGTGTGTGTGTGTGTGTGTGTGTGTGTGTGTGTGTGTGTGAGAGAGAGAGAGAGAGAGAGAGGGTGTGTGTGTGTGAGAGAGAGAGTGTGTGTGTGTGTGTGTGTGTGTGTGTGTGTGTGTGTGTGGGTGGGTGAGTGAGAGAGAGAGTGTGTGTGTGTGTGTGTAAGAGAGAGAGAGTGTGTGTGTGTGTGTGTGTGTGTGTGTGTGTGTGTGTGTGTGTGTGTGTGAGAGAGAGAGAGAGAGAGAGAGAGAGAGAGAGAGAGAGAGAGAGAGAGAGAGAGAGAGAGAGAGAGAGAGGGTGTGTGTATGTGTGTGTGTGTGAGTGAGAAAGAGTGTGTGTGTGTGTGTGTGTGTGTGTGTGTGTGTGTGTGTGTGTGTGTGTGTGTGTGTGTGTGTGTGTGTGTGTGTGTGTGTGTGTGTGTGTGTGTGTGAGAGAGAGTGTGTATGTGTAAGAGAGAGAGAGAGAGTGTATGTGTGTGTGTGTGTGTGTGTGTGTGTGTGTGTGTGTGTGTGTGTGTGTGTGTGTGTGTGAGAGAGTGTGTATGTGTAAGAGAGAGAGAGAGTGTATGTGTGTGTGTGTGTGTGTGTGTGTGTGAGAGAGTGTGTATGTGTAAGAGAGAGAGAGAGAGTGTATGTGTGTGTGTGTGTGTGTGTGTGTGTGTGTGTGTGTGTGTGTGTGTGTGTGTGAGAGAGTGTGTATGTGTAAGAGAGAGAGAGAGTGTATGTGTGAGAGAGAGAAAGAGAGAGCATTATTGTGTCAAACTTCAACATTGTTTATTGTCATGTGCACAGAGTTAAACAGACAGTTTGCCGTACAATGAAAATCGTACTTTGCTAGTCCGCCCTTCACACAAAATCACACAATACTTAACTACAACATTTTACTATTTAAATACAAGCGAGTGCTAAAAATAAAGTAAAAATAGATATTAAAAAAAAAAGTATAGATATATACAGGTCACCGTGAGTAACATTGCACGTTGCAAGTACTTTTACTCTTACTTAGTATATCAAGGTCAAGGTCAAGTTTATTAGTATATATGTCCCAAATTGGGGCAATTCATGTTACAGCAGATAAATAGGAGCTCCAAAAAAACACAGCAAACATACATAACAAGAAGAACACAGACAGACATGTACAGTACATGGTCGCAGGATCAGATCATAACAGTCAAACAAGCAACCACAACCATCCCCCCACCCACCCACCTCAAAGCCGCCCTCTCCTGCCTCCTCCATTGATGGCACGGATGGAGGTAGGTATAAATGATCATTTGTATCTATTGCTTTTAGCTGCACGGGTTTCCAAACGTTGGCCGGAAGGCAATAATGCCTTCCTGAGCACCTGCTCATCATATATATGACCCAGACAGCTGAATTGTACCCCCACAATCTTGCTAGCCCGCCTCACAATCCCGTTAAGGGCATTATTTAGTTTAATGCCAATGTTTCCATACCAGCAAATGGCAGCAAAGGAAACAACAGACTCTATGAAGGCCCTATAGAACAAAATCAGATACATTTTTTTTATAGCCTCTATTTATTGTAACGTTTAATATAACTGATCTCATCTTAAAATGACTACCTGATTCAACAGTGGAATCGTGCAAAACTAATCAGTAAAACAGTCAAATACGCCTACCTCCGGTCAATGGTCTCTAGCTACTAGGGCTGACCCCTATTAATCGATTAGTCGACTAATCGGTCGAAAGGAGCCGTAGTCGACTGGCCAACCTCTTAGTCGAATATAATAAAAAAAATATATTAAATTTTTATTTCTTTTATCATTCTTTCCAAAAGAAAAGAGGCCTAGAAGCGTGGCTAACGCTAATGGCACGCATACGAGAGGCTAACTGCCTAAGAAAACAGGCACAGAGGCACTGAAAGAGGATTTCACCCGTCTAATGAACACACAGACAAGACAAATATCAAGATGTATCCATCAGTGGACCAATTGCATGCTTTTGCAGAGGACAAGAAGCCTTCAGTCGACTCCTTCAGACCTTAAAAAAGGCCACAGCCCAAATGGAATGATAAAAAAATATATATAAATTTAAAAAAATTATAATAATTTAAAAATATTATACTTTTTTTTGTTGACCAATAGTCGACTAACGGCAAATTTTGGCCAATCCTAGTCGACCATCCAAATCCTTAGTCGGGGACAGCCCTACTAGCTACACACCCTCAAGACCCCTCCACTCTGCATCTTCTGGCCGCCTCAGACCCACTCCTATCCGAGCTCCGGGAGGGTCATCAAGGAGAAGTCGCCTATTCTCTGTCCTCGCCCCACAATGGTGGAACGAACTGCCCACCACAGTTAGGACAGCCGAAACACGTCCAATCTTTCACCGTCGACTAAAGACACACTTCTTCAACCATTATCAAAAAAAAAAAAAAAAAAAAAATAAATGCACTTGTCTAGAGGTCAGGTAATAGTCCTAGGTAATAGGCTATAATCAGATTGGACGCCTTCTTGAGCCGAAGCATGGTACGACGTAGAGAATCTAAATGAGCGATACCACTGATTACCGTTGTGACCTCAGCTGACGTTACACAAGTTACTGCAGTTACTACCGTTAGCGTTGATATCAGCGGTATGTTACCCGCCAGGAATCGGTACAAACAAGCCTCTCCTCAATTTTCGATCGGTTCGTTTTGCCGTCGATTTCTCTTCAGATACCTCCGATTTGTGATCCCTCCCCTCGGTTGATTTGATGGTGACATTGACGTCGGTGCACTCCGCGGCTAAAGTTGAACCTTTTAAAAGCGAGATCGACCCCCGGGAAAGCACTGAGGCGTTACCGTTTACCGTTTACCGTTACCGGGAAAAGCACTGAGGCGCGTCGTTTGGAGGAGACGACAAGACCATTTAAACCGTTCGAAAAGTTTTCCAAAGGTGATCACAGCCTTAATCAATACTTTTACCCAACCCGAGCACACGCACGCACGCACGCACGCACACTCGCACACACACTCGCACACACACACACACACACACACACTCGCACACACACACACACTCGCACACACACACACACACATTTGCACACACACACACACACACACACACACACACACACACACACACACACACACACACACACACACACACACACACACACACACACACACACACACACACACACACACACACACACACACACACACACACACACACACACACACACACACACACACACACAGTGGAAGTCACAGTCACAGCCCGACAGTCACCACAGCATGCCCTCGCTCACCCCACGATCTCACAACGTTGAAAGACACTTTTCCTCTCATCACCGTCTCCTCTCATCACCGTCTCCTCTCATCACTGTCTCCTCTCATCACCGTCTCCTCTCATCACCGTCTCCTCTCATCACTGTCTCCTCTCATCACCGTCTCCTCTCCTCCTCTCATCACTGTCTCCTCTCATCACTGTCTCCTCTCCTCCTCTCATCACTGTCTCCTCTCATCACTGTCTCCTCTCCTCCTCTCATCACTGTCTCCTCTCATCACTGTCTCCTCTCATCACTGTCTCCTCTCCTCACTGTCTCCTCTCCTCCTCTCCTCCTCTCATCACTGTCTCCTCTCATCACTGTCTCATCACTGCCTCCTCTCATCACTGTCTCCTCTCATCACTGTCTCATCACTGTCTCATCACATCACTGTCTCCTCTCATCACCGTCTCCTCTCATCACTGCCTCCTCTCATCACTGTCTCCTCTCATCACTGTCTCCTCTCATCACTGTCTCATCACTGCCTCCTCTCATCACTGCCTCCTCTCATCACTGCCTCCTCTCATCACTGCCTCCTCTCATCACTGCCTCCTCTCATCACTGCCTCCTCTCATCACTGTCTCCTCTCATCACTGTCTCCTCTCATCACTGTCTCCTCTCATCACTCTCTCCTCTCATCACTGTCTCCTCTCATCACTGTCTCCTCTCCTCACTGTCTCCTCTCCTCACTGTCTCCTCTCATCACTGTCTCCTCTCATCACTGTCTCCTCTCCTCACTGTCTCCTCTCCTCACTGTCTCCTCTCATCACTGTCTCCTCTCATCACTGTCTCCTCACTGTCTCCTCTCATCACCGTCTCCTCTCCTCCTCTCATCACCGTCTCCTCTCCTCCTCTCATCACCGTCTCCTCTCCTCCTCTCATCACTGTCTCCTCTCCTCACTGTCTCCTCTCATCACCGCCTCCTCTCCTCACTGTCTCCTCTCATCACTGTCTCCTCTCCTCCTCTCCTCCTCTCATCACTGTCTCCTCTCCTCCTCTCCTCCTCTCATCACTGTCTCCTCTCCTCCTCTCCTCCTCTCATCACTGTCTCCTCTCCTCCTCTCATCACTGTCTCCTCTCATCACTGTCTCCTCTCATCACTGTCTCCTCTCCTCCTCTCCTCACTGTCTCCTCTCATCACTGTCTCCTCTCATCACTGTCTCCTCTCCTCCTCTCCTCACTGTCTCCTCTCATCACTGTCTCCTCTCATCACTGTCTCCTCTCATCACTGTCTCCTCTCATCACTGTCTCCTCTCATCACCGTTTCCTCTCATCACTGTCTCCTCTCATCACCATCTCGGTCTATTTTCCTTTCTTCCATTTTTATGAATTTGTTGTTGTTTCTGTTCAGCTGTTTTGTTTTTTGTCCATCCGTGTAAAAAGCAGCCATTGTTTCTCCCCTCAGGCGAGAGACGAAGACGGCCCGGGTGGTGGGATATTACCCCAGCAGAGCTATGCTCAGGACACGCCCAGGGTTGTCTTCAAGACAAACAGCGATGTGCTTGTAAGGATACTATATAACCCACTTATTAACACCGGATAAAGTCTCTTATGAGTTTATCAAAAACACACACTGTTTTATTTGTTTTTCTATTGTTGTCCATTGTTTCAATGAAAGGAAGGAGGATTGGTTTATAGGGCCGTTCTCTTGTTTATGTCCACAGACTTTATTGATTCTTACTTTCGGGGTTAAGAAAGATAGACAAGGGTCAGGGGTCAATCCTAGAGGATGACCTTTTATAGGTTTCTCATACAGTTTAGAGTTGTTTAATGAGAGGTTTCTCATACAGTTTAGAGTTGTTTAGTGAGAGGTTTATCATACCTTTAGAGTTGTTTAATGAGAGGTTTATCATACCTTTAGAGTTGTTTAATGAGAGGTTTATCATACCTTTAGAGCTGTTTAGTGAGAGGTTTATCATACAGTTAGAGCTGTTTAGTGAGAGGTTTATCATACAGTTTAGAGCTGTTTAATGAGAGGTTTATCATACCTTTAGAGTTGTTTAATGAGAGGTTTATCATACCTTTAGAGCTGTTTAATGATAGGTTTATCATAAGGTTTAGAGCTGTTTAGTGAGAGGTTTATCATACCTTTAGAGTTGTTTAATGAGAGGTTTATCATACCTTTAGAGCTGTTTAATGAGAGGTTTATCATACAGTTTAGAGCTGTTTAGTGAGAGGTTTATCATACAGTTTAGAGCTGTTTAGTGAGAGGTTTATCATACGGTTTAGAGCTGTTTAGTGAGAGGTTTATCATACCTTTTTCCATGTCATTTTGTTTTGCCATCTCCATTCAGCGTTGTATCCAGTGGTTGATTCATGGGGAAATGGACAAAAGCGCTGGGGCATCTGCGCAGCATGTGTGATGCTATTCCTTGTCTTCCTCGTCATCCCCCACAGTGCAAAGTGTCTCACAAAGCGTCCACTTTTGCGGTTAGCTATAGCGTCAGGTGCTAACATCAGAGCCGGTCATATACAGATAGCATAACTATGTGTTTTGGTGATATAAAGATAGTATAACTATAGACCACCGCAACACTTCCGGGATTCTGAAATCATGCGAGAGAGAGCGGGGGGGGGGAGAAAATGAATGAATGTGGAGCCTTGACATTAAGTGGTTGTAGCTACGGCTGTGGGGGTGCTGGAGACATGACCCGATATACTTTTATATACGCCTGAGTCTCCTGAACACGGAGAGACCAATCCCCAAGTCGATCGGCACTTTCTCGGCCGAGCTATAGTCACCTTTCCGCACCTACTCCCAAACAGATTGCCCACGGACTCTAGGTTCGGGAGTAGGTGCGAAAAAGCTTGGTAACGGCTTGGTATTGTAAATTCTTTGTAGGATTTACGAACTCGAAAAAGCAGTTGTAAATCGGACAGACAGGTGTGCGTAATTATAATGATAATTAATACGACAATATTTGTATAATTAATAATTACGTTTTGCATTAATAGTCCTGACTCAATGAGGCATTGTGAGCATTACACACACACACACGCACACACACACACACACACACACACACACACACACACACACACACACACACACACACACACACACACACACACTGCAAACTAAATAAATAAGAACTAAACCGATCGCGCGGATATAGCTACTGTATAGTGGAATATACTGTATTAATATTTCATATACCTTGTTATTATTATATTATTTATTGTTGGTCTTATTTATTTATTACATTGCTTGCCAGTGTAGAAACGGCTTGTATATGTGACTATTGTACTTACATTTGTACATACGTATTTAGTTGTATTGTACTTGTGCTGTACTGTATGATGACAATACATTTTTATCGAGCGTGTGCACACATGTGTAGGCCTGTGTGTGTGTGCAGGATACAGTATCAGCTGCTGCATTGTTATGAACTATAGATTTATATGGAATTCGTTAAACTATTCTTAGTCTATTCCACTATATCACGCGATTGGGTTATGCGGCAGGTGAGCCAGGAGGCTTACTGAAGTATACTGTACATACAAGCATGTGTGTGTAATGCTCAGATTCCTCATTGAGTCCTGACTATAAATGCAAAACGTAATTGTCGTATTTATTATAATTATTTAATTCCGATGATGTCTGTAGAATCGACTTGAAGCAATCACCAACTATTTATCCCAAATGAAGCCTTTTATCACCTGTGCATTGTATGTTACTATTGATTCTGGTCTCTGACAAGAACAAGTTACAGGTTGAAAAAACCCTCAGCTCTGAACTCGGCAGAATCTGCACCTGGCTCGCTGATAACAAACTATCATTACACATGGGCAAAACAGAGTCCATTCTCTTCGGTTCAAATAACAAACTCAGCAAGACCGACGGCTTCTCAGTTACAGTGGGTGACAATATTGTCACAAGGAAAAAAGAAATTACCTACCTGGGTTCCATCCTAGAGGCAAATCTTTCCTGTGACAAAATGGCATCCAATGTAATAAAAAAAGTCAACCAACAAACTCTATTCTTGTACCGGATCTCCTCTCTGGTAAACAGGAATACCCTGAAGACTCTGGCAGGAGCACTCATTCAAGGGTACTACGACTATGCTTGCACCTCATGGTACCAAAGCACCTCAAAGGTGCTAAAAACCAAATTACAAACATTTCAAAACAAACTGGTCAGACTACTGCTTGACCTTACTCCTAGAACCCACCTCACCCCTGCCCACTTTGACAACCTAGGATGGCTTAGAGTAGACGACAGAGTACAGCAACTTGCAATGGGCCTGGTCTACAAGATACACTACACGACCAAGGTACCCATGTACATGTCAAAATACTTCCCAGAGGTCAGTGAATACCACGACCACAACACCAGAGGGAGCTCCACAAATCATGTTAAACCCAGATTCGGCTCAAACAAGAAACTAAACACTTTTTGCAATTATGCCACATCAATGTGGAACGCCCTACCCACAGCTGTAAAGGAATGTGAATCACTACCCACTTTCAAAACCACTCTCAAAGAACACCTACGGGAGACTGCAATTCGAAACTGGCCCCTGTAAATGTCCTAACACAACCCCCTCCAATGTACAGTAAATGACCAAGTATGGTTTTGTCAATATTCCAATGTACAGTTTTGCTTGTACAGTTGTACAGTGTCCGTACAATGAAAATCGTACTTTGCTAGTCCGCCCTTCATACAAAATCACACAATACGAAATACTAAATAAAGAACAATTTAATTGCACTTTACTATTACATTTGCACTCTGGTTGGATGTTGTATTGTACTACTTGTGCTGTATGACGACAACAAGGCAGGGATGTAATGCAGACCCTCTCACCTCCTTATAATGAGCTGGCAGGGCGTGTCTGTAAGCAAATGAGGATAAATGTGAACGCGCCAGGAGATGTGAAAGAGTGACAACGATGAGTGACATGCGTGAGTGAAAGGGACTAAACATGTTTCGCAATTATGCCACAAAAATGTGGAACGCCCTACCCACAGCCATAAAATAATGTGAATCCCTACCCTCCTTCAAAACCGCTCTCAAAGAGCACCTACGGGAGGCTGCAATTAGAAACTGGCCCCGGTAAATGTCCAAACCCCCAGACCACCCCCCCACCCAACCCCAATGTACAGTTTCTTCCCCCTCGAATGTATATATTCTCTTTTTTTTTTATCCACTTTTTCTCCCATTTTTCTATTTTTCTCCCATCCCAATTTTCATATCGTCCAATTCAACCCTCCCCTGTCTTCGAACGTTGTTTCTTGCCTCCCACAAGCCGGCTGCAATGTGGACTAAGCCATACATAGCACGAGTCCCCTCCGATACTCGCGGTAACAGCAGTCGCATCTTTTCACCTGCGCGGCTCGATCTTTCAGCGTCGAGGGTCTGGGCTTTGGAGGGGCCCCGCCCCCGTTGCTTCTTGATTCTACTGCGCAGGCGCACCAACCGACCTGTAGGAGTCGCTGTCCACAACGCCCGATCCCCACCCTTCAGTTTCCCTCCCCGTAATACGGCCAATCTGTATTACTGTGGACGACCAGCTAAACTGAAAGCAATGTGGAGAGCGGGGCTCGAACAGGAGGCATCCTGTTCGAGCCTAGTCTCCAGCATTCGTTGCGAGCGCCTTGCCCACTGCGCCACGTAGCCGCCACCTGTATATATTCTCTTTTATGATCACTGTCTCTTAAACAGTACTGTATATTTGTATATCTTAATGTCTGGATGTAACAGTACTGTATGTTGTGTATGTCATAAATGTCATTATGAATTGAAAATGGGGGACCCTGATGTAAACAAGACGAAAGTCTTTCTCTGGTCTGCATGCCCTTAACAATTGTGTGTATTGAGCCGTACTGTATTGTGTTACGGTTAGGCATTATAATAGTGGACAGATGTAACGGGTGTAAAACTCACTCCCCAGAGGCATCCAAACTGAGCGCTTAGAAGGGAATTCCTTTCTTGGCGCAGCGGTTTGTGATGTCGCCCGCAGTGCGGACGCCTGGGGTTCGACTCCCACTCAAGGCATGGTCGAATTCGTGACAGGGGCGAGTTGCCTCTGTTACACTGGTGCCGTAGACCCGGATGCCTTGGGTGGTGTGAGTTTAGGGGGGGTGAATGTAACGGGTGTAAAACTCACTCCCCAGAGGCATCCAAACTGAGCGCTTAGGAGGGAATTCCTTTCTTGGCGCAGCGGTTTGTGATGTCGCCCGCAGTGCGGACGCCTGGGGTTCGACTCCCACTCAAGGCATGGTCGAATTCGTGACAGGGGCGAGTTGCCTCTATTACACAGAGAAGAACCCAGGAGCAGAGCAGCAGAGGAGAGACGAAGACAAAAGTCGACTCTTGAAAAGTGAGCAATGCTCCTTTAGTGTTGAAACGAGTAGCTTACAAACAAAAAGAGAGGGCAAGTCTCCAAATGTGCTACTTGCCCTACAAAACATAAATACATATAACTAATTATATCCTCTGTGACAAGGAGCGATAGATACTTCGACAAGACAGATTAAGCTACTTACAAACAAAGTTCAGTGAATGGCTAACAAGCAAACGAACACAAGACAGGAACCAGGAACATGGTGCATTGGTGTAATGACGCGACAGGGAAGACAGGAACTCACAGGCATATATACAGACACTGATTGACACAGGAGGGTAATTAGGTGATTGGACTCAGCTGGGGAAACAGAGTGACACAGAACATTACCAGGTAGAAATATAAATACACACAAAGACAACACTGACCAGATCACAAAACCAACACTGATAGGGAAGACATTAGACCAGGGAGTGTAACATCACAGATAAGACAGACATCAAATGTACAGACAACAGATTGATAAGGATCACATGAAACACATTAATAAATAAAGACAAGAGCTGCACCACCTGAATTAGTCCACAGGATGGCACAGCAACCTGGGGGGCGTTACAGTATTGTACCCATTCTGCAATCTGTTAATGAAGTTTTCAATCAATCAATCAATCAAGTCAGTTCATTCAGCGGAACATAGCTGCCAACGTTTTTGCCCATTTATGAAGACCATTTCACGCTGTATCTGTTGGTACGAAATTTTGACCAAAATATTTACCGAGGCACTTACAAACACGTTTGAGAATGAGGACCAATGTACATATTTAACATGTTTTCAGTGTTGAGACAACCCCTCATTCTGTAGAAACAACACAATACACAGGGAAAGACCATTTCCACAGTAGGTCCCCTTTAAGTTAAAGTGTTGTCAGCTTTACGTTTGAGTCAGAAGGTGAGAGGAAGAGAGAGAGAGAGAAAAGAGAAGAGAAGGAAAAGCCAGATGAGATGTTTTCCACTTGTTTTGGAAGCAAAACGGTAAAAAAAAAAACGTTGTCCGTCGCTTCGCCACCGTGGAAATAAATGACCATAATTACATTCAACTGCAAACATCTGTGTGCAGGAGTGGTGGAGAGAGAGAGAGAGAGAGAGAGAGAGAGAGAGAGAGAGAGAGAGAGAGAGAGAGAGAGAGAGAGAGAGAGAGAGAGAGAGAGAGAGAGAGAGAGAGAGAGAGAGAGAGAGAGAGAGAGAAAGCACAACTCCATTAGGGTAATGCAGTGAATTTTCACACACAGTGCGGAAAGTCGTTAAGTGCTCTCCATCTGTCTTTCTGAGTCGAGGAGGATTTCAGCATTTATTATTTAAAATATCCTGGACCCGCCATTATCAAACATAACCTGCCATTATCAAACCCAACCCAACCCGCCATTATCAAACCCAACCCAACCCGCCATTATCAAACCCAACCCAACCCGCCATTATCAAACCCAACCCAACCCGCCATTATCAAACCCAACACAACCCGCCATTATCAAACCCAACACAACCTGCCATTATCAAACCCAACCCAACCCGCCATTATCAAACCCAACCCAACCCGCCATTATCAAACCCAACCCAACCTGCCATTATCAAACCCAACCCAACCCGCCATTATCAAACCCAACCCAACCTGCCATTATCAAACCCAACCCGCCATTATCAAACCCAACACAACCCGCCATTATCAAACCCAACCTGCCATTATCAAACCCAACCCAACCTGCCATTATCAAACCCAACCCAACCTGCCATTATCAAACCCAACCCAACCTGCCATTATCAAACCCAACCTGCCATTATCAAACCCAACCCAACCTGCCATTATCAAACCCAACCTGCCATTATCAAACTTAACCTGCCATTATCAAACCCAACCCACCATTATCAAACCCAATCTGCCATTATCAAGTCTGGGTAACAGAGTTCAGAGTTGGTGCAGTCTGGGTAACAGAGTTCAGAGTTGGTGCATTCTGGGTAACAGAGTTCAGAGTTGGTGCAGTCTGGGTAACAGAGTTCAGAGTTTGTGCAGTCTGGGTAACAGAGTTCAGAGTTGGTGCATTCTGGGTAACAGAGTTCAGAGTTGGTGCAGTCTGGGTAACAGAGTTCAGAGTTGGTGCAGTCTGGGTAACAGAGTTCAGAGTTGGTGCAGTCTGGGTAACAGAGTTCAGAGTTGGTGCAGTCTGGGTAACAGAGTTCAGAGTTGCTGCAGTCTGGGTAACAGAGTTCAGAGTTGGTGCAGTCTGGGTAACGGAGTTCAGAGTTGGTGCAGTCTGGGTAACGGAGTTCAGAGTTGGTGCAGTCTGGGTAACAGAGTTCAGAGTTGGTGCAGTCTGGGTAACAGAGTTCAGAGTTGGTGCAGTCTGGGTAACGGAGTTCAGAGTTGGTGCAGTCTGGGTAACGGAGTTCAGAGTTGGTGCAGTCTGGGTAACAGAGTTCAGAGTTGGTGCAGTCTGGGTAACGGAGTTCAGAGTTGGTGCAGTCTGGGTAACGGAGTTCAGAGTTGGTGCAGTCTGGGTAACAGAGTTCAGAGTTGGTGCAGTCTGGGTAACAGAGTTCAGAGTTGGTGCATTCTGGGTAATGGAGTTCAGAGTTGGTGCAGTCTGGGTAACAGAGTTCAGAGTTGGTGCAGTCTGGGTAACAGAGTTCAGAGTTGGTGCATTCTGGGTAACAGAGTTCAGAGTTGGTGCAGTCTGGGTAACAGAGTTCAGAGTTGGTGCAGTCTGGGTAACAGAGTTCAGAGTTGGTGCAGTCTGGGTAACAGAGTTCAGAGTTGGTGCAGTCAGGGTGGCGTGAATACTTTCGGCAGCCAACATGCCCTTCCGCGTTGCTCTGATTGGCCGAGCGCGCGCATGCGCATGAGCCACGATGCGCTCCTCAGCCAGGCAGGAATACTAAACTCCGCTTAACGCAATTTATACGAATGGAAGTATTGATTACGCCGTAACGAATCATTAAAAAAATATACCGTTAACTGGAATATGTTGTTTCTTTACACATATGTTGGATTATGTAATTGGTTTGTCATGACAAACCAATAAAAAATCGCGAATTAACCGGTGGCTACAACAACACACAGTATATAATAAATAATAATGCAGAGGTCTTTATTCGGCATGCAACGACACTCAATGTTTTTTAGCGGTACACACAGCGGTTAGTTTAGCACACACACACCGGAACACACACGCATGCATTGTCTCTTTAGGATCGCCGATGCGATTCATCTCTGCGATTAACCCATCCCGTCGTCCTTCCCCCCCAAGGGCAGCCGGGAGCAGATAGGCGTCAACGTGAGCCGCGCCAGGGGACCAATCCAAGTGCTCCTGTCCGTCTTCGTCAAGGACGCCACAGCGTTAGCGATCTATTGTTGTGCATGTTTTTCCATTGGGTTTATCTCATCGGGGGGGAAACCCTTGCGAGCACGGGGAGAACATGCAAACTCCACACAGAAAGGCCTGGGAGATCCCCCTCCTGGGTACCTGGCATCATGGAAACCTGGTCCCCAAGCGGGAATCGAACCCTGGACCTTCTTGCTGTGAGGCGACAGTGTTAACCACTACACCACCGTGCCGCAGTAACTACATGCATCATTGTTTACAATGAACGGTGGGGCTAATCGAAAGGACTAACCATAACTAAAGGGTTAACCTTTCACTACCACACTACAGAAGGTTAACCTTTCACCACCACACTACAGAAGGTTAACCTTTCACTACCACACTACAGAAGGTTAACCTTTCACTACCACACTACAGAAGGTTAACCTTTCACTACCACACTACAGAAGGTTAACCTTTCACTACCACACTACAGAAGGTTTTTTTTTATCCACTTTCTCTCCCATTTTCTATTTTTCTCCCATCCCAATGTTCATATCGTCCAATTCAACCCTCCCCTGTCTTCGAACGTTGTTTCTTGCCTCCCACAAGCCGGCTGCAATGTGGACTAAGTCATACATAGCACGAGTCCCCTCCGATACTCGAGGTAACAGCCGTTGCATCTTTTCACCTGCGCGGCTCGATCTTTCAGCGTCGGGGGTCTGGGCTTTGGAGGGGCCCCGCCCCCGTCGCTTCTTGATTCTACTGCGCAGGCGCACCAACCGACCTGTAGGAGTCGCTGTCCACAACGCCCGATCCCCACCCTTCAGTTTCCCTCCCCGTAATACGGCCAATGTGTATTACTGTGGACGACCAGCTAAACTGAAAGCAATGTGGAGAGCGGGGCTCGAACAGGAGGCATCCTGTTCGAGCCCAGTCTCCAGCATTCATTGCGAGCGCCTTGCCCACTGCGCCACGTAGCCGCGCCACACTACAGAAGGTTAACCTTTCACTACGAAATGGGGGACCCTGATGTAAACAAGACACACGTCTTTCTCTGGTCTGCATCCCCTTAACAATTGTGTGTATCGAGCCATACTGTATTGTACCCATTCTGCAATCTGTTAAATAACGTTTTCATTCATTCATTCATTCATTCATTCATTCATTCATTCATTCATTCATTCATTCATTCATTCAGTCATTGAGCATCCTGATGGCGCTCTTCTGGGGATAGAAGCTCCTTCTGCGTCTCTCTGTACCGGCCACGAGACTCCGGTAGCGCCTGACTGACCGCAGCAGTGCAAAGAGCCACAACATCCGACAGCGCAAGAGAAAGAGTTTATCCCTCTCTTTCTGGGGTGGGGGGTGGTGGGATGGGGGGGGGGGGGCAGCATCTCTTGACTTATTAGCATGCAGCAAGAGGGGATTAGGAGTGGGGATGATGGATGGGTGTCGTTGAAGGGTCCGACAGCTGATTAATGCCTTAATTATCTCCAGCGAGCGCCTACCACTCCTCCCTCCGCTGACAGAGTGAGCCGTGAGTGGCCTGACGTCGTGTTCGGGGCTCGCCCACCGCTATCTACTCCACCAGGGTCACATTCACCCCTCCCCCTCCCCCAAAAAAAAGAAAATAGAAGGGAGGAAAAAAACTCAGCGCTTTTCTCGCGAGCTGAAAGGCGACGGAGGGATTTGTGACGCGCTCTTGAAAAGCATGTTAATACACAACGCGCGTGTTTCATTTAAAACCTTCGCTTGGACAATCGGTTTAGTTCTGATTTATTTAGTTTGCAGTGTGTGTGTGTGTGTGTGTAATGCTCACAATGCCTCATTGAGTCAGGACTATGAACGCAAAATGTAATTATTAATGATACAAATATTGTCGTATTTACTGTATTATCATTATTATTATTTAATTCCACGGATGTCTGTCGTATCGGCAATCCCCAATTACTTCTCCCAGAGAAAGCTGTTGAAAACACGGGCGTACAACGGTGTGTCCAACTTACGACCTTTTCAAGTTTGTAAATCCTACATAAATTGAATTTACAATATGAAACCGTTCGAGAACGCCGAATAAGGATGTAAATCGAGTTACGAAGGAATTCCTTGGTAACTTTTTACGTATGTCTGTTCGAGAACGAGGACCATTGTTGGTAGGGAATTGAAACCACTACAATGGGTGGAGACGGAGGATCTTGTGGTTTGAAATTAGCCTACAATGGCGGCTGGGTGGTGCAGTGGTCTAAGCGCTCGTCACCAACGCGCGATACACCGGTATCGAATCCGGCTGTCAGCGTTGCCTCCGGCTTGGGCCGGCCGTCATACTGACTCAATTGGCAGAGTCAGCGGGAGGGAAGTCGATGGGTGGTAATCTGGTCGTTGTAAACAGCGACTCCTACAGGTCGGTCAGGGCGCCTGCACAGCAAGGACAGGAGATGTCGAGGGTAGTGTGAGCCTCCCACACGTTACACCTCGCCAATGAGAGTCCACGCTGGCAGGTGAAAAGAAGTGGCTGGCTGACTCCGCATGTATCGGAGGGGACATGCGATAGATTCTTCAACCCTCCCTACGGCCGACCAGTGGGGGGCACATGCGAGCAACGATCAAGACAGGGGAGGGGGGAATTGGCACGACTAAATTGGGATGGGAGAAGAACAGAAAAAGAAGGAGAAAAAGTGGATACAAAAAAAGAAATTAGCCTACAATAAAGTGGGAAAATATATATATTCTTTTTAATTAAAAATCACAAAGAGAAATATATGTTATATAATTTTAGCCAATGTTGTAATTTTCAAATGATCAGTATAAGGAACTATTTCTCACTGCAGGTGTAGTTTGACCAACTGTCAAAACACAATGTTTAGAATCTTTCCTCCATCAAGGCAGCAGCAGCAGGTAACCATGGTAACCGCTCCCAGGTCAACGATATACACAGCAGCACACTCAAGCCTACAACAAACTGATTGGATTTGCTTTTATTTTTCATGGTCATAAATCTGTGTGTAAAGACACATCAAATGCCAAAACAAACACGTACAGTACCTTTGACTCAGAACTGTTTGTTTTATTGAAATGTGCACAGCAGTAGTTTGTTTATACTTCAGTATAAAGTATGATATTTAGACTTGGTCTTCAAAAGTATATCCCCGAAATCGCCTTTTTGCTTGCTTTTATTTTTTTTTACGATATTGAGATTTTGTTATATTTTGCTTCCTTAACATGACTTATTTAAAACTAGTGGCAATAAAATATCGAAAACACACAATTAGTTGTTTATTTTACTTAATTTGGTCTGATTGTGTCCATAGATCACAATTACAATACAAAACGTTGAGGTTGTTTTCTCAAAAAAAAAAATTATGCATTTTACTTACACACAAAGTCTTGGAACTCCATTTCCCTAGTACCTACATGTACACACACCAAACTTTCCACATCTCTTCCTATCCATGTCCTGCTTCTAATTCCAGAAGGGGTTGTTGATATATCATTCATAGCCGGGTTTATAGTACATTTTATACCAAAACTAGACCAATTTTTTTTTTTTTTCGACAGTAGACAGTATTTCCTGACGTATGGGCTGATAAGAGGACAATACCTTCTGGAAAAGGTTTCGTTTTGAATGTATCAATAAAATGAAACCAAGTTTTTGAATCTGGCATTAACCATGTTGGTGATTCGTGTCTTGGTGATATAATGCAAATGTGCACATATTTAATGCCGAAGTGCCTCATTTGCATATATACAGATACAATTCAGAAAACTTGCAATATATTTTTCTTAGTTTATTATGTACATAACAAACTGGGAACATTTCATACTGATATCTATTAAAATATTTGTTTTGCCTATTAGGGGGTGCTGTCTCACTTTAACCTGACCCGGCTAAATCATCCGTTGCACAGAACCATCGGGAAAGGCATCGTTTGAAACTGTTTGGAATCGCCTACAGCTGGCACTTAAAAAAAAAGAAAAAAACACACGGCAGGTGAACACCTTTTTTCTTTTTAAACAATATTTGTATTGTCATTTTCTTTTTTTCCCCCACATACAAGACATAAATACATGACAAAAAAACACATTCAACCCCCTCCATTCCACAACTGTAATTCAAACTGACATTCACATAAACCGTCCAAAAAAAAGAAAATACAGTCAAATGAACAATAAGAAATCATAAAAAACAAAAAACCCTCTTCGGCCTCTCCACCTTCATCTGTCCTCCTTTCCCGCCCCCCCAAACCCTCCTTTCTCCTATCGCCTTCCTTTAAACGTTCACACCTTTCAAGAACCTTATAAATGTCACCCACGTCCTTTCTAATTGTTTTGTTTTTCCCTTTTGCATGTAGGTTAGCTTTTCCATTGCCAAATTCTCTGGCACTTCCTTTAACCATTGTTTCGATCCTGGTCTCTGTATCTCCTTCCAGTTTAGAGCGAACACTCTCTTGGCTTGTAACAGACAAACATTTATCAATTTCCTCTTAGCTGGAAAGTTCTCTGGGTACATGTGTAGTATACATAAGTATCTATCTCCGTCAGCTCGGAGATAAGCTCCACAGGTGAACTACTTGGCAGTAGTTCCTCAAAGGACGCTGATTGGTCCGAACTTGTGGGGCACAAGCATATAACTTGAACCCTGACAAGATGGATTCCATCTCCATTCCATAAATCGCCAAAATGTCTAGCCGCCGTGCAAGGTCAGGTGTGACTCAGCCAATCGGCACACAGCCTAGTGTTCAGTTCAGTTATTTTTTATTTCGGGTTTTGGACACATAACAATGGTCATTCCATAAATCGCCAAAGTTTTACCAGCTGCTATTGCAGCATTGCCCAATTGTCCGAAAAGGGCTTAGGGAGAAGCACTAGGCTCGTCGGGCCCTACCCCTGAAGACTTGCGTTTCTTTTCTTTTTTTTACATTTACATACATAGTACATATTACAGTACACATTACAGTATAGTATACCTGCAGTATATAATAGTATATAGTATATAATAGTGTATACAACACATATATAACGTGATATGAGATATATAGTACATGATATATACAATATAATATAGTACCATAATATAATAGTATATAGTGTAAATATAGTTTAATATAATATACAAATTAATGAAGGAAAGGATAAGGATAAGGATGAGCTTTATTAATCCCCTTTGGGAAATTCGGTGACATTATAATATGATTATATAATGCAATATGATATAACGTACAATACAGTATCATATGTATTTTTTTGTGTAAAAGCACTTGAGAGGAGATTGTCCTGGTGGACTGGATGGTGTGAATGGAAGCTCTTGTTTTGGACGAAAAGCTCATCCTTCTACTAGCATTGACAGACGCGCAAAGTTAAAAGTGTGCAACAGACTAGTGTAGATTATTTAGCGACTGAGAATGCGGTCTGTTTTCCAGAGATGAAGGTCAAACCTTTGTTTTAACGTGGTAAATCTCCAGATGGCTCGGAGGCTGAGCTTCTGCTTAGCAATTCAATAGTAACTACTTAAAGTGCGGCTACGTGGTGCAGTGGGCAAGGCGCTCACCACGAATACTGGAGACGCTGGGTTCGCCTGTTCGAGCCCAGCGCTCCACATTGCTTTCAGTTTAGCTGGTCGTCCGTACTAATACACATTGACAGTATTAGGGGGTGGGAAACTGATGGGTGGGGATCGGGCGTTGTGGACAGCGACTCCTACAGGTCGGTTGTTGCGCCTGCGCAGTAGAATCAGGAAGCGATGGGGGCGGGGCCCCTCCAAAGCGCAGACCCCTGACGCTGAAAGATCGCGCCGCGCAGGTGAAAAGATGCGACTGCTGTTACCTCGAGTATCGGAGGGGACTCGTGCTATGTATGACTTAGTCCACATTGCAGCCGGCTTGTGGGAGGCAAGAAACAGCGTTCGAGACAGGGGAGGGTTGAATTGGATGATACGAAATTGGGATGGGAGAAAAATAGAAAATGGGAGAAAAAGTGGATTAAAAAAAATAGTAACTACTTAAAATGAGGTGCTATAGTGTTTCATTAACCCTTTGATGTGCAAGCTATACAAACCCCCCACTAATGCGCAACATCGGTCACAATGATCCGTATTCATTTCCTATGGTATTTCATGCATCGCTGGGTATTTCTTTGACATGTCTTTTTAAATACATTTATTTAATCATTTTATATTCAAATTATTCATTAAATATGTCGTTTTTGATGACCACAAATCATTATTTTAATTGACCCCTTTGTACTTTATGAACACACATAGATTTTTATATCAAGAATCAAGAGGTTTATTTGTCACGTATACATACCAGGGCATACAATGAAATGCGGGTGGTCATGCCCGCGTCGATTGTGCAAAATACAATAATAAAAATAGGCATAATAAAAAAAGAAAAAAAGAAATAGGTAAGACACAAGATGTGCATGAAAAAAAAAGACATGCTAAGTTCCTGAGAAACTAGTTCCTAGTCTATAACTACATCACAAGTTTATACACGAGGATAGACACATTTCTATTCAAAAAGTAAGAAAGGAAAAAAATTTAAATAAGGATTTGTGATGATCAAAAAAACAAGTTAATGGAGGAATACCTGGAATACTGGATCATGGAATTCATTTATTGCAAATATATAGAAAATACAAACTCACCCGGATCACCTTTGACCCATGTTGCGCGTCAACAAAGGGTTAAGACCGTATTGTAATTATTTTGTACACTGAGAGGCACTGATGTGGTATTCCTTTTGTGTGTGTGCGTGTGTGTGTGTGTGTGTGCGTGCGTGCGTGCGTGCGTGCGTGCGTGTGTGTGTGTGTGTGTGTGTGCGCGCGCGTGTGTGTGTGTGTGTGTGTGTGTACCTCTCCAGGTGTGTGACTGGTGTAAACACATCCGCCACACCAAAGAGTACCTGGACTTCGGCGCCGGCGAGCGGCGGCTTCAGTTCTGCAGCGCCAAGTGCCTGAACCAGTACAAGATGGACATCTTCTACAAGGAGACCCAGGCCGCGCTGCCGCCCGGACTCTGCAACCCGGGCCACGGCGGGGGGGGGTTGGGGGATGGCAAGGCCGAGCTGGGCGGCGGAGGAGGAGGAGGAGGAGGCGGGGGGGTCCAGCTCCTCACTCCGGAGTCCTGGGGCTCGTCGCTGGCGGAGCTGCGGCGCGGCAGAGCAGCCCCCTCGTCCCCCGGCGCGACCTCTGAACCCTCGGACCCCGTCTGCTCCCCGTCCTCCTCCTCCTCCTCGGTTAACCCCACCCCCCGACCCCCCCACCACCACGAGAGCCCCGCCCTGCCGCACCACCACCACCACCCGCTGCCCATGCCCCCGCCCCCGCCTCCCCTGCACGCCCCGCCCCCCGGCGGCAGCCCCCCCATGGTGATGACGCCCCGGGGGCCCATGCCCCTCCCCCTGTTCATGGAACATCATCAGATGATGCAGCAGATCCGACCGTCCTTCCTGCGGCCGCAGCACGGCCCCCCCCCCGGCAGCCCCCTGCTGACCCCCCGGACCACCCTGGGCCCCCTGCCCCCCCACCCCTCCAGCCCCATGCACCACAGACCCATGATGTCGCCCCATCACATGCAGCACCCCTCGTCCTCCAACCCCAACCCCGGCATGATGCCCCCCCCGCCGCCGCACCACCCGCACCATCCCGGCTTCTCCATGCCCCCGCCGTTCCCCCCCAACATCAACAACATGATGCCCAACGGACCCATGCCGCACCCCCCCAACATGATGAACTACGGCATGCCGTCCCTGGCCCCGCTGGTGCCCCCGCCCACCCTGCTGGTCCCTTACCCCGTCATCGTGCCCCTGCCGGTGCCCATCCCCATCCCCATCCCCATCCCCTTCAGCCCGCGGGCCTTCAGGGACCTCCAGCGCCCGGACAGCAGCAGCGGCGCCGCGGAGCCTTCGGAGCCCTCGGAGCCGCCCGGACCGGCCGCGCCCCGGTCCTTCTTCCCCCCCGGCGGCTGGTCCGGAGGAGGAGACTGGTGGGACCGCATGTGTTCCTCTCGCAGCCCCGGCGGCCAGGTGGGGGGCTGCGGCTCGGAGAGGGGCGGGGCTGAGGACGGGGGCGTGATCGACCTCACCGTGGGCCAGCGCGCGGCGGCGGTGGCGTGTCTACAGCAGGTCATCCAGAGGGCGCTGGCGGCGTCGGGGGTCCGGGTGAAGGCGGAGCCGCCGGAGGTCGTCGACTCGAGTCCCCCGCCGCCCCCGCCTCCTCCTCCGCTCGTCCCGGCGGCCGCCGCCACCACTGTCCACCGGGGGGCAACATGGGACGTACGGGACGGGAGTCTGAGCGCCGAGGACTCGGAGGAGGAGGAAGAATCTCTCAGAATAATCTCTGAGCTGCTGGAGTCGACCCGCCGCCCGCCGCCTCCTCCTCCTCCTCATGGCGCTACCGATCCCTCCTCCTCCTCCTCCTCCTCCTCCTCCTCCTCCTCCCGCGGCGCTGAGCTCCTCCTCCTCCCGCCGGCCGCCCCGCCCCAAACCCTCCTGCCCCCGCCGCCCATCCCGGCCCCCCCCGGCCCAAGCCAGCCCCCCCTCCGCAGCCCCCTGCAATGTCATCGTCAACGGCACGGGGCGGCGCTCGCTTCACACGGCACCGCCGCCGCCTCCTCCTCCTCCCGAGCCTTGCCCCCCCGACCGACGAGAGGGCCCGTCGCTACGAGAGGAGCCGCCCGCCGACGGTGGTGAGCTGGAGCGAGAGGCGCTGACGGAGAACAGCTGCTCGGCGGCGGAGGAGGAGGAGGAGGAGGAGGTCGAGGTGGAGGGCAAGCCGGACGGGGGGCTGGAGGAGGTGGAGGAGGAGGTGGAGGAGGACGAGGAGGAGGAGGAGGAGGAAGGAGGCGAGCACGCCTACGCTCTCCCGCTGGTGCTGCCGCCGGACGCCGGCTACGGTGCTCTCATGCAGCCCTCCGACCGCACCGCCATCCTGTCCTGCTCCATCAGCGCGCCGCTGGCGAGCCGCGGGGGGAGGAGCCCCGCCGAGCCGGAGCCGCCGCTGAAGAGGAGGTGCCTGCGGATCCGCAATCAGAACAAATGAGGTTCGTGACGTTCGCCGCTAGAATTCATTTTTATTTAAAGCATTTAAAGTAAACGTTACTTGTCCTGATGGACGAGTTATGTTTTTGGTAGGTTTTTTTATTGCTTTTCGCTATCGGGCAGTCCGAGAGAGCGAGAGAGAGAGAGAGAGAGAGAGAGAGAGAGAGAGAGAGAGAGAGAGAGAGAGAGAGAGAGAGAGAGAGAGAGAGAGAGAGAGAGAGAGAGAGAGAGAGAGAGAGAGAGAGAGAGAGAAGAGAGAGAGAGAGAGAGAGAGAGAGAGAGAGAGAGAGAGAGAGAGAGAGGAGAGGGAGAGAGAGAGAGGGAATTTGTACCCTTACTTACAATTCATTATGAATTGAAAATGGGGGACCCTGATGTAAACAAGACGAAAGTCTTTCTCTGGTCTGCATCCCCTTAACAATTGTGTGTATTGAGCCGTACTGTGTATTGTACCCATTCTGCAATCTCTTAATACAATTTTAATTCAATCAATCACCTGAAAATGATATTAACAGATTGCAGAATGGGTACAATACAGTACGGCTCAATACACACAATTGTTAAGGGCAGGGGTGCAGTCGTAATATGGGCGGAGGCCAAACGGTATCCTATTATTATGCAAAGTCTAGGCACTTATCACCTAGACTTTGCATAATAATAGGATGCGCGCACTTCGAAGCCCAAACGCCGTTTGACCGCGGTTGCCCAGCACTGCACCACTGGTTAAGGGGATGCAGACCGTCTTGTTTACATCAGGGTCCCCCATTTTCAATTCATAATGAATGGTAAGTAAGGGTGCAACTAGCACCGTGCAATCCATTCTTTGTGGATCTAGCCCTGGATGTTGGTGAGTTAAGTGCCCTTTCTGTAGCTTGAGCCCCTGGCGCCCCAAATTGTCTGTGCACGCCCCTGGGCCCCCCCGTCCTATTCAGCCAAATAGCCTGGTTAGAGTTGGGTTTATTCTAGGCATCTGGTCTGAATTGTACAGACTCTACAAGCTGTGAACAAAATGCTCTCTTTGACTGTGGTGAAAGGACCACTGTTTCCCGTTATCAATTAGAATAATTAATAAAGACAAAAGGACGGAATCGGCTCAAATAAATCACAATGCATCACAACTGACAGTAGTCCATACAGACTCCGGGGAAAAGAGCGATCGCTCGCTGCTCAGAGAAGAAGCGGCTTTCCTCCACAATGTCATCTTTCCCTGTGAATCTCACGCACCAGTAGGCGTCCGTTAGACAACGTGACAATCAAATGTGTTGCTTTCAGAAAATCACTGTTGAATATTATAAATGTTTTCCCCTTTGGATTAATTGATTCAGAGGAGCAGAATCGCTGCTGGCGGGACAAAACCTCCTAACTCCATATATTTTTTTTATCAACTCAGTAGATCATCCTCCATGTGTGTGTGCTTTTACAAAGTCTACACAATGGGAAAGCATTAAACCAATCATCTGTCTAAACCTCGTAACTCTATTCACCCTCAAATCTGTGTTCGTTTTTTTCATCTGCTGAAAAGTTGGGTTTTTGGAGTTATGAGGTTTTGTCCCGCCAGCAGCGAGATGTAGGTTCTGTGTGCACCAAAGAACAAATCCAAAATCGAAAAAATGGGGGGGAAATACTCAACAAATTTGGCAGCTTGTTACATCTTGTTACAGTTTGTTACAGTTTGTTAGTTTGTTAGTTTGTTACAGCTTGTTACAGTTTGTTACAGTTTGTTACAGTTTGTTACAGCTTGTTACAGCTTGTTACAGCTTGTTACAGTTTGTTACAGTTTGTTAGTTTGTTACAGTTCGTTACAGTTTGTTACAGCTTGTTACAGTTTGTTACAGCTTGTTACAGTTTGTTACAGTTTGTTAATTTGTTACAGTTTGTTACAGTTTGTTACAGCTTGTTACAGTTTGTTACAGCTTGTTACAGTTTGTTACAGTTTGTTACAGCTTGTTACAGTTTGTTACATCTTGTTACAGCTTGTTACAGTTTGTTACAGTTTGTTACAGTTTGTTACAGTTTGTTACAGCGTGTTACAGTTTGTTACAGTTTGTTACAGCTTGTTACAGTTTGTTACAGTTTGTTACAGCTTGTTACAGTTTGTTACAGCTTGTTACAGTTTGTTAGTTTGTTACAGTTTGTTACAGTGTGTTACAGTTTGTTACAGTTTGTTACAGTTTGTTACAGCTTGTTACAGTTTGTTACAGTTTGTTACATCTTGTTACAGTTTGTTAGTTTGTTACAGTTTGTTACAGTTTGTTAGTTTGTTAGTTTGTTACAGCTTGTTACAGTTTGTTACAGTTTGTTGCAGTTTGTTACAGTTTGTTACAGCTTGTTACAGTTTGTTACAGTTTGTTACAGTGTGTTACAGTTTGTTACAGTTTGTTACAGCTTGTTACAGTTTGTTACAGTTTGTTACAGCTTGTTACAGTTTGTTACAGTTTGTTACAGTGTGTTACAGTTTGTTACAGCTTGTTACAGTTTGTTACAGTTTGTTACAGTGTGTTACAGCTTGTTACAGTTTGTTACAGTTTGTTACAGTTTGTTACAGCTTGTTACAGTTTGTTACAGTTTGTTACAGTTTGTTACAGTTTGTTACAGCTTGTTACAGTTTGTTACAGTTTGTTACAGTGTGTTACAGTTTGTTACAGTTTGTTACAGCTTGTTACAGTTTGTTACAGTTTGTTACATCTTGTTACAGTTTGTTAGTTTGTTACAGTTTGTTACAGTTTGTTAGTTTGTTAGTTTGTTACAGCTTGTTACAGTTTGTTACAGTTTGTTACAGTTTGTTGCAGCTTGTTACATCTTGTTACAGTTTGTTAGTTTGTTACAGTTTGTTACAGTTTGTTAGTTTGTTAGTTTGTTACAGTTTGTTGCAGTTTGTTACAGTTTGTTGCAGCTTGTTGGAGTCTTAGCTGTTGGCTGTGTTCGCTGGTAAGGTCTTAGCTGTTGGCTGTGTTCGCTGGTAAGGTCTTAGCTGTTGGCTGTGTTCGCTGGTAAGGTCTTAGCTGTTGGCTGTGTTCGCTGGTAAGGTCTTAGCTGTTGGCTGTGTTCGCTGGTAAGGTCTTAGCTGTTGGCTGTGTTCGCTGGTAAGGTCTTAGCAGAGCGGAAGTGAAGCGACTTGTAACGTGTCAGACGTTAACTTATTAACATTAAATAATTACACCAGGATAGCTTAGCTTAGCAAAGAGCTACTCAGACGTTAACTTATTAGATTAAACAAAACATACCGTCAGGCGTATGACCTTACGATGCCTGGTCATACGACGGCTCCACGATCTCTCAACATACGTGTGGAGCGACACATAGATCCACAGACGCGAGCCACATCGTTACCAGAGAAGACGGGTTAACGTTGTGCCGGACGGCAGGTGGACAGGAAGTGAAGGGAGTCACTGGCTCAAGTGACATCTAATTGACACCTGTCGCTACATCAAGTACAAGCAACGGAGTGCCACCTAGTGACCAAAACGTGGCACTGCAAAGGAAATAACAACACGGAAATGTATGGTAGGCAGATAAATTGTGACTGTTATACACACTGTGGTCCCGACGGCTCTAATTCCAGACCTCCTTCTTCTCTTTTCTGCCTCACAGATGGATGTTCGTCCCACCAGTGAAGTGAAGTGCATCCAGAAACTCCCCCCCATCCCCCCCCCCCCCCGTCTCGCCCCCTGCCACTACACACACACACACACAACAACACGCACACACATACGCACAGACACTCCTTTCGCTCCCCTCCTCTGCGGCCGTGGTCCAATCTACCAGCACTTTTTTTCGAGTCCGCAAAGCGAACTTGTCGCGTGAACAGATCCGTGTGGCAGAGATGTCCCGTTAAACCCGACTGTTTAACGAGCCTGACTTTCTACAGGCCGCGCCTCGACGAGCCTGTGTTGGGCACATGGCCAACCGGGAGACAGAAGCGGTGGGGGTGGGGGGGGTGGGGGCGTGTCCTCGTCCTCTAAAAGGCTGCGGAGAGACACGTCCAGCGCCTGGACAAAAAGTTCCACTTCCCTCCCTTCTCCTCTCTGAGAGACCTTCAGCCCACACTGCCCCCTGGTGGCCCTGGTAGTATCATCCCTCCTGCAAGCACAGAAAAAGATGAATAAACAACATGTGCTCTCTCCGTTATCCCCCCCCCCCCCTTATGAAATCTCCCCCCCCCCCCCCCCCCCCCCCCCCGGGAACCGTTACCTACCCCAGTGCTGCACTGAAAACCAGTCTCTGATTATTCAGTATTATTATTATGATTATTTATTTTAAATTGTGATTCGTATCACTTTCATTCTCATCCACATGACGTGTGTAAAAAACGACGGCGTTCAGACGGAGGGACAGGAGCTCGTGCCACTTTTGGACCGGAGGATGGAGAAAGAGCCACCATGGAGGAAGGCGCTGCCACCCGCGGTGTCCTGGCCTTCAGCTCGTCCGCTAAACCAGCACAAAGGAAAAGCCACAGAGGCGTAACGCGCGGAGCCCGTTTGGGGGGGGGGGGGGGGGGGGGGCGATAGTGACACAGGTCTGGGTGACCAGAAGAAAAAGAGGCGTAATCCCACGACGAAATTACAATCCGTGAGATTCGCTTGGGGAGCGGCGAGGTGGTAAAACCCGGAGGCCTCTGCCAGCGATAGCCGGGCCAGGAGCGGCTTCACGGAGTGTCCCTCGGGGACAATCACCTTTTTCGAGGACGTCTCCGGGGCTGGAAAAAAGACAAGGAGCTACAGTAGATCCACAAAGAATGGATTGCACGGTGCTAATTGCACCCTGACTTACAATTCATTATTAATTGAAAATGGGGGACCCTGATGTAAACAAGACGAAAGTCTTTCTCTGGTCTGCAGCATCCCCTTAACAATTGTGTGTATTGAGCCGTACTGTATTGTACCCATTCTGCAATCTGTTAATACAATTGTCATTCAATCAATCACCGCGCATCATAATGAATTGTAAGTAAGGGTGCAATTAGCACCGTGCAATCCATTCTTTGTGGATCTAGCCCAAGACCTTGCTTTTAAGGAGAACAGGGTAGAAGCCCCCCCCGGCCAGATGGCAGCGGACATGGGCGGACGTAGTCGGCGCAATCTCTGCCGTTTCTCCGAGGCAGCCATTTTTTTCTTCTTCTCTTGGAGCTCCACCCGAGCAGCAGACATGTTGTTACCGCTACGGCGGACATGTTGTTACCGCTACGGTGGACATGTTGTTACCGCTGCGGCGGACATTTTGTTACCGCTACGGCGGACATGTTGTTACCGCTACGGTGGACATGTTGTTACCGCTACGGCGGACATGTTGTTACCGCTACGGCGGACATGTTGTTACCGCTACGGCGGGAACTCAAGACGCCATCTTTGTTGTGATAATCACTGCTGTTGACTGACATTTTTCACACTGTAATGAAAGCCACGTTTCTCGTGCTTTAACCGTCCTAGCGAAGCTAGCGAAGGCTAAAAACGTGTTATTTTGCTGCTCATCACACCCCCACCCCTCCCACCCCCCCCTTTCCACAATGGACTAAGAACGTTCTAGGCCTGTCT
>NC_140167.1:4782132-4836030 GCF_963971535.1 Notolepis coatsorum | reverse complement strand
CTGGTCTGCATCCCCTTAACAATTGTGTGTATTGAGCCGTACTGTGTATTGTACCCATTCTGCAATCTCTTAATACAATTTTAATTCAATCAATCACCTGAAAATGATATTAACAGATTGCAGAATGGGTACAATACAGTACGGCTCAATACACACAATTGTTAAGGGCAGGGGTGCAGTCGTAATATGGGCGGAGGCCAAACGGTATCCTATTATTATGCAAAGTCTAGGCACTTATCACCTAGACTTTGCATAATAATAGGATGCGCGCACTTCGAAGCCCAAACGCCGTTTGACCGCGGTTGCCCAGCACTGCACCACTGGTTAAGGGGATGCAGACCGTCTTGTTTACATCAGGGTCCCCCATTTTCAATTCATAATGAATGGTAAGTAAGGGTGCAACTAGCACCGTGCAATCCATTCTTTGTGGATCTAGCCCTGGATGTTGGTGAGTTAAGTGCCCTTTCTGTAGCTTGAGCCCCTGGCGCCCCAAATTGTCTGTGCACGCCCCTGGGCCCCCCCGTCCTATTCAGCCAAATAGCCTGGTTAGAGTTGGGTTTATTCTAGGCATCTGGTCTGAATTGTACAGACTCTACAAGCTGTGAACAAAATGCTCTCTTTGACTGTGGTGAAAGGACCACTGTTTCCCGTTATCAATTAGAATAATTAATAAAGACAAAAGGACGGAATCGGCTCAAATAAATCACAATGCATCACAACTGACAGTAGTCCATACAGACTCCGGGGAAAAGAGCGATCGCTCGCTGCTCAGAGAAGAAGCGGCTTTCCTCCACAATGTCATCTTTCCCTGTGAATCTCACGCACCAGTAGGCGTCCGTTAGACAACGTGACAATCAAATGTGTTGCTTTCAGAAAATCACTGTTGAATATTATAAATGTTTTCCCCTTTGGATTAATTGATTCAGAGGAGCAGAATCGCTGCTGGCGGGACAAAACCTCCTAACTCCATATATTTTTTTTATCAACTCAGTAGATCATCCTCCATGTGTGTGTGCTTTTACAAAGTCTACACAATGGGAAAGCATTAAACCAATCATCTGTCTAAACCTCGTAACTCTATTCACCCTCAAATCTGTGTTCGTTTTTTTCATCTGCTGAAAAGTTGGGTTTTTGGAGTTATGAGGTTTTGTCCCGCCAGCAGCGAGATGTAGGTTCTGTGTGCACCAAAGAACAAATCCAAAATCGAAAAAATGGGGGGGAAATACTCAACAAATTTGGCAGCTTGTTACATCTTGTTACAGTTTGTTACAGTTTGTTAGTTTGTTAGTTTGTTACAGCTTGTTACAGTTTGTTACAGTTTGTTACAGTTTGTTACAGCTTGTTACAGCTTGTTACAGCTTGTTACAGTTTGTTACAGTTTGTTAGTTTGTTACAGTTCGTTACAGTTTGTTACAGCTTGTTACAGTTTGTTACAGCTTGTTACAGTTTGTTACAGTTTGTTAATTTGTTACAGTTTGTTACAGTTTGTTACAGCTTGTTACAGTTTGTTACAGCTTGTTACAGTTTGTTACAGTTTGTTACAGCTTGTTACAGTTTGTTACATCTTGTTACAGCTTGTTACAGTTTGTTACAGTTTGTTACAGTTTGTTACAGTTTGTTACAGCGTGTTACAGTTTGTTACAGTTTGTTACAGCTTGTTACAGTTTGTTACAGTTTGTTACAGCTTGTTACAGTTTGTTACAGCTTGTTACAGTTTGTTAGTTTGTTACAGTTTGTTACAGTGTGTTACAGTTTGTTACAGTTTGTTACAGTTTGTTACAGCTTGTTACAGTTTGTTACAGTTTGTTACATCTTGTTACAGTTTGTTAGTTTGTTACAGTTTGTTACAGTTTGTTAGTTTGTTAGTTTGTTACAGCTTGTTACAGTTTGTTACAGTTTGTTGCAGTTTGTTACAGTTTGTTACAGCTTGTTACAGTTTGTTACAGTTTGTTACAGTGTGTTACAGTTTGTTACAGTTTGTTACAGCTTGTTACAGTTTGTTACAGTTTGTTACAGCTTGTTACAGTTTGTTACAGTTTGTTACAGTGTGTTACAGTTTGTTACAGCTTGTTACAGTTTGTTACAGTTTGTTACAGTGTGTTACAGCTTGTTACAGTTTGTTACAGTTTGTTACAGTTTGTTACAGCTTGTTACAGTTTGTTACAGTTTGTTACAGTTTGTTACAGTTTGTTACAGCTTGTTACAGTTTGTTACAGTTTGTTACAGTGTGTTACAGTTTGTTACAGTTTGTTACAGCTTGTTACAGTTTGTTACAGTTTGTTACATCTTGTTACAGTTTGTTAGTTTGTTACAGTTTGTTACAGTTTGTTAGTTTGTTAGTTTGTTACAGCTTGTTACAGTTTGTTACAGTTTGTTACAGTTTGTTGCAGCTTGTTACATCTTGTTACAGTTTGTTAGTTTGTTACAGTTTGTTACAGTTTGTTAGTTTGTTAGTTTGTTACAGTTTGTTGCAGTTTGTTACAGTTTGTTGCAGCTTGTTGGAGTCTTAGCTGTTGGCTGTGTTCGCTGGTAAGGTCTTAGCTGTTGGCTGTGTTCGCTGGTAAGGTCTTAGCTGTTGGCTGTGTTCGCTGGTAAGGTCTTAGCTGTTGGCTGTGTTCGCTGGTAAGGTCTTAGCTGTTGGCTGTGTTCGCTGGTAAGGTCTTAGCTGTTGGCTGTGTTCGCTGGTAAGGTCTTAGCAGAGCGGAAGTGAAGCGACTTGTAACGTGTCAGACGTTAACTTATTAACATTAAATAATTACACCAGGATAGCTTAGCTTAGCAAAGAGCTACTCAGACGTTAACTTATTAGATTAAACAAAACATACCGTCAGGCGTATGACCTTACGATGCCTGGTCATACGACGGCTCCACGATCTCTCAACATACGTGTGGAGCGACACATAGATCCACAGACGCGAGCCACATCGTTACCAGAGAAGACGGGTTAACGTTGTGCCGGACGGCAGGTGGACAGGAAGTGAAGGGAGTCACTGGCTCAAGTGACATCTAATTGACACCTGTCGCTACATCAAGTACAAGCAACGGAGTGCCACCTAGTGACCAAAACGTGGCACTGCAAAGGAAATAACAACACGGAAATGTATGGTAGGCAGATAAATTGTGACTGTTATACACACTGTGGTCCCGACGGCTCTAATTCCAGACCTCCTTCTTCTCTTTTCTGCCTCACAGATGGATGTTCGTCCCACCAGTGAAGTGAAGTGCATCCAGAAACTCCCCCCCATCCCCCCCCCCCCCCCCGTCTCGCCCCCTGCCACTACACACACACACACACAACAACACGCACACACATACGCACAGACACTCCTTTCGCTCCCCTCCTCTGCGGCCGTGGTCCAATCTACCAGCACTTTTTTTCGAGTCCGCAAAGCGAACTTGTCGCGTGAACAGATCCGTGTGGCAGAGATGTCCCGTTAAACCCGACTGTTTAACGAGCCTGACTTTCTACAGGCCGCGCCTCGACGAGCCTGTGTTGGGCACATGGCCAACCGGGAGACAGAAGCGGTGGGGGTGGGGGGGGTGGGGGCGTGTCCTCGTCCTCTAAAAGGCTGCGGAGAGACACGTCCAGCGCCTGGACAAAAAGTTCCACTTCCCTCCCTTCTCCTCTCTGAGAGACCTTCAGCCCACACTGCCCCCTGGTGGCCCTGGTAGTATCATCCCTCCTGCAAGCACAGAAAAAGATGAATAAACAACATGTGCTCTCTCCGTTATCCCCCCCCCCCCCCGGCCAGATGGCAGCGGACATGGGCGGACGTAGTCGGCGCAATCTCTGCCGTTTCTCCGAGGCAGCCATTTTTTTCTTCTTCTCTTGGAGCTCCACCCGAGCAGCAGACATGTTGTTACCGCTACGGCGGACATGTTGTTACCGCTACGGTGGACATGTTGTTACCGCTGCGGCGGACATTTTGTTACCGCTACGGCGGACATGTTGTTACCGCTACGGTGGACATGTTGTTACCGCTACGGCGGACATGTTGTTACCGCTACGGCGGACATGTTGTTACCGCTACGGCGGGAACTCAAGACGCCATCTTTGTTGTGATAATCACTGCTGTTGACTGACATTTTTCACACTGTAATGAAAGCCACGTTTCTCGTGCTTTAACCGTCCTAGCGAAGCTAGCGAAGGCTAAAAACGTGTTATTTTGCTGCTCATCACACCCCCACCCCTCCCACCCCCCCTTTCCACAATGGACTAAGAACGTTCTAGGCCTGTCTCAGAGAGAACCAGGACGTGTATTGCAATGTGGATTATCTTGTCGAAGCAGGTATACCCGCTACAGGCGCCTAGAACCTAACGAGGCTATTCAATCCATTTAACAAAATCCAAAACCAAATGTTTAAATGTTCCAAATTTGTCTTTTGCCATACCGTCCGCCTTTTGCTTTGTTGTTTTGCCAATTATTTATTTGAGTTTTTCTTTTTTTCTCTTTTTTTTTTTTTACAATTACAATGCCATTGCGGTCCCTAATTCCACGTCTAACCCTGTGCATGGACACTATGAGTGTGTTGCAATGTTGCCGTCACCATCCAGTATCTTATAGGCCTGTGAGCTCATTGACCAAGGACAGTGTTTGGTTTAGACGTCAGTGTGTACAGTAGGGATGGCAGGTCGAGGACTCGCATGAATTACTGGAGTAGTGGGGGAATCTATTTTTAGAATGCATCTATTAAGCGCATGGCAGCAGCAACAATAATGAAGAAACACACAAACACTACAGATTTCATTATGCATCGCTCCGACATAACAATGCACAGCAATATACCCAATGCTTAAAACTCATTCACCGCCAGAGGGCTCTCGCCATCTCTGCTCTCTAGCGCCAGCTTTCCATTGCCTATTCCATTGCCTATGTTTGCAGAGCTATATTCTATCTATGGAGAAAATAGTCCGACTCATTTGACAGACACTATTCGTAGTCCAACATGTAAAAAGGCGTTCGTTTCTACACACTGTAGTTTGTAGTTTATTATACGCTGAACATCGCCCATTTCCGAAATAATCCAGTCTTTTTCCATAGATCGCGAGATAGGACGCGTTATGTGCAATAAGCCCGAATCATTTTGGTTGATTCCCTGAACCCCCAAATACTCCCAAATCAAAGGTATATAACATGTACATATGTACCTTCACAAAATCATCAAGGGGGGGGGGGGGGGGGGGGGTAGTCTTACGCCGAAAAAGCCTAGTTTATGACCGGTACAGTAAGCCACTGTGATCGTTACATAAACATGTTTCACGTTCGGTAAAATAGACATAGGGGGGTCCTTACCTTAGCCAGAAGGTAATCCACAAAGAATAATTCCAATGATCCCATCGGCGATCGCGATTACAAGTTCATATGTAATTACACGTGTTTACGGGACACTATAGGTTTTGAGGCGATCAGATCTACTAGCGATTGCTTTGGAAGAGCTCCTCCCCCACAGAGCGAGCCTCGATGCCTCGGTGCATTCGTCGACAATACTGCTGCCTTTCTATCCGAGTTCAAAAGGTAGACGCTACTGCCATCTGGTGAGATTCGATCGGCATTGCAATTCCAGCGAATGTGGCTGTGCCAAAGTGATTCAGAGAGCTCCGGCCGAGTCTGTAGAGCGGGGATCATAGATAGAAAAACGATCTAATAACGAGTATACTCGTTATTGGCGCTTAACGCATGGCACCCAATAACGAGTATACTATACTCGTTATTGGCGGGGAATGAGTTAAAGCGTAGTGTCAGTCAAAACAGTCGGTTACCATTTGTAATAATTACATTACCTCCCCTCTGTCTGCAGCAGGTCTCTCTCCGCTCACGGAACGGCGTGTCCGTATCGATACTATAGTCTATGAACGCTACGCAAAGTGGGGCGACACGTTGTTGGCACAATCTGGAGATGCACAAACCCCAGAAGCGCAGTTTTTATATAACGCTAAGCTAACAAAACGTTTCACCGTAACGTTAAAGTGTACTATCCACGCGCCACGGCTTCCCGCTCCCTGCGACAACAACTCACGCACCGCGGCGTTTCAGAGCACGGAGTACAAAACAGGCACTTTTCGGGGACGTATTCGGTGGCATTCGTAGTTCAGTTGAAATGGGGAGTAATCGATTACCCCGTGCCCATCCCTAGTATACTGTACCAGGTGTAACGATGCATCGAAATGCATCGATTTTGAGGTGACGATTCAACTGCATCGATTTGAAAGTGTTAGATTAGATAGATAGATCGATTATAATCTTTATTTATTTATTTTTATGTATGTATGTTTTTTTTTTTTTTTTTTTTCCTATAGTCCATTCATGCTGAGTGAATCAGTTCCCCCAGCAGCCACATTTGTGTATTCAAAATTTGTTGGGGGAATTAACTGATAGAAAATGTATCGAATCGAATCGAATCGTGGTCAAATGAAGAGATTTCACGATGCATTGAATCGTTGCCTGAAGAATCGCAATCGAATCGAATCGTTGTGAGGTCGAATCGTTACACCCCTTTAATAGTACCAAATCCCTATATACAGTACTGTAGTATCAAGTATCCTCACATGCCAAAGGCTTCTAGTATGTTCAGGACAACCTACCCTCTATATATACACACATCAGCCGGTTCTGAGTGGACAAAATAAGGTTCTCAAACCAGGGACTCAAATCAGATGCGATATGTTGCCAAAAAAAACACAAGCACTTAATTTGAATATTGGACAGAATCATTGTGTCAAAAAGCTGCAGTTTGGTGATTTTCACAGCCACGACGAGATCTTACCCCTGATGATCATCAGCTAATGTCTTTTATTTACGTCTTCTTTTCCGTCCAACGGTGGGGTTCTCTCCTGTCCTGATGTCTTTCTCTCCCGTGATCCTACTGTCCTGACTATGTGCCCTGTTGAATGCAGGGTGCCCTGCTCTCTCATGCGTGCACAAGCACACACACACACACACACACACACACACACACACACACACACACACACACACACACACACACACACACACACACACACACACACACACACACACACACACACACACACACACACACACACACACGCACACACACACACACACACACACACACACACACACACACACACACACACACACACACACACACACGCACACACTAGAGGGGAGCATGTCTATGTTCCCTCAGCCCTATGTTCCCTCAGCCCTACAGTATGTTCCCTCAGCTCTATGTTCCCTCAGCCCTATGTTCCCACAGATTGATTGATTGATTGATTGATTGATTGATTGATTGATTGATTGATTGATTGATTGATTGAGCCCTATGTTCCCTCAGCCCTATGTTCCCTCAGCCCTATGTTCCCACAGCCCTATGTTCCCACAGCCCTATGTTCCCACAGCCCTATGTTCCCACAGCCCTATGTTCCCACAGCCCTATGTTCCCTCAGCCCTATGTTCCCTCAGCCCTATGTTCCCACAGCCCTATGTTCCCTCAGCCCTATGTTCCCTCAGCCCTATGTTCCCACAGCCCTATGTTCCCTCAGCCCTATGTTCCCACAGCCCTATGTTCCCACAGCCCTATGTTCCCTCAGCCCTATGTTCCCACAGCCCTATGTTCCCTCAGCCCTATGTTCCCTCAGCCCTATGTTCCCTCAGCCCTATGTTCCCTCAGCCCTATGTTCCCTCAGCCCTATGTTCCCACAGCCCTGATCGCTAAGATCTCCGCTTACTTACTGTACTTCATCCAATAAATAGTTTATTATTATGTCTTCATGCTAATCGCATTTATTTCCAGGACAGTAATTTGGGAAACTCGATTTTATGAATTTGTCAATTCAATTACATAAACTATTGGCTTTGTCTAAAAGAAAAAGGGAAAGAAATACCATCACTCTTTCTTCATTCCAGAAAACACAATAAAGCACACACACACTACTTAAATATTATTGCATGAGTCCAGCAGAGATTTGATTTGATTTGATTTGATTTGATTTTATTAGGGATCCCCATTAGCTGGTGCGATAGCAACCAGCTAGTCTTCCTGGGGTCCACACACAAAAAAACACACAAAAACAATCACTATTGCAAAAAACAAAATTATTAAAAGTCAGTACACACAATGCATAATGAACCTACTGTAACAATTAATATAGCTAAAATTACATTAGTGTAAAACAAAAACAAAAAATTACTTTACAGTGTTAAAAACAATTTAAAAACAATTTAAGATTCTTTTTAAAAGTGAATCTACTGTAAATGCAGTAGAGGTTCCGAGGCAGGCCATTCCACAGAGTTAATGCTCTAAAAATAAAAGATCTCCCCAGAGCGCTGGTTCTAGGACCTGGCAATTCAAGCTGCCCACTACTGGAACCTCTAGTGTAGAACCTCTAGTGTAATGCTCGTGCACAGTATTACTAAAAACAATCTGATTATGTATAAAAACAGGAGTCTTACTGCTCATGACCAACTTGAACAGCACAAGTATATTAAAAGACAATCTATTTTCAACGTTAAGCCAAGAGAGGCGGGCATGCGATGAGATGAGATGAGAGCTGCCTGTTAATCATTTAGGTTTTAGAGTGTACTGTCTTCTGCCAAGGTCCAGCTCTGTCCTGTGTCCCTCTACTGTCCCCTGCCAAGGTGCCGCTCTGTCCAGTGTCCCTCTCATTACTTCTCTCCCGCATCTCCGACCCCCCCCCCCCCCCCCCCATTGAAAGAAAATATTTATTTTTGTATTGTATATTTATTTAATATTTATTCATGTTTTTTGTCCAAATGTCATTCTCTCTTTCATAAGTCCAGGTGCTCTCTCTCACTCTCTCTCTCTCTCTCTCTCTCTCTCTCTCTCTCTCTCTCTCTCTCTCTCTCTCTCTCTCTCTCTCTCACACCCTCTCCTCTCTCTCACTCTCTATCTCTCTCTCCCTCTCTCTCTCTCTATCTCTCACACCCTCTCCTCTCTCTCACTCTCTCTCTCTCTCTCTCTCTCTCTCTCTCTCTCTCACACCCTCTCCTCTCTCTCACTCTATCTCTCTCTCACTATCTCTCACTATCTCTCACTCTCTCTCTCCTCTCTCTCACTCTCTCCTCTCTCACTCTCTCCTCTCTCTCACTCTCTCCTCTCTCTCACTCCTCTCTCTCTCACATAACACGGACGACAATGGCCGTGGCAATTAAACACACTTCAATTATTTCATAAGCAGCACGCAGGGAACGACACAATCGGGGAACACAATCGCCCCCCCCCCCCCCCCCCATGACGTTCATAAGCATTTCATATTAGCAGTTAGCATTTCACGTTAGCAGTTAGCATTTGATGTTAGCAGTTAGCATTTCATGTTAGCAGTTAGCATTTCACGTTAGCAGTTAGCATGGTAGCAGTTAGCATTTCACGGTAGCAGTTAGCATTTCACGGTAGCAGTTAGCATTTCACGTTAGCAGTTAGCATTTCCAGTTAGTGTGGCCAGCTGGGCAATAGTGACCATGATAGGTTCGTAGGAGTAGTTGTTTCACACAGGTGGCTCAGATTTTGAGAAAAGGGCACTCTGGTGACAAGTTCTGCACAAATAACAATCTGGATAGTCAAAGACATGCCGTTAACTGTAGAAGGAAACTCATTTCTGAGTGTAGGGGACCTTTAAAACTGAGTTTGAGCCCCATCAAAAGGGTCTGGTGCCACCACTGGCCACTACATCTAGCTGCTACTTCACTCCAGACTTGACCTCTGAATGACAGCTCAAATTAGCCAAACTACACCAATCAGGTGACATTGCTCAGTGATTTATTTAGTTCTTAGTTAAACAAAAAGTAAATACGCACATGGAACCTGCTTCTTTATCTCCTTAACCTCTTTAGCCCGATGGGTCCAGGTACCGGAGCCATAAATCCATCTCTACAGACTGTATGAATTAATCTTGCGTTTATTTTTCAAATGTAGCCAAGAGTAAAGAAAGACCCTAACCCTGTCAAAACAGCAGTCATAGTGTATATTTTCAGCAATACGTTTGTTTACCAATAGGTTAAAGTGTTATTAGTGAAATAGGAGTTTTGGAAATGTATTCAGAAACTAGCGAATATCGACGGAGGGAAATGCGCGCCGCCATTTAGTTTGTAGTCATATGAGGAGCGGAGAACCAGGGCTTTTAATGGCCGTTGGAATTTCGAAAAACAACACTACCCAGCTCAAGTCAGCTCCTGTCAATCAAATGACTTGTGGATACATTTTTATATTTCTTTAATTTTTCAGGATGATCTACCACAAACCTGAACATTATTGGCATAAATTAGAACGATGTTAGTTTCTCTATCTTTCTGTGAATGTCTAACAAAAAACTGCGTTGCAATCTGATGATAAATGGCGGAGGAATCTACATAATAAAAAAGTAACTGTACATACAGTAGATTTCATTCACGGTTTTTGCTGCACGCCTGGTGATACTAAATCCAGATTGAACTCTGCCATTGGAAAGAGGAGATTTGGCCCGATCCATAGATGTGCGACCTGGCTATAATAAGGTAATTTATTAGGCCTGATATTCTATATTCTATAATAATATTTCAAATTGCATGTTTCCGGATGGCAGAATTCAGTACTGCATCTACAAAACCTTCTGTTTAATCATCTTCCCTTTATTAATTTGTTTAGATTTGTTGTACACATGATCTCAAGAAGGTGCTGAACGAGCTCAGTTGTTCATCTCTGGTCATTTTTAGCATGGTGTTATTCACCGTCAAAGACTTTTCAATTGATATTCTCCTTTGGTTCATTACAATTGACTCAGGCCTAGTAACAGACACAATATCTCTGACACTGGGAATACATTCCCTGAGATCCATAGATGACACCAAGAACATGCAAATGGACCTTGTAGAAGTGGAGCAATCTTCCATTTACTTAGGTATGTATTTTTAGGCAGATTTTCAGAAAATAGGGCTAGGGCTCAAGAGGTTAACAGGAAAGTTTGCATCTCAAGTGCGCAGTTTTTAGCAAATGTCGATCTTGAATAGAAAAGATGCCCCCCCCCCCCCCATTAGTGGAAGTAAACACAATGTATATCAAATATTTTGTATTTTATTTCATATTAAAGCTATATTTTTCACACAAATGTCACAATTTCAAAGTAATTTCAAAGTAATCTTTCACTGGCAAGCTGCCACTGGTCACGACTGACACACACAATATCGAACAATTAAAACGCTTTGTTCTTTTTTACTGTACATTTTATTAATAATCGTCATCATTATTATTATTATTATTATTATTATTATTATTATTATTATTATTATTATTATTATTATTATTATTATTATTATTATTATTATTATTATTATTATTATTATTATTATTATTATTATTATTATTATTATTATTATTATTATTATTATTATTATTTTTCATGGGATTTATAACAGTGAATGGGGGGGAGGTGTTAATAATCTCTCATTGTGACATCTTCAGTATCACACCTAGGCCTCACACAGACATGCATGCACAAACACACACACACACACACACACACACACACACACACACACACACACACACACACACACACACACACACACACACACACACACACACACACACACACACACACACACACACACACACGTGTTTGTAAAACTTTACTTGTGAGGACACCGCACTGACTTAACGTTCTAACCCCTTAACTTAACCTTAACTGCTTCATGGTTGACCCTAACTTACCTAACTCTTACCTCAACCACTAACCCTAACATCTGTTTTGTTTCGTTTCGTTTTTACCTTTGGGGGACCAAAGCCAAAATCTGTCCTCACAAATATAGGTAGATACTAGGTCATGTCCGATACACTTCAGCAGCATCGCACATTGGTCTCGCAGACACGTGAATGAATGAATGAATGCATGAATGTCTCCCTATGTTCAACCCCTACCACAGTGCTTGAGGAGATGGTAACGGATATGTCCCCTATGTTCAACCCCTACCACAGTGCTTGAGGAGATGGTAACAGATATGTCCCCTATGTCCAACCCCTACCACAGTGCTTGAGGAGATGGTAACGGATATGTCCCCTATGTCCAACCCCTACCACAGTGCTTGAGGAGATGGTAACGGATATGTCCCCTATGTTCAACCCCTACCACAGTGCTTGAGGAGATGGTAACGGATATGTCCCCTATGTTCAACCCCTACCACAGTGCTTGAGATGGTAACGGATATGTCCCCTATGTTCAACCCCTACCACAGTGCTTGAGATGGTAACGGCGGCTGCAGTAGCTGTATCCAGACTGACCCACTGTATCCAGACTGTTTGACGGCGGACGGACTTAACGATTAAAAAAAAAAATCCAGCATTCCCTCCGTAAAGGCCTCGTCTAAACAGCCTTGACTTATGCAACGACAACCGCATCGACCCGCGACAGATGAGCGGCGCGCAAATTAAAGGTGCCGTGAGCGGTGTTTTGTTTTCCGGTCCACGTGTATAATAAAATTATAATAATAATAATAATAAATAATAAAATAATAGCTCTACATTCCGATCATCACTGACAGTGTCTGTCAGTAACGTGGGTCTCTCTCAGTCCCTCCCGCTCTGCGGTAAACAGGAAATAGATTTTCTGGTATCCTGTTCCCACTTTATCCAATCAGGAGAGAGAACTCTCCACGCCAGGGTGGCGCACCACGTAACGCACTGCAGTGCAACGCCGCGGCCGTCCCGGGTTCGACTCCCGGACCCGGCGACCCCCTGCCGCATGTCCTCCCATCCTTCCTCTCTGCCCGGCTTGTCCAATAAACCAATAAAAATCTACCCAAAAAATTATATTAAAAGAAAAAATAATAATCAATTGTCAGACAGAAATGACAAATAAAAACTAGTTTTAAGCAGATATGTAAATAGATAAAGGAATCTACAGTAGCAGAGTTCACCTAGGCCAACGCTCTCTGGTGAGTAAAGTGTTTAGCAATAAATCGTAGGTGCTCTTGAGTCTTCTTGTCTCTCTCAAGACCGTAAGCTAATTTCCCAAAATGTTGGCGTGTTCCTTTAAAAAGCCTTTAATTGTGTCACGACTAGATGGTCAAAAAAGCCAACATGTTTGGACCAGGCTGGTCTTCGTCATTGTTGCCTCTTTAAGAAATTATCCTTCCGTGCAGCGGCCGGGTAGCACAGCGGACTAAAGCGCCTGTCTACCACTGCAGAGACACTGGTATCGAATCCGGCTGTCAGCGGTGCCTCCGGCTTGGCCGGTCGTCATACTGGCTCAATTGGCAGAGTCAGCGGGAGGGAAGCCGGTGGGTTGGTATTCTGGTCGTTGTAAACAGCGACTCCTACAGGTCGGTCAGGGCGCCTGCACAGTGAGGGAGGGAGGGAAATGGTGAAGGTAGTGTGCCCTCCCACGCGTTACACTCACCCAATGAGAGTCCTCACTGCCAGGTGAAAAGAGGCTGCTGGCTGTCTCCTATGTTTCGGAGGAAGCATGTGATAGACTTCAGGGCTCCCTAGACCGACCAGTGGGGGGCACTTGCGCGCAACGACCAGGAAGGGGAGGAGGGAATTGGCATAGCGACTAAAATTGGGATGGGAGGAAAATACAGAAAAATAGGAGGAGAAAAAGTGGATAAAAAAAAAATTATCCTTCCGTATATATATTTTTGAGTGCCTGGGATCCAGTCTTTAAAAAGAAAAAAGAAAATCTGCCACCAAATCTGGCTTGGCAAGAGTTCTCTCTCCTGATTGGATTAAATGGGAAGGGATACCAGGAAATGTATTTCCTGTTTACTGCAGAGCGGAGGGATTGGGAGACCCATGTTACTGACCAACCAGCCAAACAGCCAAACAGCCATCACCTCTATATCAGTGATGGCTGTCAGAATGTAGAGCCTATTAAAACACTTATCTTAACAAAGAAATACTACTTACAGCACCTTTAAGAATTCACGAACATCAGAGAGGCTGCCTTAACTCTTGCTAGTGTAATCTAATACAGTTAAGACAATGATGACGCTGTCTTGTCAAGACTCCTCCCCTTTGTACAAAATGAAATGAACGAAGAAGAAGAAGAAGAAGAAAAGTAACTACTTTGTGTCAATGTGTAGATAATCTGCTTTTTTTCTGTAACTTGTATGGACCGTCACCGTTTTTTGCTAAGAAAAAGAGACAACTCGCGAACTCCCAAGACATCCGATCTGTTCTACGTTTCAACTTGTGGTGGACTGTCGAAACCTCTTTGTGTACATTTTTATAATATTATTTATTTGTTGACCAGTTTTTTTGCATTTGCAAATGAAAAGAAAGAGAAACAGAGGAAGACTGTGGTTTGCATTCTATTCAAATGTAAAATGCGGTGAAATGCTTTTACTTGATTTTCTTTTTAATAATTAAAAACGGAGAAACCGATCGTTCGAGGAGAGGATCCTCGCACTGTTTTCTTATGAAGTTGTAACATGTACACACACATGTGGCCAAAATTGCTTTGGAGAAAGAAAAAATTATAATGATTTTGTGATGTAAAGTATTTGTTTTATCAAGTGAAGCTTAATGAAGACAAATAAACAAGAGACACACAACCCTGCCTTGTTCTTCCTGGGTCATATGTTGGAGAGCGACCACGGGTCTGAGCCCAAACATTCGAACGTTCGGACCTTTGTTCGTTACGTTGGCATTCTAATTCTAAATCAACATTCGAATTTAAAATAAAAAAAATTATAATAATTTTTGTATGTGTCTAGTCATTCTGTTTAAACCAATGGGGTTTTTCTTCACAGTTGCAGATAAAGATTAGGCTACACTAATATTATAGTATTAAAACTGATGAGTTATATTCATTAAAGAAAGTTGATTCTTGTGACCGGTCGTATGTTGGAGAGCAGTGGCGGCTGAATGTATTTTCATTTTTTTTAATTAAATTTGTATTGTTTTTATTCTTGTTTTATTATTATAATTACAGACATGGATTGCCGGTAGTAGCCTGTTGGCGTGAATATTAAAGGCAACCAACTTGTGTTCAGCTTTTCTCTGATTGGCCATGACCCCACGCCGCTAGCCCGCCCCCTTTTGCCGCGAGCGCGGCAGGAACCTTCAAGTTCCCTGGTGCAAAATAAATCTGGTAGTTCGTTTATGACGTTAATTAATAATAAACACTGTTAGGACTCTTAATAATAAACACTGTTAGGACTATCTGACTCTTAATAATAAACACTGTTAGGACTATCTGACTCTTACTAATAAACACTGTTAGGACTATAAACACTGTTAGGACTATCTGACTCTTAATAATAAACACTGTTAGGACTATCTCGATTCACGCGTCACTACTGTAACTAGAAACTCTGGGTGTCACTGTACATCAGTGTGGAGGCTGACGCCTGACTGATTAACTGATAACTCATAACTGATAATGTTATATGTTATTTCGCGTTTTTAACGTCATAAACCAACTACCAGATTCACTCGTCACTGTACATCAGTGGAGGCTGCTGAAGCGCCAGCGGGGCGATGCGCCGGCTTCCGTGCGCCGCCGCCGGCTTGACTCGGTCCAGCTCCAGCAGCAGCGGCCGTGCTCCGTTGTAGAAGCCCTTTCAATGACAGAGCTCTCATATTTTGCGAATGCATAAACTATATCTTAAATTATGGCTATTTGTCTAATATGGCTGTCGCTTATCAATGACTTCGTGACAGCCATATTAGACACATAGCCATAATTTAAGATATAGTTTATGCATTCGCAAATATGAGAGCTCTGTCATTGAAGTGGGTGGTGGCAGCGTAACAGCGTTCACCCTGATGTAAAGTAGCGATTTTTATTGTTTTGTCATGACAAACCAATTGCATAATCCCAACATATGTGTAAAGAAACAACATATTCCAGTTAACGGTATATTTTTTTAATGATTCATTACGGTATAAATTAGGTTAACTGGAGCTGCGTATTGCTGGCTCTCATATTTGTGAATACAACAGCGTTCACCCTGATGTAAACAATTCTACAACGGAAGACGGCCGCTGCCGCGGGTGGCGCAACTCTCAGCCGAACGAAAGGCTGAACACAAGTTGGTTGCCTTTAATATTCACACGTGCAGGACTTTATGAATAATGGATTTGTCGATTCAAGGTAACTAGCTTTATTTATTATTCTAATAGCTCTTTTCTGTAGTTTAATAATAGGATCTATATTTGTTTTATAAACATTCCCCCAGACCTCAACACAATATGACATGTATGGCACAACAAGTGAAAAATACAATATATGCAAACATTTCTGGTTTAACAGCTCCCTTGTTTTGTACAGAATGCCAACATATTTGGCTAATTTACCTTTGATATATTGTATATGTGGCTTCCAACAGAGTTTGTGATCTATAATCACACATAAGAATTTTTTTTCATATACTCTTTCAATTTCGGTTCCATTTAAATTCAGTTAAATTTTTACAGTCGGTATAGGAACACCACCAAATACCATACATTTTGTTTTGTTTTCATTAAGAGTCAACTTATTCCTATCAAACCATTTCTTTAACTTTATCAATTCCCTTTCTACTGTTTTCAATAATTATTTTATGTCCTCCCCTGAACAAAGTAAATTAGTATCATCAGCAAACGTAACAATTTTCAAAATATTCGATACTGTAAAAATATCATTTAAATAAAGTATAAATAACTTGGGTCCCAATACGGAACCCTGTGGAACACCACAAGTTACTCTTCTAAGATGTGATTCTGTATTATTAATATTTACATATTGAAAACTATTATCTAAATAACTTCTTAACCAATGATGAGTGACACCTCTTATTCCATACCGTTCCATTTTTTGTAAAAGCAGGGAATGATAAATTGTGTCAAATGCTTTACGTAAGTCAATAAATACACCTATTGAGGGTTGTTTTTCATTAATTGCTGTTGATATATTTTCCACAAAATCTATTACTGCTAAGGATGTTGATCTATTGCTCCTAAAACCATATTGATGGGCACTGAATAATCCATATTTTTCAATAAAGCCATCAAGTCTATTTACAAATAATTTTTCAAGTATCTTTGAAAATGTAGGTAGCAATGATATAGGTCTATAATTTGATATAGTATGTATATCACCACTTTTAAAGATTGGAACCACCTTGGCCATTTTCATTTCATCAGGAAAAATACCAGTCAAAAAGGATTTGTTACATATATAAGTGCATGGTTTGAGGACAGAGTCAAAGACTTCTTTTATAGTTGACATGTCAATAGTATTACTATCAGTGGATTTCTTTTTCTTAAACTTTCTAACCACTTCTAGCACATCACTCTCACAAACACCACCAAGGAACATTGTTTGACACATACAGTACTGTTTAAGAGTACAACGCCTGTCATATAGACCCTGGCGTTGGAAACTCTGATTAATAGACATAGTTTCTAAAAATAGAGTACATTATATACATTTGAGGGGGAAGAAACTGTACATTGGAGGAGGTTGGGTAGGGGGGGGGGACTGTACATATAGTATAGCTAACAGCACCGCTCCGTGCCATTCACAAATCCCTAGCTGGTATGAATATTCAACTACAAAAACTGGATCTATTAGACAAATTGATAAATGATATGGAAGAAATAAAGCAATCTGTGGAATTTAACAACTCGCTAATTGAGGTGCTAAAGGCCGGCAACGCGTCCCTCCAATGTACGGTTTCTTCACCCTCAAATGTATATACTCTCTTTTTAGACTCTCTTTGTCCTCATAAACAGTACTGTATATTTGTAGATCTGGTATGTCATAAATGTCTAGATGTAACTACTGCCTATCTCTGTATGTCATGTATGTCATATATGGTATGATGAATTGAAAATGGGGGACCCTGATGAATGAATGAATGAATGAATGAATGAATGAATGAATGAATGAATGAATGAATGAATGAATGAATGAATGAATGAATGAATGAATGAATGAATGAATGAATGAATGAATGAATGAACAGTCAAACTTTCTTAACAGATTGCAGAATGGGTACAATACAGTATGGCTAAATACACCCAATTGTTAAGGGGATGCAGACCAGAGAAAGACGTTTGTCTTGTTTACATCAAACATCAGGGTCCCCCATTTTCAATTCATAGTGACATTTATGACATACACAACATACATGACATCATGACATTTAAACATGTAAACTAGACGAAAGTCTTTCTCTGGTCTGCATCCCCTTAACACATTGAGTGCCCGGGGCGATATTTATCATTAGTTCATGCCGACCGTTGAGTGCCAGCGACGATAAATCTCGCTTTTTTTTTTATTAGCGATTTGAATTCATATTTCATCAATCTAGTCCCACGTTAGTGCTGCAAACTCTCGCTGAGCTCCATTGGGAAAATACTGCCCCCTATCGTCTCCCTGTGGTACTGCACCCCTTTGGAATGGATTGAAACTTAACACATGGGGGGGGGGATCCAGCTTCCTCATTTTACTTGTCGGGCAAGCCACCCGAGAGGATCCAAGTCCTTTCCGAGCCCCAAAACAGCGTGGAATACATATTTCCAGTATCCAGCATTGGATCAATAAACGCGATTGATATTTGGAATGGCAATCAGGAATTGGAATAATCTTTTTGGAGAACATCTGATCTGAGGTAAGGAATCTATTTTACCAGTCTTACGATAATGTGTGTGTGTGTGTGTGTGTGTGTGTGTGTGTGTGGTGTGTGTGTGTGTGTGTGTGTGTGTGTGTGTGTGTGTGTGAGTGTGTGTGTGTGTGTGTGTTTGTGTGTGTTTGTGTGTGAGTGTGTGTGTGTGTGTGTGTGTGTGTGTGTGTGTGTGTGTGTGTGTGTGTGTGTGTGTGTGTGTGTGTGTGTGTGTGTGTGTGTGTGTGTGAGTGTGTGTGTGTGTGTGTGTGTGTGCGATCAGGAAATAAGAGATTCGATTTTTCAGCCTGCTTATATAGCGTGGATAAGTACACATGTACTATCGATAATCTAGCGTTTATTTGAAAACGATTCATAAATAGGCAGAAAAAATGACAACGTTTTTTGTGTATTCCAGAATATTCCAGTAAAGGGCGTTTATCACAGAATCTTTATATTTTCCTGAAACTTAAAAAAAAACGAGCGTTTTTCAAAATGGTATAAAACGGAAATGAACCGATTAAAAAACAATCCGTTTCGACAATGTTGCCTGCAAACAAGTCATTGATAAGCGACGGCCAGATTAGACACATAATTTAAGACATAGTTTATGCATTTGCAAATATGAGAGCTCTATCATTGAAGTGGACGCTGGCATACGGAGCCCTTTAGCGCCCCCGTGTGGCTGGCGCTGAATGTGTTAACAATTGTGTGGTATTGAGCCGTACTGTATTGTACCCATTCTGCAATCTGTTCATAAAATTGTAAAAAAAATAAAATAAAAAATCAATCAATCAATCCGAGTGGAGGTGAACGGGCTGAAACGTCAGACAACTGAACTCCATGACGAAAAAAATTGAATGGAAATCGTTATTCTGGATATTCAATGCAGGAGCATGAGAGAAAACATAATACTCCATGGAGTCCCTGAACAAGATAATGAGACCTACCTGAAGACAGAAGAGACATCTTTTCTCAAAGACGCACTGAAGACGAGGACGCAGGAGGCTGAAGCTATTGGCTTTTCCATAGTGCACCGCATCGGGAAGGCCAAGTCCGGGCAGCAAAGTCCTCGCCCGATTGTGGCTAAAACCATCGACCTGAAGATGAAATCCTCCATCATGGCCAAGGGTAGAGAGCTAAAGGGGTAAGTATTCCATCAGTGACCAGTTTCCACCTGAGGTCCTCCGGAGATGCAGGTCATGATGGAGGCGAGAAAAAGTAATACAAAAGTTTGTCTGTTTATCGATACACTTTTTATTGATGGCAATCTGCATAGAGACTCAAAGACAACGTGCTGGTTCAGTTGAGTGAATGAAAACATTTTGAAAACGTGATCTGAGATCAGGGGGGGGGGGGGGGGGGGGGCTAGCCAGCTCTCTGTAAACCCTGAAGCCTTCTGAATGACGTCACCGACGCGCTCATCACTATGGCAACGCCGACGATTTATTTTTATTTAGCCGGCAGGCATTTCTCAGATTGTTTTCTTTTCCCCTCCTTCTTTACCTGTAGTATTTCATTACATTATTTTATTACATTCCTTTTCTCTTCATATCTAATCTATTTTCACGGAATCATTGGGTAAAGTCATAGCTGTGAATTGAAAATGGGGGACCCTGATGTAAACAAGACAAAAGTCTTTCTCTGGTCTGCATCCCCTTAACAATTGTGTGTATTGAGCCATACTGTATTGTACCCATTCTGCAATCTGTTAAATAAAGTTTTCATTCATTCATTCATTCATTCATTCATTCATTCATTCATTCATTCATTCTCTCAACATTGGGATTTGAAAAACACTGGAGATTTCGCCCCGCCCCCCGCCCCCCGGCCCCGCCCCATTCCAATGTAGTCTCCTCCCCCTCGTATGTATATATATATATATATTGTCGGCACTGCACAGCCGTGGAATGGCGAGGCCATAGATTTAGAATAGATAGAAAGGGCACATTGTGGTGTATCATAATTAATTTGTTGAATACAATAGGATTTTTATAACGTTGACACAAATTAAGCAATATTTACACTAAGTTCTCTTTTACCTCTTATTACTTATTACTTATTACTTCATTCATTAATTTAATTGTAGGCACTGTTTATATTGTACATAGTCCTGTGTGTTGTATATTGTGTTCTATGTAACTTTTGTGTTTATTGTCTCTTTCTATATACACCGTGGGACGGGGGGCAAGTAATGGAATTTTTCTGTATGTCTTGCACAAATTGGAAAATGACAAAGTTGACTTTGACTTTTTTTTAACATGTGTCTATAGTGTCAGACACTAATTGCAATGTTAAAAACGGATACTGCTGTAATATGAAGTGAAATTCTACCATGCCTCAATGTATCAACTTTAAACATACACTAAATGTTAATGTTAGAAATGTTCATTTCCATTATTTTCACCATGTGCAACATTTACTAAGAACAGCAATGTCCATTATATCAACTCCAAATCTGTGCTATGAGCTCAATTCTCCCGGTGCATGCAGAAGTAGAATTGCTGTCTTGTTTTGGATGAATGAGTAGAAATGAAAAACGGAAATCTTCTTTTTTTAAAGTAGTTTTGACATGTGATATAGATAAAGATATTGTTTCATTGTGTATTGATTAACTTTACCTTTGCTCTTCATTACTTTACAAAAGTTATACTGGCACATGGGTCTAATACAGCAATGGAATATGGGTAAATGCAACGTTAAAGCAGTGCCAATGTAAGACTGACTTTACATTAACCCTTGTGGCTTCCTAAGGATTTTGACAAAAATGGGCCTTGGATCAAAGCCATATAATTTTAACTGTTTACTATTTAAAAAAAAAATTCCCCCATGATTAACATTAATAGCCTAATCTCAAGATATCTGTAACAAATTACATATATTTCGGAATTTTAACCACTTAAATTCGTGTTCGTTTGATACCACGTCCGTTTTTATTGAAAAAAACTGTTAGTCATATTTATCATATTTCTATACATTTCTGATACCACATTACAGCGTATGTAAACTCGACGAAATACCTCTGAATAAGAATCTGCCATTAGAAAAAATAAAGGTTGACTAATTCGGTCAGAAATAGCGGAGACGCTAAATGTTAGTAAGCGCTGATTATTATTATTATATTCTGCGGGCGACCATTAGTCATTCTCCCGGTGTAATTCTGAACACAGGTCGCTGCCGGCTGAGTACCAGTGTACTTCCGCGAGTGGAACACTAGTGACACATCCTCATTGAAGCGACGCGGGCCTGGAAGGCTCTTTTTTCAGCTTGTGACATGCGAAATGAGAGAGCAAGGTGGAGCGAGGTGGATATTATGGTTCTTTCTGTGTTGAGCGCTGCCCCCCCCCCCCACCCCCGGAGCAGAGTGGTGAAGTTGCAGCCACATTCCCCGGCATGATCACCGCCCACTGCCTGCTTAGGTGCCGGCAAAGTTAGCTGTAGAGTAATTGCGCCACCGTGTGTCCTACATCGTGAACAGCACATTTGAAAATTAGTCCTACCATTGACGGTGTGGATAGACATTGCATTTGGTAATTCTATCTAGAATTGAACGAATAAGAGCAGATTAAAAATGCTGATGAAAAGTGCTGATGAAAACGGACGCTAGGTACAGCGTAGGGTACCCTATGCTAATAACCTTTGTTTTAGAGCGTTTCAAATCATAAGCTTTTGACATAATGAAAATATATGTAAAATGAAGATATTTTCCCAATTTCATGAAATAATAATAAACACAGACACCGCTGTGCTCACACACACACACAAAAATTCCAGAAAGTAGAAAACGGTACCAGGAATGGACAAATTAAACGAATGACAATAATATAGTATAAAGTAGGGTATTATTTGGACTAAAGAATGGTGTTGTCTCACCCTACTCGCATGTTGAGGGAGAGCACCATACATTATACACTGAGAAACCACGGCCGAGAGTGAGCTCTCCGGGAACAACCCCACTTTGCCGGTATCGCTTCCAACCGCCAATAAAAACCAGAAGAAGAAGAAGAAGAAGAAGCTTCTCTGCAAAGGAGCAAAGGATAGAGAAGGGAGCCTGGAGACTGGCCCAAAGAAGAAGCTTCTCTGCCTTTTGTAGGTAGGTAGTTGTAGAATGTATTACATTTTGTGCTAAACCCCTCCTTTATCCGGTCGCTCCTCTTCCTCTTCGGGTCGCAACCGTCTTCCGGTCTGACTTCCTGTGCTGACTTCCTGTGCTAACGTTCTAATCTACACTGCTGCCGGAGGGGAATTGCAGCCATTTTGTAAAAAAAAAAAACAGGAAAAATACGGGAAAATATTTTAACGGGATGACGGCGGGGAAGGAAGGTTGAAATACGGGATAATCCCGGGAAAAACTGGAGGGTTGACAGGTATGGTCTAAGTGCACATTTTGGCTAGGGAGTGGCCTAATACTTTATCACAGACCCCTGGCAGCATAGAGGGCACTTTATCACAGACCCCTGGCAGCATAGAGGGCACATTATCACAGACCCCTGGCAGCATAGAGGGCACATTATCACAGACCCCTGGCAGCATAGAGGGCACTTTATCACAGACCCTGCATCACATTGTGTCCACTAACCGGTGTTGTAGTCGAGTCACTAAATCTCGAGTCCGAGACGAGTCTCGAGTCCCCAGTGTCCGAGTCCAAGTCCGAGTCACCAAAGAAGAGCCTGAGTCGAGTCCCCATTACCCTAGTCCAAGTCATCAAGGTTGAGTCCACTCCACTCTGGCCGTCAAAGAGCTGACAAATAAAAAAGGTCTACGTTAACTCTTTGAGCGCCACGCTAGTTTCCCCATCTTTACTCAATGGCGCCAGCGTTATTGACCATTTTAGCGATGTTTGCAGACCCATCGTGTGTTCTGTATTATAGCTATGGAGACAATAGTAGCTCATTTGACAGGCATTGTTCATAGTCCATCACTGACTAATAAGTTCATTTCCAAAATAATCCAGTATCTTTTCATAGATCGCGAGATATGACTCGTTATATGCATTATGCCCAAATCGTTCTGGTTGATCGCCTGAAATCCCAAATACTTCCAAATCAAAGGTATATACCATGTACATATGTGTCTCCACAAAATCATCAAGGTGGGGGGGGGGGGGGGTCGTTTTACCTCAAAACTGATCGTTAGCAAAAGCATGGTTGAGGTCCGGTAAAATACGACACTGATCGTTACAAAAACATGTTTCAGGTTCGGTAAAATAGACATAGAATATACCTTACCTTAGCCAGAAGGTACTCCAATAACAAGAATAATCCCCAGTGATCCCATCGCCATCGCGATTACTTGTGTATATGTCTATAATCGTGTATGCGGAAAATACGTTTGAGGCGTTAAAATCTCCGAGCGATCGCTCTGTCGCTCTGTCCTCAGAAGGGGAGGAGTCCTTGCAAAAAATAAATAAAAAGATAAGGGTCCCCACACCAAACCATTCCAGTTCAAAAGGTAGGCGATACTGCCACCTGGCAGGATTCGATCATCATTGCAATTGTAACGTAGGCAGATGAGCCAGGGAGGCCCACGGAGCTCCGGCTGAGTGTATAGAACGGGGATCAAAGGAAAAAGATCAAAGGATCTAAAAACGAGATATTACGTTTTTGGCACTCAACGCTTGGCGGCGAAACACGAGATATTACATTTTTGGCGCCCAATGAGTTAAACATAAATGACACAGCGCGGTCACCACCGAAATTAAATAATGTTACGGTATTAAATAGCCATCATCAATATCTTATGCCAAATGAGATAGGGCCTATTACAATTGACCTGTCTCAAACCCTGCCCTCTTTTCTTGATCCTCCAATCACAACTGTCGCTTACCTCGGACAAACCAAGTTTGTCCGAGGTAAGCGACAGTTGTGATTGGAGGATCAAGAAAAGGGGCAGGGTTTGAGACAGGTCTATTGTATTTAAATTTTTTTTAAATAACTATTTATCAATCAAGTCCAAGTCCTCGTCGGCACCTTCTGAGTCTGAATGCAGTCAATGCTCGAGTCCAAGTCATCAGTGCTCAAGTTCAAATCAAGTCACAAGTCCTGAAAATCAGACCACAAACATCTATACAGTAGGCCACCATGTGCGTGTCATGATGTCATATTTAAACTAGGGCTGTCAGTTTATCGCGTTAATTAGATTAATTAATTACACAGCAAATTATCGCGTTATGAAAATTAACTCAAAATTAATTACAATCTTTTTTTTTTTTTTTTTTTTTTTTAATAATATTTTTTTTGTATCTCATTCATTCCATAAGAATGTAGAATACACATTTACAGATTTTTTTTTTAATATGGTCCATTTGCATGTTCTTGGTATCTGATTCTAGGGACATCTATGAATCTCAGGGAATGTATTCCCAGTGTCAGAAATACTGTGGGCTAGATCCACAAAGAATGGATTGCACGGTGCAAGGTGCACCCTTACTTACAATTCATTATGAATTGAAAATGGGGGACCCTGATGTAAACAAGACGAAAGTATTTTGTGTGTATTGAGCCGTACTGTATTGTACCCATTCTGCAATCTGTTAATAACATTTTCATTCAATCACTCAATCTGCGCTGTGATTGATTGAATGAAAATTTTATTTTGAGTAAATTGTAATGAACCAAATGAGAATATCAATATTTTTTTTGTTATCTTTGACTGTGAATAACACCATGCTCAAATTGACCAGACCTGAAAAATCTAAGCAAATTAATAGATGGAAGATGATTAAACAGAAGGTTTTGTAGATACAGTACTGAATTCTGCCATCCGGACACATGCAATTTGAAATATGATTATATAATATAGAATATCAGGCATAAAATTGTTATGCGATTAAAATGCGATTAATTAGATTAATTAATTACAAATCCTGTAATTAATTAGATTAATTTTTTTAATCGCCTGACAGCACTAATTTAAACGTGTCTAAATAATATCAAGTAACAACAAACTCACTTCAAAACAAAGGTAGATTTCACCTGCTAAATCCTCTTTATGAATGCAAATGTCACGGGTATTCCTTCAAATGTCTAATTTTGTTCCTTTATTATTCTGTATGTTCTCTTTCCAGGAACAAGGAACCTTTTGAAAATGCACCCAGACCGGCTGATAGACGGTCAACTGCATTTCATCCACCTCTTCATCGCTGTATCTCTGCTGGACTCCACCCGGGCTCTGCCCAGAACTGACCCGGCTGTGAACCCTGACCACCCCTTCCTCTTCATGTGGAATGCTCCAACAGAGTTGTGTAACCGCAAATTTGGCATCCGTCTCAACCTCTCCTACTTCCACATCGTCAGCAGCACTCTGGACACGCAGACAAACCAGATAATCACCATCTTCTACTCCTATCGCTTTGGTGTCTTCCCCAAAATAGACGAAAAAACCAACGTGCGGCATAATGGTGGTCTGCCACAGCTGATCAATTTCGCAGAACACCATGAAAAGGCTAAGGCCAACATTACGTACTACATCCCTGAGAACCAACCTGGACTCGCCATCCTTGATTTCGAGGAGTGGAGGCCACAGTGGATCCGCAATTGGGGCAGCAAAGACATCTATCGGCAGCTCTCGATCGAAACGGTCAAGATGAAGAACCGGACATTATCTGACCGTGAGGCGAAAGCCAGGGCAAAGCTAGTGTTTGAACGAGCTGCAAAGGAATACTTCATTCGATCTCTTCGTATCGGGAAGAGCCTGAGGCCTAAGAGACTTTGGGGGTATTATCTGTACCCAGAATGTTACAACCATGAGTACAACCAAAACATGACCAACTATGACGGAGCTTGTCCTGAGCGTGAGATAGACAGGAATAATAAATTGCTGTGGCTTTGGAATGAGTCAACCGCATTGTTCCCATCGATCTATCTGGAGGTTAAGCTCAGGGATTCCAAACAAGCTCGTTTATATGTCCGCCATCGCATACAGGAAGCCATGAGAGTGTCCATGCTGCCCAGTAACGGTAGCTACGCTATCCCCGTCTACCCCTACATCCGCCCCGTCTATAAAAACAGTGTTGATGACTACATGTCAGAGGTCAGTGAAAACTACTTGTGTACCCTATACTGTATGGCTCCACAATGTGTAATAGGTTTAATTTAATTTGATTTCAAACCTTTATTTAAACTATAAAGGCAACTGAGGTTTCCCTCATTTAGTCATGTTAAGTGTACATACAGAGTTAAGCAAACAAGGCATATCAAATCACACAGACTGTAAAATCATAACAATAAGACAACTACGGATAACAATCAATTAAAACATGTACAACTTCATTGACAAAGGTTGGAGATCAACGTTTTAAACTCTGCAACAGAGCGGAACATCTCAAGCTTTAAGGACTGTTGGAGTTCATTCCATGAGCTAGAGGGGCATCATAGCAAAATGCAGATTTACCCTGTTCAGAGCAAACTGGACCTTAAGGACCAGCCAGTCACTAGAACCAGTTCCATAGGTTCCAAAATTCCATTCCAATAATGATGTAGTATAAGGAGGTAGCTTACCAATAATGATGTAGTATAAGGAGGTAGCTTACCAATAACGATGTAGTATAAGGAGGTAGCTTACCAATAATGATGTAGTATAAGGAGGTAGCTTACCAATAATGATGTAGTAGTATAGGGAGGTAGCTTACCAATAATGATGTAGTATAAAGAGGTAGCTTACCAATAATGATGTAGTATAAGGAGGTAGCTTACCAATAATGATGTAGTATAGGGAGGTAGCTTACCAATAATGATGTAGTATAAGGAGGTAGCTTACCAATAATGATGTAGTATAAGGAGGTAGCTTACCAATAATGATGTAGTATAAGGAGGTAGCTTACCAATAACGATGTAGTATAAGGAGGTAGCTTACCAATAATGATGTAGTATAAGGAGGTAGCTTACCAATAATGATGTAGTAGTATAGGGAGGTAGCTTACCAATAATGATGTAGTATAAGGAGGTAGCTTACCAATAATGATGTAGTATAAGGAGGTAGCTTACCAATAATGATGTAGTATAAAGAGGTAGCTTACCAATAACGATGTAGTATAAGGAGGTAGCTTACCAATAATGGTGTAGTATAAGGAGGCAGCTTACCAATAATGATGTAGTATAAGGAGGTAGCTTACCAATAACGATGTAGTATAAGGAGGTAGCTTACCAATAATGATGTAGTATAAGGAGGTAGCTTACCAATAATGATGTAGTATAAGGAGGAGGTAGCTTACCAATAATACTGTAGTATAAGGAGGTAGCTTACCAATAATGATGTAGTATAAGGAGGTATCTTACCAATAATGATGTAGTATAAGGAGGTAGCTTACCAATAATGATGTAGTATAAGGAGGCAGATTAACAATAATGATGTAGTATAAGGAGGTAGCTTACCAATAATGATGTAGTATAAGGAGGTAGCTTACCAATAATGATGTAGTATAAGGAGGTAGCTTACCAATAATGATGTAGTATAAGGAGGCAGCTTACCAATAAGGGCCTTAAAAACGACCAAATCCACGTCTAGAGCTGTGCATATACAGAGGACGACGCAATAATCCAAATGTTTTAATGACATCGAGACATTCCGAAATGATGGATCGATCGGTTGAAGCCCAAGGATTTTAAGGGTTGAGGCCACAGCATGCCTATAAATTACATCACCATAGTCCAGGACTGATAAGAAACCTGCTTCAACAACTCTCTTCCTGTACTAATCAAGGGAAAGCTGGTTCTGTTTCTGTATAGGAAGCCCATTTTCTGTCGCAACAGAGAGTAACACAGTCTAAACAGTCATAAATATTTTATTCAACTTCAGCCCTGATTATAACCAAGTTTTTGTTGTTGTTGTAATGTCAGATTCAAAATGAAATACTCTCACTTTTCTGAAAAGAGTTCTGACATTACAAAAAACTAAAAATCCATCAAAATCAGTTTTGTTGCTAATCATTGACATAAGCTATAGCCTGTAATAATCCCCCCCAGAAAAATCCACTTTGCATTTGATATATTGAAACAATAATTTGTGATGCCATCACAAACACTGGCATTTAAAGGGTACAAATTCAAAGATTCCTGCACCAGAATGCAGGAAATTAAGTCTTTGTAACAAACATTTTCCTAGTGGGAGACCCCCAGACCCCCAGCTTAAAAAGTGGGGCTATATTTCACACTACACTTCCTGGCCTGAATGATTTCCCTAGTCCGGCCCTGCTTGACTTTGTGAAGAGGACAGGACCTAGAATTGAACCCTGTGGCACACCTTTAGATATTGATGAAATAACACTGACATCTCCCTGACAGATAATCTTGGAGGAACCAATCACATGCATTTCTATCCAAACCAATAGTAGCTAATCTGTTTAAGAGTATCAAAAGCTTTTGACAGATCAATAAAGAGGGCAGCGCAGTGTTTCTTCTTGTCTAAAGCTGATATTATGTCATTAGTAACTAAAGCGATGGCTGATAATGTGCTATGATTGGTTGTGATTCTCTTTCTTCTTTTCTGAGTCGTTCTGATTGGCTGTTTCTAGGGGGATCTGGTGAGCACCATTGGAGAAGCAGCTGCCCTCGGTGCCGCTGGAGTCGTCTCCTGGGGAGACATGCATGTCACGAATTCAACGGTTCAAACATACATGTTACCACCACCAGGGGTGTAGCTCCAGATTCTGGGCCCCATGAAAGAATGTATTTGTAGGCCCCCAGTGAATGCGAGCGCGCGTAAGCGGCCATTTTTTTATTGATGAAAACGCATAATATGGTTTTTACCAATACATTTGGATCAGCAGTTCAGCACCTGCACTGTTGGTGGGTGAGCCTAGTAAAGGATGTCGCATTGCGTTCATCTTCAATGAATGGACCAATGCAATAGTCTACCAAAGCCCCCCCTCTCTCTATATATCACACACACACACACACACACACACACACACACACACACACACACACACACACACACACACACACACACACACACACACACACACACACACACACACACACACACTTCAGAAACAAACATAGTATCAATGAGAGCATCAATAATACACCTGAGTGATTTCTAGTAAAAAAAAAATATATATATATATTTTTGTGGGCCCCCCCCCCAGTGCTGGGCCCTTGGAATCATCCTAAACTACCCCCCCCCCCCAGCTACGCCCCTGACCACCACCACACACACGCACGCACACACACACACACACACACACACACACACACACACACACACACACACACACACACACACACACACACACACACACACACACACACACACACACACACACACACACACACACACACACACACACACACACAGGGGCGTAGCTGGGGGGGAGGTAGCTTAGGATGATTCCAAGGGCCCAGCACTGGGGGGGGCCCACATTTTTTTTTTTCTTTTTTTACTAGACATCACTCAGGTGTATTATTGATGCTCTCATTGATACTATGTTTGTTTCTGAAGTGTGTGTGTGTGTGTGTGTGTGTGTGTGTGTGTGTGTGTGTGTGTGTGTGTGTGTGTGTGTGTGTGTGTGTGTGTGTGTGTGTGTGTGTGTGTGTGTGTGTGTGTGTGTGTGTGTGTGTGTGTGTGGGCTTTGGTAGACTATTGCATTTGTCCATTCATTGAAGATGAACGCAATGCGACATCCTTTACTAGGCTCACCCACCAACAGTGCAGGTGCTGAACTGCTGATCCGAATGTATAGGTAAAAACCATATTATGCGTTTCATCAATAAAAAAATTGCCAAACGCGCGCTCGCATTCACTGGGGGCTGACAAATACATTCTTTCATGGGGCCCAGAATCTGGAGCTACACCCCTGCACACACACACACACACACACACACACACACACACACACACACACACACACACACACACACACACACACACATGTAACGGAGGTACCGCGAGTATATCCACAGTCACGATGGACTTCATGTGACTTTTTTTTTTTTAACATAACAGTAAGTCCCAAAAGGCCTTCAGCCTTGGGTCGGTGAAGCCTGCGGCCTACAGATTGAGTCTCACAGGTGGTCGCGACCAACGGCCGCTACGCAGTCGGGCAGCGGGCCTCTCGGTGCTTGACGGTGCTGCAGGTGAGTGGTGAGTTTGTGGGCTGTGAGGCTCACCTGTCTGCCCCCCCCCCACAGTCTATCAGTCTCTCCTCCCCAGCCTCAGTGATGCCTTCTGCACAGTCAGGTATGGGCAGATTCTGCTCAAGTGTCTCATCCTGAGGAGTTGAAACTCCCTCCCGCCTCTGTGCTGCCCGTTCTGCCATCCGAAGGTCTACTCCGTTACGCCTGTAGAGAATCCCCTCAACATCAACGAGGAAAGATCGTGGTGCGACCCTCTTCAGACAAGAGCCGAGCCGCCACCGCCCTGTACGATCGCCAGGCAACGGACGCATTCTGACTTGGTCCCCAATGTTCAAGTCAGGGAGGTCCCTGGCTGCCCTGTCGTAGTGTAATTTAGCCACACCTTTTTTCAGCCTGAGTCTCTCAGTGATACCAACTGTCACACAGGGCTGCAGCAGACTAGGCGCTACCGGAAGCGAAGACTTCAGCCTGCGTGACATGAGGCGTTGCGCCAGGCTGCTGCCCATCCCCTCAGTGGGCGTGTTGCGCCACTGCAGTATAGCCATCCATACATCTGTGCCATCTAGCTTGGCCCTCTTGCATAAGGCTTTCGCTATCTTGACTGCCGATTCCGCTTTCCCGTTCGCCTGCGGGTGGTGGGGGGAGGAAGTGATATGGGTGAACCCCCATTTGTTTGCGAACATCCTGACCCTAGCAGAGTCGAAGCACCCCCCATTGTCTGAAATCACACAGTCTGGTTGGCCATGACGAGCAAACTGGACTTTGCAACGAGTGACGATTGTGTCAGCTGACACGTCTGGGAGTGGCTCAACCTCCCAGAAATCAGAATAATGATCGACCATTATCAAAAAGTCTTTCCCTGCATAGGAAAAGAGGTCCATGCTCACTGTCTGCCATGGGCGCTCTGGAATATTGTGAGACATCATTGACTCCTTTTGCTGTGCTCGTGCATATTCATTGCAGGCTGGGCAGTTGGACACGTGGTCCTTGATTTCCCCTCTGGCGATCGAAGCATAGAAACACGACCCCCCCCCCCCCCCCCCCCACCCTTTCTTGCATGCATGAGGAAACATAATACAGATAATCTAGCGTTGATTTCAGATCGATCATTGATCCAGGCGAGACATGGGACGATTTATAGTGAAATGCAGATAAACGCTGTTTTGGCGGAGTTCCCTGGGATTACACAGAATCGCTCTGGAACTATGCTTGTATTCACCACGGTATAAAACGGAAATGTTTGCATAAAAAAATTATCTGTTTTTTGCACATTGACCTATTTAATATAGGTTTAGCACTGCAAAACACCGGCATTTATCCCCATTGAAAAGAGGGCTGGCACTCGCGGCCCACAGCGCCCCCTGCTGAACGGCACTTGATGTGTTAACCAGCAGCCATAACTGCTGAAATATAATAATATAAATATGTTATCTTAACTTGAACACGAAATCCATGCGTCTCTCCTGGCAATTGAACACCTCTGTGACTTTACTGTAAAAGTCGCCCGCTTGTTGAAGTTTCGAAAGTCTCAGCATGATGACGTTGATTAAAAAAGACATCCTAATTGACCTAGTAACAGATAACGTACCGGAACGAAAGAGCTACTGATTGGTTTGGTTTGTAAGCATGCTTACCCTGGGCATATTAGTAGCGGACTGAAGTAACAAATTCAAAGCCTGTGGTGGAAATGCATTCTTATCTTTCGAATCGACGCTAGAGAAAGCAGAGCGAGAGAGTGCTTACACCTGCGGGTGGCGCCAAAAAACTAAAACAAAATGAATGACTGCTGCTGCACTGGGACCACAGATGACAACTCTTTTAATGAAAACAAACAAACAGTTATTAGTTTTTATATTTTAATATTTCACAGTGTTGTGGGCGGCTAAGTGGCGCAGTGGGCAAGGCGCTCGCCACTAATGCAGGAGATGCTGGGTTCGAGCCCAGCTCTCCGCATTGCTACCAGCTTTGCTGGTCGTTCATACTAACACAATTGGCAGTGTTAGGGGTGGGAAGCTGGTGGGTGGGGATCGGACGTTGTGGACAGCGACTCCTACAGGTCGGTTAGTGCGCCTGCGCAGCAGAATCAGGAAGCAACAGGGGCGGCATGTCCCTCCCACGCAGACCCTCGCCGCTGAGAGATTGCGCTGTGCAGGTGAAAAGATGCGACGGCTGCCTCCTCGAGTACCGGAGGGGACACGTGATGCAAGGCTTCGTCCACATTGCAGCCGACCAGTGGGATGCATGTCCTAACAGCGTTCGAGACAGGGGAGCGTAGAATAGGACAATACGAAATTTGGATGGGAGAAAAAATAGAAAAATGGGAGAAAAAGTATAAAAATATATATATATTTCGCAGTGTTCTTTTTTTTATTTATTGGGTAAGCACCGCTTACCTTGCTTATAATGAAGGCACGTCCCTGAGAGACACAAAAGTACTTTACACATACAAGGAATTTGATTTGCTCTCTCTCTCTGCAATGTGATTCTCTCTCTCTCTCTCTCTCTCTCTCTCTCTCTCTCTCTCTCTCTCTCTCTCTCTCTCTCTCTCTCTCTCTCTCTCTCTCTCTCTCACAGACACACACACACACAAAACTAACGTCTCTTCCACCTACTAAACAACCATCCCCCTGGTCCCCTGCAGAACACCTGCACAGATGCCCAACGGCACTTGGAGGAGATCATGAACCCGTACATCCTGAACGTCACCATGGCGACGCAACTGTGCAGCGAGGCGCTGTGTCAGGCGAAGGGCCGCTGTGTGAGGAAGCCTTACAGCCACGACTACCTCCACCTGGACCCCCGGCGCTACCAGATCCAGAAGTCCAGGGGCGGCGGCAAGCTGACGGTGACCGGTGGCCTGTCTCAAGACGACGTGGACTGGTTCCAGCAGAGGTTCCACTGTATGTGCTACACAAAGGAGCCCTGCCAGTTTCCCAAGTCTCTGAACACAAATCACTCTGCAGTTCTTCAGCCTTCAGTCGTTACTGTTCTGCTTCTGTTATTAGCTGCCGTTTTTCTGATCTGATGAATACATTTGTGTGCATTTGGGCACCTCGTTTGAAATCTCCAGGTCCTGTGTAGTTTGCATGGACTAGAATGCAGAATGCTGTCTATTTCTTTACATTTTTTTTTTTTATGTTGTGGGACTTGTACAGCACCTTGTTCAACTTTGTCAAGTGCTGTAAAGTTTAAACCTTTTAAAATCTTAGACAAACAAAACACTTTGCTTTCATGAAATATTGTAAGCCGTCATTTGAGGCTTTATAAAAGCAGCACAATGAACACAAATCTGTCAGTGCCGAGTCCGACCTCATCTTAAATAACAAACAGCATTGCTTGTTGTAGTTAACAAAGAGAGGCAGAGTTGATTTTGCACAAAAAAAAACATATACATTTTTTTTGTATCTACTTTTTCTCCCATTTTTCTATTTTTCTCCCATCCCAATTTCGTATTGGCCAATTCTACCCTCCCCTGTCTCGAACGCTGTTAGGCCATGCCTCCCACAAGCCGGCTGCAATGTGGACGAAGCCTTGCATCACGTGTCCCCTCCGGTACTCGAGGAGGCAGCCGTCGCATCTTTTCACCTGCACAGCGCGATATCTCAGCGTCGGGGATCTGCGTGGGAGGGACACGCCGCCCCCATCGCTTCCTGATTCTGCTGCGCAGGCGCACCAACCAACCTGTAGGCGTTGCTGTCCACAACATCCGATCCCCACCCATCAGCTTCCCACCCCCTAATACTGCTGCCAATTGTATTAGTATGAACGACCAGCCAAGCTGATAGCAATGCGGAGAGCTGGGCTCGAACCCAGCGTCTCCTGCATTGGTGGTGAGCGCCTTGCCCACAGCACCACCTAGCCGCCATTTTTTTTATATAATTCAAATTTTATTTTCATATTCGAATCCCATGCCCATCGAACAAAGCTTTGAAGCTTCGAAGTATTTAAGACAGCCCTACATATTAGCATGGTTACTAGTAGTATAAGTATAGTAGTATAGTAGTAAGAAGGTTAGTTTGTCTAAAATGGGTCGCATAGGAAGAGACGGAAGGGTTCGTTCATGTTCGTTAAAACTCTCCAAGAATGTTGTCCTGAAGAGACGGGTACAGCTGGTATACCCTTTGGAACTAAGAGAATGACGACGCTTGGGAGCTCATCGGGGGGAGTTTGTTGTGACTTTTTCATAAATGCATTATTTGAATAGCCTAAAATATCATTTTTATTGTAACATAAAGTGTGTAAATGAATTGACATAAATCTGGTCTAGAATAGCCTAATGGATATTTAATTGAATAGTTTGTTATTATTGTTTAGAATGACATTACATTATAGTCTATATCTCTGTAATGCACCATTTCCCCCCCAGTGGTAAGTCAGCTGAGCGCAGGACATTACACAGGCCCACGCTCCAAGGTAACGTTAATTGAAGACGCGTGCCCACCTGTAACAGGGTGTGTTTGATCCTTGGTTGAAGAGAATTAGTTTGAACGTGCTGAAAACCTGCCTCGCTGCCGCTCTGCCTAGAGAATCATTGTAAAGGAAAAACAACTTGGATTATTGAGAACTACATTGCTGTATCCTGGTTGTGACTGAACTGAAGAACATAAACTGTGAACTTTGAAGAATCATGTTCCACCCCAGGTGAAAATCTGCATAAAATGTATACCTAGGTAAATGGAATATTGCTCCACTTCTACAAGGGCTATTTGCATATTCTTGGTATCTAGGAACATCTATGGACCTCAATGAATGTATTCTCAGTGTCAGAAATATTGTGTCTATTACTAGGCTTGCTTAAATTCTGATGAAACAGAGGAAAATATGAATTATGATTTTTCTTTTCATCTTTGACAGTGAATAAAACCATGATAATAATGACCAAACTTAAAAAACTGCCACTGAGCTCATTCAGTACCCTCTTGAGATCATGTGTACAAAAGATCTAAGGAAATTAATAAAGGGAAGATGATCAAATTGAAGGTTTTGTATATACAGTACTGAATTCTCCCATCCGGACCAATGCAATTTGAAATATTATTATAGAATATAGAATATATGCTTATACATTACCTTATTATAGCCAATTCGCACATTTATATATATATATATACATATAGTATCTTTCAAATGGCCGAGTTCAATTTGGATATAGTATCACCAGGCGTGCATAATAACATATACTGATATTTAATGTAATCGACTGTACTTTTTTATTTCTCCCACAGTGTAATCATTTTGTAACTAATTTCAGATCTAATTATTCCTACATGATTACAATAGTGTGGAGAAACTGACTGCGTTTCAATATTTGTCAAAAACGTTACCTTTTGTAGCTTATTATCGCGAATCATAACAATTATTGTTATGATTCATTCAGAACGCTGAACTTTGAAACACCATATTGGACCACAGGAAGTGTAGAACGGAGAAATTCTGACACTGAACGATAGCCAGCGATCTCCTCTTCAAAATGGCCACAAAAAGATTCCAATTCCCATGGTTCAACATTTCCATTTCCGCTTCCGGGTCAAAACACGAGTGGAAAATAAAAACTTAAAATGATATAAATGCACTTTTAACCTATTGCTAAACTATTGCCAACCTAACGTTTTACATTCTACATGTATTTGTGACATAGTAGTGATAATAATACTTGAAAACATTTGATTTTAAAAACGTTAATTTATTGCATCACTCATAAAAATATTAATATATGATAATAATGTCAAAAGGGGTCGGTACCGTCCCCGTGGGGTGGAACAGGTTAATGGAAAGGAGACTTTATACCAATCGACACCTATTTGTTGCCTGTCGATTGCCATTTCAGGCGACAAAATCCGTTCAGCGGTTCTCAAAGTTACATGCCAATATGTGAGGCGTTGTGCGCCAAAGTACCACCCGCGACTCCCGAGACTCTAGCTCCGTCGATCATTTTGTGCAGCGTTACTCTGTTTCTCACTGGTTTGATGACGTGCTGCTCACCTCACCGGTGACGTCTCCAGCAGTTCCAGCTCCACTGCTTGGCTGGTTCGAATGTTTCTCAGACACACTAGTTTCAAAAAGAAATTGAGAACAGCGATTTTACAGAATGAAATCATTTTATGATATACTTTTCTTTCTTTTTTTCTATCCAAATTAGGGCATTTGTGTGGTGGCGGCAGGGGAGAGTTGGGACCTCTGTGACCTCCACTTCTGTGGAGCTTCTTTCATGTAGACAGACAAATGACTATCTTTACTGTCATTATTATTCTTTGTTTTGGTGTTGTTGCTTGTACAATGTGCATGGAAGTATTATTTTATTCTGATTGTACAATGCTTTTATGTTTGATTGTGTTGTTACCCAGGAAGAGTTGTTACTACCATATAGGGCTGTCCCCGACTAAGGATTTGGATGGTCGACTATGATTGGCCAAAATTTGCAGTTAGTCGACTATTGGTCGACTAAAAAATAAAAATAAAAATAAAAAAGTATAATATAAAAGATTTTTATTTTTTTTTATCCCATTTGGGCTAAAATGTCTGAAGGAGTCGACTGAAGGCTTCTTGTCCTCTGCAAAAGCATGCAATTGGTCCACTGATGGATACATCTTGGTATTTGTCTAGTCTAGTGTGTTCATTAGATGGTGAAATCCTCTTTCAGTGCCTCTGTGCCTGTTTTCGTAGGCAGTTAGCCTCTGGTATGCGTGCCATTAGCGTTAGCTAATTCTAGTTCTAGGCCTCTTTTCTTTTGGAAAGAATGATAAAAAAAATGTATAAAAATAATAATATATATTTTTTTATATATATATATATATTCGACTAAGAGGTTGAGAGAGAGAGCGAGAGAGACAGAGAGAGAGAGAGAGAGAGAGAGAGAGAGAGAGAGAGAGAGAGAGAGAGAGAGCAAGAGAGAGAGAGATCGAGACATTATTTATATTATTCAAAATTTAAATAATTAAAATCACTTTATTCAAATTGGGGATTTAGTTTGAGGATATAAAAAAAGGGAAAAAAAGAATTTATAACAAATTTCACAAGATTATGTCATAATAGACATTCTAGAACATTTGTGATGTCACAGTATGATGTCATAATAGAACATTCTAGAACATTTGTGTTCATATATTCAACAATTCTCTCAGAAGATCTCATTGTGCATAATTGAAACAGTACTGAACAGATAGACAAAACAACATAGACTGAAACCTGCATTTCTCAACCAAGGTGCCTTGCTTACCGTTTAGCTTAGCTGTGGAAAGGTGAGTGTCCGCTTCATATACTTCTGTGCCCCCCTGTGCCCCAGTAGAGTGCTGGGTCTAGATACGCCCCTGGCGTGCATAAGTACACATATACTATCGATAATCTAGCGTTTATTTGAAAACGATTCATAAATAGGCCGAAAAATTACACAGTTTTTTGTGTATTCCAGTAAAGGGCGATTTCAAAATGATATAAAACGGAAATGTACCGATGAAAAAACAATCCGTTTCGACAATGTTGACTGCAAGCAAGTCATTGATAGGGCGTATTAGACATAATTTAAGATATAGTTTATGCGTTCGCAAATGTGCTCGCCCTCTCATTGAATAGAGCGCTGGCACTCAAGCGCTAAATCGTGCGCCCCCTGCTGGCACTCAAAGTGTTAATTCAGGTTGACTTATTGACATCATTTGACAGTTGACAGGGGGCTGGAAAGTTGATTTAATAAAAGAAAAAAGGCTCATTTAATCAGATTAATCACTTTATTCAAATTGAGGATTTAGTTTGAGGATATACATTATTTTTTTAAATTATAAAAAATAAATGAGAATAATTTTTTTTATTTAATTTTTTTAATTAAAAACAAAGGTTCGAACGTCCGTTCGAAAAACCCTGATGAAGTTTGAATCACTTTATTCAAATTGAGGATTTAGTTTGAGGATATATATATATAAAAAAAAAATTATTATTATTTTTATTTTATTTTACTTTTTTAATTAAAAAAGAAGGTTCGAACGTCCATTCGAAGAACCCTGACGAAGTTTGAATCCCAAAAACAGGCTTCGGGGACAGCCTTACCAAACATTATTATTTATATTATTCAAATGGAACTCAAACATGTTCCGTTGTGATGTCACAATCAAACATTCTAGAACATTTGTGATGTCACTGTATGATGTCATAATTGACATCCTAGAACATTTGTGTTCTATATATATTCAACAATTCTCTCAAGATGATGGTGAAGATGATTGTTAGGATAGCGGTTCAACATCTGGGATTGGAAGGTCTGGACTGGAAGGAGGTGTGTAAAGAATTGGCTGAGGGGGCTGCGAGGGACAAGGCTGCGAGGGACAAAGCAGCCCAGGATAAGATAGCAGGGGGCAAGGAGGGTCCCGCGGAGGGGGGCTCAGACAGGAAGTAGCAGCAGTAGCTGCACTCCAATGGACAATGTAGTTGATGACGGGGTCCAGTAGAAGAAGAAAAAGAAGGTGAAGAAGGAGAAGAAGGAGAAGAAGAAGAGCCCATAAAAAGAATTGCGGAGGGCAGTAATACGCCTCGATGCGTCTACTCTGCCGGAAATTCAAATAAGAAGAAGAAGAAGAAGATCTCATTGTGCATATTGAGACAGGATAGATAGACTGTCTATCCTAAAACACATAGATTGAAACCTGCATTTCTCAACCAAGGTGCCTTGCCTACCGTGTTGCTGTGGAAAGACAACGGCTAGCTAGCTGTTCTACTTGAATACCGAATGTTAATATTGAATCAGACAATATTGAATACTGAATGTTAATATCAGACCATATTGAATACTGAATGTTAATTCAGGTTGACAGTTGACATCATTTGACAGTTGACAGGGGGCTGGAAAGTTGATTTAAAGGGGACATGCATTATAAATGACTTTTTTCTGTGTTTAGCATGTTTTTATAGTAATACAGGTTAGTATCAATGGGTCTGTGTCTCTAATTACCATATTGACTCATCAGTCTAGTCTCGAGTTCACGAGATCTTCCCTCACTCAACTAAACTGTTCTGATTTGACGATTTCTGTGACGTCGACATAGCATTGATCTGCAGTAACGCCCCCTCTATGCTTGTAGTGCAGTGTAACCCGACACTTCCTCAAACGGGTTTTCACAGGCAGAGAACGAGCGAGAGGGAGAGAGAGAGAGAGATAGAGAGAAAGAGAGAAAGAGAGGGACGGTGGGAGGCACTGCAGAAGTGTGTGTAATGTCTGCGCCATCTCTCCCTCGTCGGGGACACACACATACACAAACTTGACTGCGTGTGTGTCTGGGACGTAGGTGTGACCGGTCTAATTAGACGCTGTTGTGTTTAAGATGACAGACAGGGAGACTGTTGATTGTATTTATTTTCAGCCTGTTAGGTTACAAAGGCACAAAATGCAGCAGCATTAGGGATACAGTCATGGCGTCTGCAACACGAGCTGTCTCATACCACGGAGACACTAACATGCTAACCAGGAACCAGACAATATACCTGCTGCGGGAGGGAGGTGCCGATTTCAAAATAAAAGACTTAGCTCCCAAAAGCCCCAATAAATAATACGAAAGCAATAAAATAAAAACAAAGCAATAAAATAAAATGTTAAGGATTTAAGGACAGCCATACTGTACATGTTGACTGCTTGGTTTGACTGGCCGCCGAGCCATACTGTACATGTTGACTGCTTGGTTTGACTGGCCGCCGAGCCATACTGTACATGGTGACTGCTTGGTTTGACTGGCCGCCGAGCCATACTGTACATGGTGACTGCTTGGTTTGACTGGCCGCCGAGCCATACTGTACATGGTGACTGCTTGGTTTGACTGGCCGCCGAGCCATACTGTACATGGTGACTGCTTGGTTTGACTGGCTGCCGAGCCATACTGTACATGTTGACTGCTTGGTTTGACTGGCCGCTGAGCCATACTGTACATGTTGACTGCTTGGTTTGACTGGCCGCCGAGCCATACTGTACATGGTGACTGCTTGGTTTGACTGGCCGCCGAGCCATACTGTACATGGTGACTGCTTGGCTTAAATATAATTTTTTTTTTTATAAATTTCTTTTTATTTATTTTTTGCCATCCTCTGTTATTTTACCCATGCGACGCCACTGCTCAGTAGTACTCATTTATATACGTTATACCCAGTTTAATCACCTGTACATTGTATATTACTATTGCACTTTACTGTTACATTTGCACTGTGGTTGGATGCCAAACTTATTTTCGTTGTACTGTACTTGTGCTTCAGATTCAAATCCAGCTCCCATTTATGTCACATGCCTGATTTTCATTTTCTATTACACTGCAGGAAGGAATGGCAGGCTTGAAATGGTGGATTGCTGTTTTCTTTCTGATTAGCAATGTCAAATGCCTTGAAACGTCAAACATCAAGGTGACACACAACTTTCCCCTGACTGAACCGAGTGCTACAGCTGTCCCAACAACCAGTAAGTCACTCTCTTTGTCCTGTCAGTAAGTTACTCTGTTTGAATGAATGAATGAAAACTTTATTTAACAGATTGCAGAATGGGTACAATACAGTACGGCTCAATACACACAATTGTTAAGGGGATGCACACCAGAGAAAGACGTTTGTCTTGTTTACATCAGGGTCCCCCATTTTCAATTCATAGTGACATTTATGACATACACAACATATATGACATGACATTTATGGCATAGGGACATACATGACATACAGGTATATAGTACTGTTACATTTGTGACATATACGATATGCAAATATGCAGTACTGTTACACATATATCCTGACAGAGAGTATATACATATGATGGGGAGGAGACTGTACATTAGGAGGGGGTGGGTGGGTGGGAGAGAAATATACACGGTGGGGAGAGAATATATACATACGGTGGGGAGGAGACTGTACATCTGGAGGGGGTGGGTGGGTGGGAGAGAAATATACACGGTGGGGAGATAATACATACAGTGGGGAGGAGACTGTATGACGTCACGTTGCGAGTCAAATCAGGATGACCTAATTAAATCGAGCAGGAAATGGTCGGACCTGAATGAGAGCAATCCGCCAATATGGTATTTAGAGACACAGACACATTGATACTAACTACTATTACTATAATACAATGCTAGACACTGAAAAAATCCATTTATAATGCATGTCCCCTTTAAAGGCTTAGTATTGACACGGTGGCACCTGTGTTGGCTAACATCTTGACTTGACCTGCTACTGACATGTTTATCATTTGGTTCATCACTGGGATTGTCTAGAGTGACTCTAGTTCTCTGTTTGATACTGATTTGCCTTTATCCACAACCTGCAAAAACAGATATTTAAAAACACCCTCTGCTTCTTCTACTGTACATCTCTGGTATTAGTGACCTGAGACCAATTCAACTTTTCCAAGTGAACTCTGAGTGAGCACCGAATAGCTCTTATAGAGCGGACATTAATAGTCTTATTGTGAAAAAACCTTCCTGTAAACATTTCTTGCCCAGTGGATAAAGTAATGCTTTAATCACAGCTTTAGGAGATAAGTTGACTTTGTCAGACACTAAAATGAAGTCGATAGTAATCTGATACATGGGAAACATCAGTATTAAAGAATCCTAATAGTACACACTCTCTGTTCCACCACAATCAGAGAGCACAGCCTCCGGGCAGTCATGAAACGTGTTGTGACTGGGCGGTCTGTAACTCAGCCCAACCAATCAGAGAGCACAGCCTCCGGGCAGTCATGAAACGTGTTGTGACTGGGCGGTCTGTAACTCAGCCCAACCAATCAGAGAGCACAGCCTCCGGGCAGTCATGAAACATGTTGTGACTGGGCGGTAACATTTTAAACATTTTCCTTTTCTTTTCCAAAATCACCTCTTCACATTTTACAACAACCTTTTATTTTCTTTACAGTATGATGTTCCGTTTTTTCATAGCCAATCTACTCATTTTTCTAGAATAAGACAACCACCACCACAAGACAAACAAGACTCACAGGACAGGGCATTGGTATATGAGGGATAGCCGTTTTTGTTCTTGCTTGGTCTGGTCCGTTTATGGTCCTGACATTCATTTCCCAGTTATTGCATATGTTAGCTGCCTCCCATACCCTACATTCTTCCCAACATTTAACATATAACATTTAACATGTTATTGAATTCGACCTCCAAGCGAGGGGGGAAACACCCGCTCCTCTTGGCATAAACCCCGTTGGTGTGCGAGGGAGAGCCCCTCGTTAGGGGGGGGGGGCCCTGCGCTAAGGGTGTGTGACTGACGAGGCGTCTATCCGAAACCCCTCCATCCCTTGGTCCAACGTTGGCTGCTAAAGAAAACCTACGCTAATAAAATGACCTCACCCCTCCCGGGCACTTAGTAAACATTGCCATGACCACAGAAACAAGAGGAGTCCTATGGTTTCTTTCTCATTGTTTTTTAAGGATGTGTGTACTCGCTGGGCCTCTCTCTCGCTCTCAGTGCCCCTCTGTCTGCCTGGTGCTGGTGCCGTCGGCTCGTCCCGTCTCTCGCGTTCTGAGGCGCCTGAGGCCCCGATTCCCTCCTCGCCTCCTTCCAGTACTTCTTTGAATCTTCATGTTGGAGTGTGGAGTCTGGAAGCGGGTTCCATTTATCTTCAGTGCTTTTTTAATGCATGCTTCTCTCGGCACCAGCTCCTTGGTTGTATATCCGTGTTCCGTGCTCTTCTCGTGACTTGTCGGCACGTTGTCATCTTGCCACATTTTATTCAAGCTAGCGACCACGTTAGCTTCGATGTCGAACTCCTCTGCGATCTCGTTTTCGAGTTTTTTAAAGTTTTTCCCCTTCTTTTTCGGTCCTTCCCTTTCCTTCTTCCACTCATCTACCTTTTGATTTAGATATTTATGTTCATTGAATTCTTGAAGTGGAAGAATTATATTTCGCCCGGGAGAGCGGCCTTCTATGCGCCTGTGCCCTCTAACGGCATACCGGAAGTCAAATTATGCAATAGTTTAAGGGTGAAACTTGTTGGTGGATGAAAGCAAAATGCCCCTGGCACTAGTTTATGAAATAATGCATGGTGGGCGGCTAGGTGGTGCAGTGGGCAAGGCGCTCACCACCAATGCTGGAGACGCTGGGTTCGAGCCCAGCTCTCCGCATTGCATTCAGCTTTGCTGGTCGTTCATACTAATACATTTGGCAGTATTAGGGGGTGGGAAGCTGATGGGTGGGGATCGGACGTTGTGGACAGCGACTCCTACAGGTCGGTTGGTGCGCCTGCGCAGTAGAATCAGGAAGCGACGGGGGCGGCGTCCCTCCAAAGCGCAGACCCCCGACGCTGAAAGATCGCGCTGTGCAGGTGAAAAGATGCGACGGCTGCTACCTCGAGTACCGGAGGGGACACGTGCAATGTATGGCTTCGTCCACATTACAGCCGGCTTGTGGGAGGCATGGCCTAACAGCGTTCGAGACAGGGGAGGGTAGAATTGGACGATACGAAATTGGGATGGGAGAAAAAATTGAAAATGGGAGAAAAAGTAGATACAAAAAATTAAATAAAAATAAATAATGCATGGTAAACAGGAAGTGATGCTTTCCATCCAGTATACAGTTTTAGGTGTGAGATTCAGTGGGCCATCTCATATTGCTCAGTAGCACATTCCATTCATCAAAGTTATAATGTATTTAAATGTAGATAATTAATTAATAAGTCATTTTGTTCAAGTTTTCCTTTCTGACTGACTATAAATGTCTACTTTATTCAGTTTTAGAACCTACGGATAGGCATTTTACAACTATTTGTGTAAGATTGAGACAATCTCTCCATATTGAAAAGAACAATGCTGCCATCTAGTGGCCTGTTGTGGAACCTGCTGCCATGAAAGGGACACCTGCTATTTTGAGACAATGTAGCTGATAAATAAGTAAATATACACAAATACAATCTAAAATTATTCAAATATTTATATATTTTAAAATATAAATATATTGAATAGAATCAAATTCAAATGGCTTTATTGGCAAGATGCAACATGTACATGTTGCCAAAGCAAATGATTAACATTAACAATAATTAGAAAAAAGATAATATCTATAAACATAACAATATCATCAAAACATAACAATCATCAAATATAACAGCATAATTGTGTCTCAGGTCACTGTCACTCACTGTCCCTCAGTTTATAGCAGGCAGCAACACAGACTGCTGCTAGCTCACAGCTCTTTATAGCAGGCAGCAACACAGACTGCTGCTAGCTCACAGCTCTTTATAGCAGGCAGCAACACAGACTGCTGCTAGCTCACAGCTCTTTATAGCAGGCAGCAACACAGACTGCTGCTAGCTCACAGCTCTTTATAGCAGGCAGCAACATAGACTGCTGCTAGCTCACAGCTCTTTATAGCAGGCAGCAACACAGACTGCTGCTAGCTCACAGCTCTTTATAGCAGGCAGCAACATAGACTGCTGCTAGCTCACAGCTCTTTATAGCAGGCAGCAACATAGACTGCTGCTAGCTCACAGCTCTTTATAGCAGGCAGCAACATAGACTTCTGCTAGCTCACAGCTTGTTGAGTCCTCCCTATAGGACAGTGTTCTGTATCAGATTGTTTAAGAAAACCTTTTGTTATTAATTAAAACATTTTTAAATGTGTTTATCTTAGGGTTGCAAATTGTAAGCATGTTCCTTACAATACAGGTTTGCTGACTCAGGACCAGCTGGGTGATGTGTTCTGTTCCTGAGGTGTGTTAATAGAGCAGGTTTGCTGACTCAGGACCAGCTGGGTGATGTGTTCTGTTCCTGATGTGTGTAAATAGAGCAGGTTTGCTGACTCAGGACCAGCTGGGTGATGTGTTCTGTACCTGAGGTGTGTTAATAGAGCAGGTTTGCTGACTCAGGACCAGCTGGGTAAGGGGGTTCCTGATGCTCCTCAGCTCTTGGCACTGCAGGGCTTGATCATGGTATGAGAGGGGGTCACTTTGTTTTAGGTGTGTCCAAAAGTTAATTGCTCTTTTTTGTATTTTTGGTATTAGTGGGTAACGGCCTAATTCTGCCCTGCATGCATTGTTTGTAGTTTTCCTCTGGACATGTAGGAGAATCTTACAGAACTCTGCATGCAGGGTCTCAATGGGGTGTTTGTCCCATTGAGTACAGTCTTGTTCTGTAAGTGGACCCCACACCTCACTGCCATAGAGTGCAATTGGTTCAATAACACATTCAATTAATTCATTGGTATTTCTGTTTGTATATATTTTGTCATGGAATAGAAAGCCGGCTGTGCTTTATCTCTCAGCTCATGGACTGCTTCATTAAAATGTCCAGTTGAATTTAGCTTTAAGCCTAAATAGCTGTAGTGTGTGCAGTACTCTACATGTTTTAATCCTAAATAGCTGTAGTGTCTGCAGTACTCTACATGTTATAATCCTAAATAGCTGTAGTGTGTGCAGTACTCTAGTTATAATCCTAAATAGCTGTAGTGTCTGCAAAAAATAAAATCTTATAGGGCAAAGAAACCCCCCCCCCCCCCCCCCTATATAGGGCAAATAAAACTTTTTTTAATTTGTTTTACCTACTTTCTATAGAAGCATCTAAGAATGAAGTTCTATAGAAAGTAGGTTAAAAACTAAAGAAAAGTTGGATGTGTTAGTTTGTTGGATGTCTAGGTGAAAGACAGTTGGATGTCTTAGTTTGTTGGATGCCTAGGTGGAAGACAGTTGGATGTCTTAGTTTGTTGGATGCCTAGTTGAAAGACAGTTGGATGTCTTAGTTTGTTGGATGCCTAGTTGAAAAACAGTTGGATGTGTTAGTTTGTTGGATGTCCTACTGAGAACAGTTGGATGCACTTCCGAGCTGCTTCCACATGGAGGCACTTCTCTTTTTTTTTTGTGGGAACTACTTTTTCTGGCGGATGGTTTTTTCAATAAATCTTCAATTAATGTGTGTTTATTGTATAGCAATAAGGTTGGATGAATGTGCCAGTTGTATAAAAGCATTACACCACTTGTAGTCGTGGGTTGTGACAATTAGACCATGCCTAGGGGGGTCTAACCACCCTCGGCTGCGCCTCGGGCCTAATGACCACCCCTAGGCATGGTCTAATTGTCACAACCCACTCCTGCGCGTGATGTAATGCTTAATTACAATATCACAATAACGTGTGACAGTGATAAAATTCAACAATCCACAGATTCAGATTCCTCGTCATTTAGTCCATGGGCCAGAGCCCAACATTTCACTTGTCGGTACCACTCAGGGTGACGAAACGTACATATAATTTTTTTAAAGATCTGTCTGTAGATGATATTTTGGTATAGCCCTTCCTGAGTGGTAGCTGTATCATAATTATCAAGTCATGAAGTATACCCACCCAGTGGTGCAGTGCTGGGCAACCGCGGTCAAACGGCGTTTGGGCTTCGAAGTGCGCGCATCCTATTATTATGCAAAGTCTAGGTGATAAGTGCCTAGACTTTGCATAATAATAGGATACCGTTTGGCCTCCGCCCATATTACGACTGCACCCCTGTACCCACCCCCTCAGGAAATTGCATTTCAGATGCTGGTGCATATCCTGCTTTAGACTCACGTAGAGGACATTGGTCAATGTTTCACAATTAATTAATTAATCAATTAATTAATTAATTAATTATTACAGATAAACATGCCTCTAAATGTAGTAGTTTCTCTCTTCTTTCTGTGCAGAGCCTGATGATGTGAGGTTGGTGGAAGGAGGCAGCCGCTGTGCTGGGAGACTGGAGATAAACCACCAGGGAGTCTGGAGACCAGGAAACACGCGGTTATCCATGAAGACAGCAGCTGTAGTGTGCAGACAGCTGGACTGTGGCTCTGCTGTTTCAACACAATGGAGTTATGGTTCTTATCAACCTGTATGGTGGTTTAGACCTGTCTGTTCTGGCTCTGAGTCTGCACTGAGGGAGTGTAGAGGACCAGTGAGCTCTTCTTCTTACTCTTACAGGCTGCAGGTGGAGGTGATCTGCTCAGGTAACTCTAAACAATAACATCACATTCAGCTGCTGATCTTTACAGTCTCACATTCCCTCTGTCACAATGACTGTCAGTGGTTTACATCTGCATTGTTAATTCATTAGGTGACTTAGGTTGTAACCAGCTTGAAATAATAAACAAACCTGTCAGCAATAAAGAATGAGAGTACTGGAACAGTGTTAAATTCAAGTGTTGTATTCCACAAAAAGAGGAGCAAACTAAATGGAGCGGCAACATAATTGCGCGTTTTGCGCTCTGATTGGCCACTGATGTTTCTGGTCGCACCAATCGTGTGACGGCAAGTTCTTTCGCCGGTTAAGCTTAGGCACTCTTTCGAAGTTGGTTAAGGTTAGAGTTTGTCTTAGAGCAGGGCGATAGAACACCAGCCCTGATTCCAAACTCTAACCTTAACCAACTTCGAAAGAGTCGCCTAAGCTTAACCAGTGATAAACTAGGCGTTAGGTAGTTTGCTGCTGGTCGAGGCGGAAATGGGCGCGTCACGCGATTGGGCGCACATGTCACATGACCAGAAACGTCAGTGGCCAATCAGATCGCACCAGAAACGGCAGTGGCCAATCAGAGTCGCAAAACGCGCACGCGGAAGCATAAATGCGTTAGTATACGAATAGACGCAAGCAGGTCGGCACCTTGCATGGTCGCCTCCGCCGTCGGTGTGTGAATGTGTGAGTGAGTGGGTAAAATGTGAGGAACAAATTGTAAAGTGCTTTGGATAAAAGCTGTTAAAAAATCAATAAATGCACCATTTACCATTTTTTTATAACTCTTTATTTTAGAACTTTTACATAAGCATATGTAGCCGGTGTGATCTTGTCTGCGTTGTGTTTAAAGTCGATTCGACCCCTGTTAAGGGATCGCCCTGAGTGGGAGTTGAACCCCGGACGCCGGCGTCGCGGGCGGCATCACAGACCACTAAGCAAGAAGTGAATTCACTGCTTGCTTCCGGGTCTGGATGCCTCTGGGGAGTGAGTTTACTTGCAGTACCGCTTACCATCCACAGCCACTGAACTACTTGTACCATCGTGACTGTGGATATACTGCGGTACCTCCGTTACACTCACCCCCCTAAACTCACTCCACCCAGGGCATCCGGGTCTAGCGGCACCACATGTAGCCGGTGTGATCTTGTCTGCGTTGTGTTTAAAGTCGATTCGACCCCTGTTAAGGGATCGCCCTGAGTGGGAGTTGAACCCCGGACGCCGGCGTCGCGGGCGGCATCACAGACCACTAAGCAAGAAGTGAATTCACTGCTTGCTTCCGGGTCTGGATGCCTCTGGGGAGTGAGTTTACTTGCAGTACCGCTTACCATCCACAGCCACTGAACTACTTGTACCATCGTGACTGTGGATATACTGCGGTACCTCCGTTACACATACAGTTTAATATGACAACCACCACCACAGGACAGACATGACAAACAGGACTCACAGGACAGGACAGTGTTGTATGGACCATTTACCATTTTAAGAGAGATATGCATGTGTTCTAGACAGAGCGGTCCAAAGCCATCAATGTTTTCTTTTATTTTTTATTTTTTTTATTGTATAAATTCAAGGTGGACATTTGCTTCCATGTCACTCATTCAGGGGGTTGTTCCTGAAAAGGTATTCGGCCTGAAATGAAACAAGACAAAAAGAATACAATCATAGACTCATTACATCCACACTATGATTATTGTACTGTAAATGAGAGCTATTCTATTGCACTGCACTATCGCACACATTTTTTTCTATTTTCATGATAAATGAGAGCTATTTTGATCCTCGTTTTATGTCTGCACTTTATGCATGACTTTTATTTAATCAATTCTCTGCTCATTTTATGCCTGTCTATAGGGAGGTGTATTCTGACGTCACTTTAGTTTCCCATGCAGTCCACCCGTATAGGGATTTATCATTGGGGAAATGTATTATCGGCTATTGTAATAATTCTGCCTCATGAACATTGGCAAGCTTTCCATTTTTGCACAAAATGAGTTCCCTTCTATCACTAACATTATTGTTTAAGCATTTTTGGTTGAAATAAAATTAGACGTAATTATTTTACGATTAATTGCGAATTGTTTAATGTTGAGCTATAGATTGTGGATGAATACACACAGAAAGGTACACCGTGCCAATGTTCATGCTTTATTTGTTTTAAACGAGACGATTTAGAAATGTGTCCATTGGACATACATTGCAATTTCAAGCGAGGTGGACCGGCGGGAAACAACAATGACGTAACCACTACACCTCCCTATAGACCAGGAAGTAACCACTACACCTCCCTATAGACCAGGAAGTAACCACTACACCTCCCTATAGACCAGGAAGTAACAACTACACCTCCTGTTATTTATGTCAATTCTATGCTATGTCATGCCTATGTCTATGTTATGTCTACATTACTGCTGTGAAGCACTTTGGGCTGCAATTCATGTATGAATACAACTATACTATGCAAATAAAGTTTGTTATTATTATTGTCATTATAATTATTAAAGGTGTTGTAAGTGGCATTTTCTTTGTTAAAATAAGTGGTCTACATGTTAAAATAATAGCTCTACATTCTGACATCCATCACTGATATAGAGTGTCTGGTCAGTAGCATGGGTCTGCCAGTCCCTCCACTCTGCAGTAAACAGCCATCACTGATATAGAGTGTCTGGTCAGTAACATGGGTCTCTCAGTCCCTCCACTCTGCAGTAAACAGCCATCACTGATATAGAGTGTCTGGTCAGTAACATGGGTCTCCCAGTCCCTCCACTCTGCAGTAAACAGCCATCACTGATATAGAGTGTCTGGTCAGTAACATGGGTCTCCCAGTCCCTCCACTCTGCAGTAAACAGACATCACTGATATAGAGTGTCTGGTCAGTAACATGGGTCTCCCAGTCCCTCCACTCTGCAGTAAACAGCCATCACTGATATAGTGTCTGGTCAGTAACATGGGTCTCCCAGTCCCTCCTGCTCTGCAGTAAATACAAAATACATTTCCTGGTATCCTCTTCCCACTTTATCCAATCAGGAGAGAGAACTCCACACTGCAATATGGTCTGACAAACATAAGAAATAAAAACAAATATTATGTGCTTGAAACAAGTAAAATTATTTGCCAGCAAATTTGGCTTGGCAAGGTTTCTTGAAATAAGTCAAAACTATCTAGGGTTCTCTCTCCTGAAGTGGGAAGGGATACCAGAAAATGTATTTTGTGTTTACTGCAGGAACTGAGAGACCCATGTTACTGACCAGACACTCTATACCAGTGATGGCTGTTTACTGCAGAGTGGAGGGACTGGGAGACCCATGTTACTGACCAGACACTCTATATCAGTGATGGCTGTTTACTGCAGAGTGGAGGGACTGGGAGACCCATGTTACTGACCAGACACTCTGTATCAGTGATGACTGTTTACTGCAGAGCAACACTAATGTTCTGTAGTGTGGTAGTGAAAGGGTTAACCTTCTGTAGTGTGGTAGTGACAGGTTAACCTTCTGTAGTGTGGTAGTGAAAGGGTTAACCTGTAGTTTGGTAGTGAAAGGGTTAACCTTCTGAACCAGTGAAGGGGTTAACAGAGAGTACCATGTTATCTGGGTGTGAGCTGCTCACCAGGAAGTCCACGGGGTCTTGTGGCCGTGTGGCGCAGCACTCCAACAGGCCCTGGGCGAGCGTGGGCATGATGTCCGTCATCAGGTAGCTCCTCAGCGGGATGGAGCGCTCCTCCAGCAGCGTCTCCTCCTGCCGCTTCACCTCCTCCCGACGCAGACACTGGGCACATCACATCAGACGTAGTGTCATCACACAGCACCGGGACCATAGATATCTATATAGAACACTAGATAGCTTAAGGTGGAGTCACCAGCGTCACTGAACCGCCGCCATCTTGCCCCAGTCAGCCTTGAGTGAGGGTGAGTGAGCTGCACAGACAGAAATACTCATAACTCGCTGAAATATTGACGGATTTACAAACGGATTGGTTTATTACAAGCATTATTAACGTGGCTATGATTCAAGCGGTTTGTAAAAATAAAAATAAAAAAACCGCCTTTAAGTAAAAAAGTAGACATGAATGTTATCAGTAGCTGAGCTGCCTCAAGCAAGATGGCCGCCCTACGACGACGTCGCTCTACATTGGCCGGCAGCGCGGGTAAGCTATCTAGTGTTCTATATAGATATCTATGACCGGGACCATGCAGATCATAACAACCATAACATCACCATAACATCATAATAACATCACCATAACATCACCATAACATCACCATAACATCACCATAACATCATCATAACATCACCATAACATCATAATAACCACAATAACATCACCATAACATCATCACCATAACATCATCATAACATCACCATAACATCACCATAACATCATAATAACATCATCATAACATCACCATAACATCACCATAACATCACCATAACATCACCATAACATCATAATAACATCACCATAACATCACCATAACATCACCATAACATCATAATAACATCATCATAACATCACCATAACATCACCATAACATCACCATAACATCACCATAACATCATCATAACATCACAATAACATCACCATAACATCACCATAACATCATCATAACATCACCATAACATCACCATAACATCATAATAACATCACCATAACATCACCATACCATCACCATAACATCACCATAACATCACCATACCATCACCATAACATCACCATAACATCACCATAACATCACCATAACATCACCATAACATCATCATAACATCACCATAACATCATCATAACATCATAATAACATCATAATAACATCACCATAACATCATCATAACATCACCATAACATCATCATAACATCATCATAACATCATAATAACATCACCATAACATCACCATAACATCACCATAACATCATCACCTTAACATCATCATAACATCATAATAACATCACAACATCATAAATCATTTGTCACTGCTGAGAGAAAACGGTGCTTTTTCAATGTATGTGATGTATAGATTGGGGGGAGATGACCACAGCTAAAACGGTGCCGGGTCAGAGAGATCAAAATGTGCATGGTTTGCCTATGAAGAGAGTGATAGAACAGTGGTCCAGTAGCCAGCAGAATGTTTAGCAGTCAGCCCAATGTTTTGCATTCCTCGCAGGAACAAACTGATAAGAGTGTACTGTAGGCCCAGGAGGGAGAGAGGTTCATCTTAATGAAAGTTTAATGGTGTAAAGGTTAAAGCAGTTGTCATGACAACACGTCGCATGACAACCAGAAGGCGGGGCCGTCGTTGCGACGACGAACCTCTATAAGTCGAACGGTGTTTCCGGGTGTAAGGCAGACTAGAATCTGACCGAGAGCGAGTAGGACAGATCACACAGAGGACTCTCTCTCCTCTTATCACGAGAGAGGGGGGGGGGGGAAGGGGGGAGGAAGAATGCCACGACATCATTAGCTTCGGCTAACACGAGGAGGGTTCAGGCTAACGACTAGGCCTGACCACTATTGGACTGAAAGGACAATCTGAACACACCGAAAGATCATTAGAATAGACTCTTCAAGGACGATACAATTTGATAACATCTGACAACATCTGATTATGAGGTTCTGTTTATAGCAATAAAACAACGCTTTTCCTCATAAGGTATCTCACGGTGTCGAAGTGTCGAATTCTTACGCAGGTGGAGAATTATTATGCTTTATGGATTGCACTAACGGGGGAGATAAGGATCTTATCTGCCAGTATCGGAGACGTCAGGACCATTAAAATGACACAACGCAGAGGAATTGGATGGAGGGCCAAACAGACGAAGACGTGATACTGGCCAGTTTGATCAGAATCTTACACTGCTCTCCGTTTCAGCCACAGGTTTTGTCTTATTATTAGATTCCAATGTATTGTCATCATGCAGCACAAGTACAGTACAACCAAAAGAAGTTTGGCGTCCAACCACAGTGCAAATGTAGCAGTAAAGTGCGACAGTAATAATAGTAGTAGTGTAGAGGTGATTCAACTGGGTATAAAATATATAAATTAGTACTACGGACTGTAGTGCTAATCAGGTGTATGTATATAGAGTTGTAGTATTAATATGTACAGTGATACAGGTATAAAGACACTATGGTAGTAAGTAGTCTGTGGGAATGACCCATATACTGTGTGTAACTACCCACCTCATACTATAGTCCCACCATATACTGTATGCCACTCCTCTCCTCTCCCGCCTCCCCTCTCCCACCCCACTCCTCCTCTCCTCTCCCTCCTCCCCTCTCCCTCCCCACTCCTCCTCCTCTCCCTCTTCTCTCCCTCCTCCCCTCTCCCTCCCACTCGTCCTCTCCTCTCCCTCCCCACT